>NW_027363785.1:0-465088 GCF_046119375.1 Phyllobates terribilis | reverse complement strand
AATAGAGAAAGTCCCACACACTGCTAGAAGGCCAAATATTTTTTCAGAGCTAGATGCAGATAAAAATTATTTTTAATTTGCAACCTGATGGAGGTCAGTATAGATGGACTAATAGAAAAAGTCCCACACACTGCTAGAAGGCCAAATATTTTTTCAGAGCTAGATGCAGATAAAAATTATATTCAATTTGCAACCTGATGGAGGTCAGTATAGATGGACTAATAGAACAAGTCCCACACACAGCTAGAAGCCCAAATATTTTTTCAGAGGTACTGTAGATGCAGATAAAAATTATTTTTAATTTGCAACCTGATGGAGGTCAGTATAGATGGACTAATACAACAAGTCCCACAAACAGCTAGAAGCCCAATATTTTTTCAGAGGTAGATGCAGAAAAAAATATATTCAGTTTGCAACCTGATGGAGGTCAGTATAGATGGAGTAATAGAACAAGTCCCACACACAGCTAGAAGCCCAAATATTTTTTCAGAGGTAGATACAGATAAAAATTATTTTTAATTTGCAACCTAATGGAGGTCAGTATAGATGGACTAATAGAGAAAATCCCACACACTGCTAGAAGGCCAAATATTTTTTCAGAGCTAGATGCAGATAAAAATTATATTCAATTTGCAACCTGATGGAGGTCAGTATAGATGGACTAATAGAGAAAGTCCCACACACTGCTAGAAGGCCAAATATTTTTTCAGAGCTAGATGCAGATAAAAATTATATTCAATTTGCAACCTGATGGAGGTCAGTATAGATGGACTAATAGAACAAGTCCCACACACTGCTAGAAGCCCAAATATTTTTTCAGAGGTACTGTAGATGCAGATAAAAATTATTTTTAATTTGCAACCTGATGGAGGTCAGTATAGATGGACTAATACAACAAGTCCCACACACAGCTAGAAGCCCAATATTTTTTCAGAGGTAGATGCAGAAAAAAATATATTCAGTTTGCAACCTGATGGAGGTCTGTATAGATGGATTAATAGAACAAGTCCCACACACAGCTAGAAGCCCAATATTTTTTCAGAGGTAGATGCAGAAAAAAATATATTCAGTTTGCAACCTGATGGAGGTCAGTATAGATGGACTAATACAACAAGTCCCACACACAGCTAGAAGCCCAATATTTTTTCAGAGGTAGATGCAGAAAAAAATATATTCAGTTTGCAACCTGATGGAGGTCTGTATAGATGGATTAATAGAACAAGTCCCACACACA
Source organism: Phyllobates terribilis (assembly GCF_046119375.1). Lineage (NCBI taxonomy): Eukaryota > Metazoa > Chordata > Amphibia > Anura > Dendrobatidae > Phyllobates > Phyllobates terribilis. The sequence goes on along the minus strand of NW_027363785.1, from coordinate 463,854 downwards.
GCTAGAAGCCCAATATTTTTTCAGAGGTAGATGCAGAAAAAAATATATTCAGTTTGCAACCTGATGGAGGTCAGTATAGATGGACTAATACAACAAGTCCCACACACAGCTAGAAGCCCAATATTTTTTCAGAGGTAGATGCAGAAAAAAATATATTCAGTTTGCAACCTGATGGAGGTCTGTATAGATGGATTAATAGAACAAGTCCCATACACAGCTAGAAGCCCAATATTTTTTCAGAGGTAGATGCAGAAAAAAATATATTCAGTTTGCAACCTGTTGGAGGTCAGTATAGATGGACTAATACAACAAGTCCCACACACAGCTAGAAGCCCAATATTTTTTCAGAGCTAGATGCAGAAAAAAATTATATTCAATTTGCAACCTGATGGAGGTCAGTATAGATGGACTAATAGAATGATGCTATGCCCAAAAGATTTTACTTCACTAGGTGCAGTAAAAAAATTGGTATTCTATACACAGGTGGTATATCTTGCAACACAGATAGGCTACTCCACTGACTAACACACTCTGCAATAGGCCAAAAAGGATTAGCTTTGCTAGATTCAGCCAAATGCTGTGAAAAAAACTTGCACAGCACTGGCACAGACCTGCCTGGCAAAAACTGATAGGAACTGATGTAACCTAGTCCTGAAAAGGACTCCAATTACAATTAGTCTTTACTCCCACAATCTATCTATTTAAGAGCACAGACCTGCCTGATAAAAGTCGTAGGAAATGCTGTAACCTAGTGCTTAAAAGGACTGCAATCACAACTATTTCCTACTCCCAAGCTATCTGTAGATTTGTGCGAAAATTGGCTTGAAATTAACAAGGTATAGCGCACACAGCAACAACGGTGCCGTCTAACACGCAGCTGCAGCAGTTAGAAAATGGTGGCGACGGGGAAAATGGCTTGGTCTTATAGGGCAAGGACATGTGACATACACTGCCAATGACACATGCCCTTTCTTGTGTGAAAAAAAGCACTTCGCTCCGTGTGTGCGCTGCTGATAGGCTGACAGATTGCACCTCCCCACTGTAAATGCGGGAAAGAGAAAAAAAAAATGGAGATCTTCATTGTTCCTGCAGAGATCCATCCCCTGCCCCTCCCCCACCCCGCTGTGCACTCAAACTGCGTATTAACATTAATTTTCATCATTACTGAGAAAAAATCCAGTTATGATTTTGGTGCACGAACAGTTATCGAACATAACCTCGAACAGCCGAATTTTTCTCAAATTGTTCGTGTTCGCCGAACGGCTCGAACACCGCCGAAAACAGCTCGAATTTGAGATTGGCGAACAGTTCGAGTAGAACAACGCTCATCTCTAGTGGAGAGTTAGTACATAGGGGGCAGAGGAGCTTACCTAGCTCACTCCGAATAATTTACCGGACACCGGGTCCGAAGCTTGCCGGGATCTCTACTACCCAGTAAGGTATAACCGGAATCCCTGGAGAACTACAAGTCCCAGGATTGCTAAAGTGCTGATACGTAACAGAGCCAGGAGACTCATAGGCCCCGCAAGCTGAAGAGCGTGTACCCCGAGAAAAGGTCCTACCACATGGTCAGCCAGCGCAGGGCAGAGACCAAGTTAGGCCTAGCTCCAGGCAGGTCAAAAACTTACTACGCAGAGGCAAGAAACAGGAGGCCCTACACCTGCTCATTGGGGAGGATCCTGATATGCACCCTTCACCCTACAGTGCTCCGGGATGTGCCTGATTTTCCATCAGTAAAAGGTACTGAAGTGACTATCGTGTCCGTCCCCATTCTTGCTCTGACCCGGCTGGGTCTCGCCTGTCCTGCATCCCCCTCTCCGTACGCTGCCCTGAGGCCAAGCTCCACCTGTGGGGAGCTATACCATCGAGCTGCCTTATCACCGGCGTCAGTGGGCTGCCGCAGCACTGGTGATTCTCACCAGAAACCACAGGTGGCGTCACAAACTTTTATAAAATAAACAAATATCCACCCTTTTAAAGAGTGACCCCGGGGTACGGGCCCGGGAGCCGACCACCGCGACATCACCAAGGCGAGGCAAAGGCCCGGGTACCGACTCATCCCCATCCCCTGGGCTAGTCAAACCTTTCCACATTTTTTCATATTTCAACCACAAACTTAAATGTATTTGATTGGGATTATATGTGATATACCAACATAAAATAGCAAGTATTTATGAAGTGTAAAGGAAATGACACATGGTTTTCTAATTATTTTAAAAATATAAATCTGAAAATTGTGATGAACATTTGTGGCGCCCCCAAGGGATGGGGACTCGGCGCCCGGGCCTTGCTGTTAGTTTTGGGGGATGCCGTGGTGGCCGGCTCCCGGGGCCGTACCCTGGGGTCACTCTTAAAAAAAGCAAGGAATTGGGGGAAAGGTGTATGGGAAAAGGGGAAAGTTCGTGACGCCACCTGTGGTGTCTGGTGAGACTCACCAGCGCTGCTACAGTCCTCTGAGGCCGGTGGTCGGGCAGCTTAGTTGGTTCTGCTCCCCACAGGTGAAGCGGGGCCTCAGGGCAGCGTAGGAGAAGGGATGCAGGACAGAGGGGACCCAGCCGGGTCAAAGGAAGAATAGGCACACACACGACAGTTCACTTCAGTACCTTTACTTGTGGTGTTTTCAGGCACGATCCGGGGTACTGTAGGGTGAAGGGTGCATTTCAGGACTCTCCCCAGTGAGCGGGTGTGGGGCCTCCTGTTTCTTGCCTTTTCCTAGTAAGTTTATGACCTGCCTGAAGCTAGGCCTAACTTGGTCTCTGTCTTGCACCTGCTGACCTGGTGGTAGGGCCTTCTGTTGGAGTTCACACTCCCTGGTTTCTTGGGCCTCAGTGACTCCTGACCCTGGTATTACGGTCAGTTTTTGGTATTCCTGGGACATGTAGTTCGCCAGGGATCCCAGTTGTTTCTGCTGGTCCTAGAGATCCTTGCAGACACGGACCCGGTGTCCGGTAAATGCTTGTGGGGTGAGCTGGTTAAGCTCCTCTGCCCCCTATGTAGCTCGCTTACTCCTCTTGCCTTCGGCCTGCTCGGGGCCCTCACTAGGCTTCACACTGGCAGTAGGCCTCGCTACTCTTCACCGCTCTTATGGCGTCGGCACGCCTTGGGCTCACTACCTGAGCTCAATGAGTCTGGACTATGCTCCACTGCAGGATGGCTACTGCAGGAGCTCCTCTCCACAGGCTTCCTTCTACAGACTGGATCCTCACAGACTGGAACTAGCTCTGTCCCGGAGGAAACTGTTCTCCAGACTGACTGCCTAACTCCACCTTCCCTTTTTATATCCCTAACGGCTCCCTCTGGTGGTCTGAGGTGGAAGGTGGAGGTGTGTGTATGCTATGAGGGTCTCTTGTGGAAGAATCTGTTCATGCACCCCTCTAGGATCTGTGGCACCAATGCACAGCAGGGCGCCACATTCCCCCCTAGCAAAGCTCAGTACTCCCGGACTGAAGTACTTTTTATAACAACAATAATAACAATCTTCCCTTTATGGGAGGCACTTGCTTGAACGTTACCTAATAAACATTATAAATAATAAATAGACATATGTACAATAAGCAACCTCAGAATTCAAGTCTCTTTTGGTGAGGTTCCCTGACAGGATGTCCATCTCACAGGGCATAGTATTTGATAGCTTGAGGGACCTGTCCCAAACCCTCAACGTAGGCCCTGGGGTGGCTGCAGGGCATGGCGATCCTGAGTTGGACCTCCGTTAGTGTCACTCCAGACAGGTTTTTCTTCTGAGGTCACATAAAGGGGCACTCCAGGGAGTGCAATTATTTACAAGAATCAGTTTTTGGGCTGCACATACTCCTCAGCCACTAAGTTCTGTATGTACCCTTACGGGTAACTAAAGGCAACAAGGAAAAGTGTCCATTTCACTTAAATTGTCCATTATAAAGCAAAACACAAGTTAAAAAATACATACATGAAAATACACAACATAATACCCCAGGGGCACTATTTACTCTGTCAGAGGTTCCTTCTTTACTCTCTGTATCTGACAGGGGTCTGACCTCGTGTGCTACGTGTCGACCTACGTGGTACTGGGATGCATGAGGCACTAGTATTTGCACTACCTCCCATTCTGTCAGTTCTAAGTGCTGGGGAACTGCAGGGTTGCCTTAACCTCTCTAAGGGACTGGCAAGTATACCATTGGCTGGGCCTTCTTGCTCTGCTCCAACCGGGGATTCTTCTTGAGCAGGCTCTTCTGAAACCAGGGGAGGAGTCCTGAGGAGATAATTTGCATATTCCCACTGCATTTTGGGGTAAGTGAAGAGTCTCCGCGAGCTCAAAGAACACTGGATTTTGGCTGTTGGAGCTGAAAAGAGGACATCGGTAAACCAGGGGAGGAGCCCTGAGGAGATAATTTGCATATTCCCACTGCATTTTGGGGTAAGTGAAGAGTCTCCGCGAGCTCAAAGAACACTGGATTTTGGCTGTTGGAGCTGAAAAGAGGACATCGGTAAACCAGGGGAGGAGTCCTGAGGAGATAATTTGCATATTCCCACTGCATTTTGGGGTAAGTGAAGAGTCTCCGCGAGCTCAAAGAACACTGGATTTTGGCTGTTGGAGCTGAAAAGAGGACATCGGTAAACCAGGTGAGGAGTCCTGAGGAGATAATTTGCATATTCCCACTGCATTTTGGGGTAAGTGAAGAGTCTCCGCGAGCTCAAAGAACACTGGATTTTGGCTGTTGGAGCTGAAAAGAGGACATCGGTAAACCAGGGGAGGAGTCCTGAGGAGATAATTTGCATATTCCCACTGCATTTTGGGGTAAGTGAAGAGTCTCCGTGAGCTCAAAGAACACTGGATTTTGGCTGTTGGAGCTGAAAAGAGGACATCGGTAAACCGCGCGCCGGTTTTCAGAACATTAACAATAAGAACATGGAAGAGTCCAGGAGCCATTTGGTGAGCTGCATATCCTGCTACATGTTCACAGACTTGCCAGTGGAAAAGCAAAACTTCACATGCCAGAAATGCAAGCTTGTGTCCCTGTTGGAGGAAAAGTTGCGAAATCTAGAAGAGAGGTTAACTACCTTGAAAATCATTAAGGAAGGTGAAGAGTTCTTAGACAGAGCAGAATTATCTCTTCATGATTCAGAAAGAGAAGAAATTCGAACTGCACCTGACGAAACAGAGGAATGGAAGCATGTGACCCACAGAAGCAGGAGGATCGAGAGGCAGTCAGCACCCATACTGCTCAGGAACCAGTACCAGGCTCTCACGCAGGAGAACCATGAAGAAATACAGCAAAATAAGACTTTGCCAGCAATGAATAACCTTGTAAGCCCTCAGAATCCTCCTGGATGGAGAAAGAATAATGTTGTGAAGAAAAAACGGAGAGTGGTGGTCATGGGGGATTCCCTGTTAAGAGGAACAGAGGCCGCTATCTGCAGACCAGACATAACCTCAAGAGAAATGTGCTGTCTTCCAGGAGCAAAAATTAAAGATGTGTCTGACAGAATATCAAGACTCTTCAGACCTACAGATCACTACCCATTCCTGCTAATACATGTGGGGACAAATGACACCGCAGGAAAAGACCTGGAAACCATCTGCAGTGACTTTGAAGACTTAGGCAAGAAAGTGAAAGAATTGGGAGCGCAGGTGGTCTTCTCATCCATCCTCCCAGTGGATGGCCATGGAACAATGAGGTGGAATGAGATTCTACAGGTGAACAACTGGCTACGTCGATGGTGCCGTCAACAAGGATTTGGATTTCTGGATCACGGAATGAATTACCTATACGATGGACTACTTGCTAGAGATGGGGTGCACCTTACGAAGACTGGAAAACATGTATTTGGAAGTCGCCTTGCTACACTCATCAGAAGAGCTTTAAACTAGAACAATGTGGGAAGGGAAGCAAAAGGCCAGAAAAAGCCATACAGCTGACAAATACTATTGAGATCTCTGCTACTGGAAGTGGAAAAGAAGAACAAAGACAAAAAAATCTAAATAATAAAAATATGGGAGGAAGAGAAACCAATCACAAACTAAAATGTTTTTATACAGATGCACAAAGCATGGGCAACAAACAAGGAGAATTGGAACTACTAATGCAGGAAAAGGAATATGATGTCATTGGAATCACTGAAACTTGGTGGGACGATACACATGATTGGAATAAAAGGCTAAAAGGATACAACTTATTTGCAAGAAACAGACTTGATAAACGAGGAGGAGGTGTTGCATTGTATGTTAGAAAAGCGTATATCTGCACAGAGATTGAAGCTTCAGAGACTGGGAGTTCTGTGGAAACTGTTTGGGTAAGAATACAAGGAGAGAACAACGGAAAGGACACCATTGTAGGCATTTACTACAGGCCACCTGGGCAAGCTGAAGATATGGATGAACTCTTTATGTATCAAATGACCAAGTTCTCCAAAAAATATGACGTAGTGGTCATGGGAGATTTCAACTATCCAGACATTTGTTGGGAATCTCTCTCAAGTAAAACTAACAGGTCAAGCAAATTCTTATCCTCTCTTGCTGACAACTTTATCTTCCAAAAGGTAGGGGAGAAAACAAGGGGATCTGTTACTTTGGATCTAATCCTTATAAACAGGGAGGAAATGGTTGAGGAGGTAAAGGTGGCTGGGACCCTAGGAGGCAGCGATCATGCTATTATAGAATTTTGGATAACTAGAGGAGGAAGACATGTGAAGACTCAAACTTCAAGGTTAGATTTTAGAAAGGCAGATTTTAAGAGACTCAGCAAGAGAATAGGAGGGATCCAATGGCTGGATGTCCTTAAGGACAAAAATGTCCAGGAAGGATGGGAAATTTTTAAAAATGAGATTCTCAAAGCACAATCGTTAACAATCCCGAAAAGTAGGAAGAATGGGAAGCATTTAAGGAAACCAGGATGGATGAACACAGAACTTAAACACATGCTAAAAAGAAAGAAATGTTTATTAAATGGAAAGAGGGAGGCATATCTAAAGAAGATTATAATGCAGTCTGCAGATCCTGTAGGGCACGTATCAGGTTAGCTAAAGCTGACAATGAATTAAGGCTTGCAAGAGAAGTCAAAAGCAATAAAAAAGGATTTTGGGGGTATGTCAAAAGTAAAAGAAAAGTCAAAGATGCTATAGGATTTTTACAGGATGAAAATGGAGAAATGGTAAGAGAGGATGTTGAGAAGGCCGAACTTTTTAATTCCTATTTTGCATCTGTTTTCTCTCAGAAAGAAAATGTAACATCAACTGATCTTCACTGTCCTTTTAAAGGAATAGAGGAATCCAAGTTATCTGTAAACAGAAAGATTGTGAGGGAATATTTAGCTAACATAAATGAGTTCAAGTCTCCAGGTCCAGATGAATTACACCCCAGAGTACTGAAGGAGATCGTAGAAGAAATTTTAGAACCACTCTCCATAATCTTTGAAAATTCTTGGAGAACAGGAGAAGTCCCAGAAGACTGGAGAAGAGCAAATGTTGTTCCTATCTTCAAAAAGGGGAAGAAGGTGGACCCAGGGAACTATAGGCCGGTGAGTCTGACTTCTATACCAGGAAAGATCTTTGAACAAATTATTAAACAACATGTATGTAAGTACATGGATAAGAATGAAGTGATTAATCAGAGTCAGCATGGGTTTGTAACTAACAAGTCATGTCAGACTAACTTAATTTCCTTCTATGACAGAATCACTGACTGGGTGGATCAGGGAAATGCTGTAAATATGGTATATCTTGACTTCAGCAAAGCATTTGACAAAGTATCTCACACCATCCTTATTGAAAAAATGACCAAGTATGCAATGGACCAGGCAACTGTTAGGTGGATTCATAACTGGCTTAGTGATCGGACTCAAAGGGTGGTTGTAAATGGCTTCACATCCAGCTGGATGAATGTCTCAAGTGGGGTACCACAGGGCTCCGTCCTGGGACCTGTATTGTTCAACATCTTTATCAATGATTTAGATGAAGGAATTGAGGGTAAACTGATTAAATTTGCTGATGACACAAAGCTAGGAGGGATAGCTAATACTAGAGAAGAGAGAGAGAGGATTCAAAAAGACCTAAATAAACTGGAGCAGTGGGCAGCAACCAACAGAATGGTTTTTAACAGGGAAAAATGCAAAGTACTACATCTGGGCAATAAAAATGAAAAAAGCATATACAGAATGGGAGGAATAGAGCTAAGCAACAGTACATGTGAAAAAGACTTGGGTATACTAATAGATCATAGACTGAACATGAGTCAACAGTGTGATGCAGCAGCAAAAAAGGCAAATACAATTCTGGGATGTATTAACAGAAGCATACAGTCTAGATCACGTGAAGTCATTATCGGTCTTTACTCCTCTTTGGTCAGACCTCATCTGGAATACTGTGTACAGTTTTGGGCACCACATTTTAAAAAAGACATAGACAAACTGGAGCAAGTTCAGAGAAGAGCGACCAGAATGGTGACTGGTCTGTAAACCATGTCCTATGAGGAATGTTTGCAGGATTTGGGAATGTTTAGCTTGCAAAAAAGAAGACTGAGAGGAGACTTAATAGCTGTCTACAAATATGTCAAGGGCTGTCACATTGTAGAAGGATCATCTTTATTCTCATTTGCACAAGGAAAGACTAGAAGCAATGGGATGAAACTAAATGGGAGGAGACACAGATTAGATATTAGAAAAAACTTTTTGACAGGGTGATTAATGAGTGGAACAGGCTGCCACGAGAGGTGGTGAGTTCCCCTTCAATGGACGTCTTCAAACAGAGGCTGGACAGACATCTGTCTGAGATGATCTAGTGAATCCTGCTTTGAGCAGGGGGTTGGACCAGATGACCCAGGAGGTCCCTTCCAACTCTACCATTCTATGATTCTATGAAGCACTTACAGGCTCTACTTGCTGTGGAGGGTCTTCTGCCTGTTGAAAGAAGTGGATCACAGGTATTATTACTGCTCCTCCTAGTTGAGGCCAATCTGCCGGGAAATCTCCTAAGTCAGTATGGAGTACTGCTTCTTTAGGCTCCTCCAGTACGGTGAGAGGCACTTCTTCTTGGGGCTTTAGCAGGTCTGGACATAACTTCAGATGGTCTCTAGATAGCATTGCAGTCGTTCTTCCTCCGTTCTTAGTAATTAGACAGGTTTTCCTGTTACCAAATCTTGAATTTAACACAGTGTAGGGTTCTCTCTCCCACTGGTCATCAAGTTTGTGGTTTCTCCTTTTTCTTTTTAACACCACTTCTCCTGGTGTGAAGGGTTCTGCGGGCGCACTTTTATTGTAGTTTGCTTCCTGCTTGTCCCTCACATGAGTGAGACTGTCTTCGACACAGGCCTGTACTCTTCTGTACTGCTCCTGTCTTGTCGTGTCCCAGTCCTCAGTGGACATATCTGCTTCTGGTTCCACTACACCTAGCTCCAGGTCCATGGGCAACTTCCTGGGTCTGGCTCGCATGAGATATGCTGGAGTACAATTGGTGGAACTCACAGGTATGTGGTTGTACAGATCTACCAGGTCAAGTAGTACGTCTGGCCACTGATTTCTCTCCTCTAGTGGTAAGGTCTTCAGCAGGTCGATGACGATGTTATTCATCTTTTCACAGAGACCGTTGGTTTGGGGGTGGTACGGTGTGGTCTGGATCTTTTTACACCCGTACAGATGGCAGAACTCCTTGAACAATTCAGCCGCGAAGGCTGGGCCTTGATCCATCAGGACCTGCTCCGGGTTTCCATGGGGCCTGCAGAAGTACGCCTGAAACGTCTTCGCCGCAGTTTCTGCCGTTAGATCCTTGACGGGGGGCGACCACCAGGAACCGAGAGTAGTGATCCACCATGGTCAGGGCATAGGAATATCCTGACCTGCTGGGTGACAGCTTGACATGATCCATGGCCACGATCTCCAAAGGTCGAGTTGTCTTGATGGGTTGCAGGGGTGCCTTCTGGCTGCTGTAGTCATTTCTTCTGAGGCTACAGGGTACACAATTCCAGCACCACCTCTCAATGGAACTGCGCATTCCTACCCAATAAAACCAACACTTCAGCAGGGTTTCTAGCTTCTTCCAGCCAAAGTGCCTCTCCTGATCGTGGTAGGCTTCCAACACCATCTGGATATCTGTCTTGGGCACTACAATCTGCCATACCATCTCAAGGGTTTCAGGGTTGACGTACCTCTGGCACAGCTTCTCTCTATAGATGAACAGCCGGTGATGCGCCCCCTGGGCCGTGGGGTACCCAGAGCCTGTAGATGCTGGGGGTTGTAGTCACCGTGGCGGTGACCTGGTTCGTGACCCAGGTGGTCAATCTAAGGGTAGTTTATGTATATCTGTTATGTATAGTCCGACTAAGCCACCTGTGGAATGCGGTTATTGGGAACCGCCACTGCGAAGCAGTCCGCTGAAGCTGGTGGTATGTGCAGCAAGGTGATGTAACTCCCCACAGGAAGAGTGGAGCTTCAGGGCAGCGTGTATTGATGATGGTGGTGGTAGTGCAAGGTATCAGTAATGACAACATGGAGTCTTTGCAGTGCAGTCCCTGGGTCTTTACTGTTGGCAATTATATGGGCCCCAACGGGAGTACCGGCTAGTGATGAGGGCCTGATCAGTCTGGGAACAATCCTAGAGTCCTCCTGGCCAGGTGAAGCTGTAGGCCTGCCGTTCTGACTATACTTTTTGGGCTATCCCGCTTATAGTCATGTTGTAGCCCACGTCCCTGAGTGTAACGTGCTGCACTCACCCGTATGGCTGGCGACTCGGGCCTTGTGTATTCCTCTCTCCTCTGTGGCGGTACGGGTCCTTTCGTGTGGCTGAGCCTCCGGGCTTCTGTTGGGCCAGGAAACCTGCAATCTCCTGCCCTGCGGTATCTGCTGCTGGGTATGCAATGCCCACAGCGTCAGACTCCGGCGTCCGGTCCTCTGTGGATACTATCCAGGACGAGCTAACTCCAACTCCAGTCCCTGGCTCTTTACTCCTTCATGTCCTACTTGACTCCACACACTGAACTCTAGACTCAGACTCCCTAACCCCGCCTCCAGATCCAGTTATAAAGGGCAGGATCCTCCCCAATCTGGTCTGGGGCAGGAGGTGTTGCATGTAATGTGTTCCTGCCCAGGAAACTCCTGCTTTGCTCCCAGACATGGTATTACTACCACTGTGGCAACCAGACCCTCTGGGGTGCCACATTCCCCCCTAGTAAATTTCAATACTCTGGGAATGAGCATATTTTGCAAAAATATAACAGATAACAATAAACAATAGAAATAACAATACATGTACATATTTACAGGCATTACAGTCCTTATAGGTCACGGTATCATCCGTAACCAGGTGTCCATTTCACCCAAACAAGGTACAGTTGTAGAATGGGGGACCTGTCCAAAACAAACCCCAAAGTTGACTTTGGGCGTGGCTGCAAGGCTTAGGCAGTCCAGTTGGACCACAAGTGGGACCACTCCAGACAGATTTTTGTTCCGCGGTCTGTTGCAAGGGGGGCACTTTATAGGTGCAACTATTTACAGGGCAAGTTTTTGGTTACTCACTGTCCATAACCTGAAAGTCTTTGAACCCTGTCGGGTAACTGGAAAAACATAATCAGTACACACATATAAAACATTTCAACATTTGCAATACTACAGTTATGGGTTACATCTAAATCCTCCAGCGAGCAGGGATTTGACCTCTGGTGCTTCTGGTAGATCTACGTAACACACTGTCTATCTGTGTTCTACCTTGGTCCCCTGTATTTACCCCTGGTGTGCTGGGTTCAATGTTCACCACACTACAGGTGTTTGGAGGTGTCTCTGGTAGGTTGGGCAGCTCCGCATGGATCCTTTGGCTTACTGTGGGTACGACAGGTTCGCTACTAGCAGAGGGTAGATTCTCCTGGTCTGCCGATGAGGAATCTTCTGTTTCTGGGGCCAATGGTTCTTCCAACTCTACTGGGACTTCTACAGCTCCCTGAGGGGCTGGTTGGATAAATGTAAGGACTGGCACAACAATGGCATTATTCACTTGCGTCCATGACCGGGAAAATTCTCCGAGTACTGTGCTGACCATTTCTTCCACTTCCTCTGCGGGTTGAGGGATACCTTGGCCTTCTTCAGCATGCTGTAGTTGCTCAGGACATTTCTTCAGGTGGTCTCTGGAAACTGTTGCTGTCGTTTCTCCTCCATCCTTACTTATGAGGTACACCTTGGTGTTATCATGACTTGATGGTAGAATGGTATACGGCTCTTTTTCCCACTGGTCATCCAATTTATGGAGCTGCCTTTTTCTCTTTAGGACTTGCTTTCCTGGTGACAAGGGGGCAGCTGGTGCATGTTGATTGTAAGTCCTCTCTTGCCTTTCTCTTGCTTGGGACAGACTTCTTTCAACACTTTCCTGTACCTTACGGTATTGTAGTTTCCGCTCAGTATCTCAATCCGCATCTGGTGAGGTGTCCTCTGGTGTCAGAACTCCCATATCCAGATCGATGGGCAGCTTACCAGGTCTTGCTCTCATCAGGTAAGCAGGTGTGCAGTTGGTGGAATTCACTGGAATGTGATTGTAGAGATCCACCAGGTCTGGCAACTTTTCTGGCCACAGGCTGCGTTCCTCCAGGGGCAACGTCTTCAGTAGGTCTATCACCACCTGATTCATCTTTTCACACATCTCGTTGGTCTGGGAATGATAAGGCGTTGTACGGATCTTCTTGCAGCCGTACAGGTTGCAGAATTCCTGGAATACTTCTGCTTTGAAGGCCGGACCTTGGTCAGTTAGCACACGTTCTGGGTAACCATGCGGGCGGCAGAAGTGTTGTTGGAAAGCTCTGGCTGCTGTCTGAGCCGTTTGGTCCTTGACTCTCACTACTACCAGGAACCGGGAGTAGTGGTCTACGATGGTGAGAGCGTAGACTTAGCCTGACCTGCTCGGGGATAGCTTCACATGGTCCAGGGCTACCAGTTCGAGTCGCTGCTTGGTGATGATGGGCTGCAGGGGAGCCCTCTGGCTGTCACGGTCTTTTCTTCTCAGGTTGCATGGTCCGCATTCTCGACGCCACCTCTCGACTGCTTTCCTCATGCCAACCCAATAGAACCGTTCACGTAGCATGACTTCCAGCTTCTTCCATCCAAAATGTCCCGCTCCATCGTGGTACGCTTCCAGGACCATAGACGCATCTCGCCTCGGGACTACCACCTGCCAGACCAGCTCAGGTGTCCGGGAGTTGACAGTTCTTCGACACAGCTTCCCTTCATAGATGAACAGCTTGCTCTTTTCTTTCCACAGCTGTTTGGTCTCTTCTGGAGCATCTGAATCAGGGTATGAGTCAGCTTGTGTCGGCAACTCTTTGACTAGGAAAACAGCCGGGTCACTGTCTTGTGTTTCTGCCCATCCATGGTGGGGCAATGGATTGAATGTGGCTTCTCTGTTGGATGAACACCTGTTCTTCACACAATGGGAGCACTGCTTTTTCCCATGGCGGTGGAACGCGGGGATTTCTATCTCTTCCAGCTCCTCTGGGTCTTCTCCCTCGTCTGGCAAGTTAGGAATTCTGGACAGCGCATCTGCGTTTGCATTCTTGTGCCCAGCCCGGTACTTGATGGTGAATTCGTAATTAGACAGTCGGACCATCCATCTTTGTTCCAGGGCACCAAGTTTTGCAGTGTCCAGGTGTGTCAGCGGGTTATTATCCGTGTACACAGTGAATTTGGAAGAGGCGAGATAATGTTTGAAGCTCTCAGTCACAGCCCAGACGATGGCAAGAAACTCCAACTTGAAGGAGCTGTAGTTCTCTGGGTTTCTTTCTGTGGGCCGGAGCTTCCTGCTGGCGTAGGCGATCACCCTTTCTCTGCCTTGCTGGATCTGGGACAGCACCGCTCCTAGTCCCACGTTCCTCGCGTCCGTGTGAAGGATGAAGGGTTGGCCATAATCAGGGTAGGCCAGGACCTCGTCTCCTGTTAGGGTCATCTTCAACCTGGTGAAGGACTCATCTTCCAGCTTGCCCCATTTGAATGGTGGTTTCTGGTTCTTGGCCTTCCTGGACTGGCCTATCAGGAGGTCCTGCATGGGTGCCGCCATCTTGGTGAAGCCTGGTATAAACCTTCGGTAGTAGCCTACCAACCCGAGGAACTGCCGCACTTCTTTGATGGTGGAAGGTCTCGGCCAGTCCTTGATTACGGTGATCTTATCGGGGTCTGGTGCTACACCGTCAGCGCTTACCACATGTCCTAAGTACTGTACTTTGGGCTTCAGCAGGTGGCATTTAGACGGCTTCACCTTCAGGCCAAAGCCAGCCAGGGCTTCAAACACTTCCGCCAGGTGCTTCAGATGATCCTCATATGTCTTGGAGTATACTATGACATCATCCAGGTACAGCAGGACTGTCTCGAAATTCTTATGCCCTAGACCCCACTCCATCAACCGCTGGAAGGTTCCTGGGGCGTTGCAGAGCCCGAATGGCATGTAGGTGAACTCGCTGAGGCCCATCGGGGTGGTGAATGCGGTCTTCTCCTTATCCGCCTCTGCTACAGGAACCTGCCTATACCCACTAGTAAGATCCAAAGTAGAGAAATAATTAGCAGATTTTAACGCAGCTAGTGACTCCTCTATCCTGGGTAGCGGGTATGCATCTTTATGTGTTATGCGGTTAATTTGCCTCTACTCTACACACATTCTCATTGTGCCATCCTTTTTCTTTACAAGAACTAATGGAGCTGCCCAGGGGCTACAACTGTCTCTTATTACTAGAGATGAGCGTTGTTCTACTCGAACTGTTCGCCAATCTCAAATTCGAGCTGTTTTGGGCGGTGTTCGAGCCGTTCGGCGAACACGAACAATTTGAGAAAAATTCGGCTGTTCGAGGTTATGTTCGATAACTGTTCGTGCACCAAAATCATAACTGGATTTTTTCTCAGTAATGATGAAAATTAATTTTAATACGCAGTTTGAGTGTACAGCGGGGTGGGGGGAGGGGCAGGGGATGGATCTCTGCAGGAACAATGAAGATCTCCATTTTTTTTTCTCTTTCCCGCATTTACAGTGGGGAGGTGCAATCTGTCAGCCTATCAGCAGCGCACACACGGAGCGAAGTGCTTTTTTCACACAAGCAAGGGCATGTGTCATTGGCAGTGTATGTCACATGTCCTTGCCCTATAAGACCAAGCCATTTTCCCCGTCGCCACCATTTTCTCACTGCTGCAGCTGCGTGTTAGACGGCACCGCTGTTGCTGTGTGCGCTATACCTTGTTAATTTCAAGCCAATTTTCGCACAAATATACAGATAGCTTGGGAGTAGGGAATAGTTGTGATTGCAGTCCTTTTAAGGACTAGGTTACAGCATTTCCTACGACTTTTATCAGGGAGGTCTGTGCTCTTAAATAGATCGGTTGTGGGAGTAAAGACTAATTGTAATTGCAGTCCTTTTCAGGACTAGGTTACATGAGTTCCTATCAGTTTTTGCCAGGCAGGTCTGTGCCAGTGCTGTGCAAGTTTTTTTCACAGCATTTGG
Source organism: Phyllobates terribilis (assembly GCF_046119375.1). NCBI lineage: Eukaryota > Metazoa > Chordata > Amphibia > Anura > Dendrobatidae > Phyllobates > Phyllobates terribilis. The sequence goes on along the minus strand of NW_027363785.1, from coordinate 448,427 downwards.
CTGAATCTAGCAAAGCTAATCCTTTTTGGCCTATTGCAGAGTGTGTTAGTCAGTGGAGTAGCCTATCTGTGTTGCAAGATATACCACCTGTGTATAGAATACCAATTTTTTTACTGCACCTAGTGAAGTAAAATCTTTTGGGCATAGCATCATTCTATTAGTCCATCTATACTGACCTCCATCAGGTTGCAAATTAAAACTAATTTTTATCTGCATCTACAGTACCTCTGAAAAAATATTTGGGCTTCTAGCAGTGTGTGGGACTTGTTCTATTAGTCCATCTATACTGACCTCCATCAGGTTGCAAACTGAATATATTTTTTTCTGCATCTACCTCTGAAAAAATATTGGGCTTCTAGCTGTGTGTGGGTCTTGTTCTATTAATCCATCTATACTGACCTCCATCAGGTTGCAAACTGAATATATTTTTTTCTGCATCTACCTCTGAAAAAATATTTGGCCTTCTAGTAGTGTGTCGGACTTTCTCTATTAGTCCATCTATACTGACCTCCATCAGGTTGCAAATTAAAACTAATTTTTATCTGCATCTACAGTACCTCTGAAAAAATATTTGGGCTTCTAGCAGTGTGTGGGACTTGTTCTATTAGTCCATCTATACTGACCTCCATCAGGTTGCAAACTGAATATATTTTTTTCTGCATCTACCTCTGAAAAAATATTGGGCTTCTAGCTGTGTGTGGGTCTTGTTCTATTAATCCATCTATACTGACCTCCATCAGGTTGCAAACTGAATATATTTTTTTCTGCATCTACCTCTGAAAAAATATTTGGCCTTCTAGTAGTGTGTCGGACTTTCTCTATTAGTCCATCTATACTGACCTCCATCAGGTTGCAAATTAAAACTAATTTTTATCTGCATCTACAGTACCTCTGAAAAAATATTTGGGCTTCTAGCAGTGTGTGGGACTTGTTCTATTAGTCCATCTATACTGACCTCCATCAGGTTGCAAACTGAATATAGTTTTTTCTGCATCTACCTCTGAAAAAATATTGGGCTTCTAGCTGTGTGTGGGTCTTGTTCTATTAATCCATCTATACTGACCTCCATCAGGTTGCAAACTGAATATATTTTTTTCTGCATCTACCTCTGAAAAAATATTTGGCCTTCTAGTAGTGTGTCGGACTTTCTCTATTAGTCCATCTATACTGACCTCCATCAGGTTGCAAACTGAATATAATTTTTTTCTGCATCTAGCTCTGAAAAAATATTTGGCCTTCTAGTAGTGTGTCGGACTTTCTCTATTAGTCCATCTATACTGACCTCCATCAGGTTGCAAATTAAAACTAATTTTTATCTGCATCTACAGTACCTCTGAAAAAATATTTGGGCTTCTAGCTGTGTGTGGGACTTGTTGTATTAGTCCATCTATACTGACCTCCATCAGGTTGCAAACTGAATATATTTTTTTCTGCATCTACCTCTGAAAAAATATTTGGCCTTCTAGTAGTGTGTCGGACTTTCTCTATTAGTCCATCTATACTGACCTCCATCAGGTTGCAAATTAAAACTAATTTTTATCTGCATCTACAGTACCTCTGAAAAAATATTTGGGCTTCTAGCAGTGTGTGGGACTTGTTCTATTAGTCCATCTATACTGACCTCCATCAGGTTGCAAACTGAATATATTTTTTTCTGCATCTACCTCTGAAAAAATATTGGGCTTCTAGCTGTGTGTGGGTCTTGTTCTATTAATCCATCTATACTGACCTCCATCAGGTTGCAAACTGAATATAATTTTTTTCTGCATCTAGCTCTGAAAAAATATTTGGCCTTCTAGTAGTGTGTCGGACTTTCTCTATTAGTCCATCTATACTGACCTCGATCAGGTTGCAAATTAAAACTAATTTTTATCTGCATCTACAGTACCTCTGAAAAAATATTTGGGCTTCTAGCTGTGTGTGGGACTTGTTGTATTAGTCCATCTATACTGACCTCCATCAGGTTGCAAACTGAATATATTTTTTTCTGCATCTACCTCTGAAAAAATATTTGGCCTTCTAGTAGTGTGTCGGACTTTCTCTATTAGTCCATCTATACTGACCTCCATCAGGTTGCAAATTAAAAATAATTTTTATCTGCATCTACAGTACCTCTGAAAAAATATTTGGGCTTCTAGCTGTGTGCGGGACTTGTTGTATTAGTCCATCTATACTGACCTCCATCAGGTTGCAAACTGAATATATTTTTTTCTGCATCTACCTCTGAAAAAATATTTGGCCTTCTAGTAGTGTGTCGGACTTTCTCTATTAGTCCATCTATACTGACCTCCATCAGGCTGCAAATTCAAAATAATTTTTTTCTGCATCTAACCCAGCCAATAGTTTTGGCCTAATACCACAGTTTGGCCACTCAGCTCTGCTCGGTTACCATCCATTGTTTTTTTGTGCAAACAACTCCAGAGTTGTGAATTAGTTAACCACCAAAATGAGTGGAAAAAGGCCTGCTGCTGGTGGAAAGGGGAATAGGCGTGTTGGGAAGGGGAAAAAAGGTTGTGTCCGTGGGGTAGGTGTTAAAGCAACAGTAACATCTGCAGAAGAAAGACCATCTTCCAGCCAAACTAAAATGTCTACTTCTTTTAGCGGACAATGTGATAAGATCCCTTTCTTACGGCCACGCCAATCGCTACAAATTCCAGATGAGGCACAAAAACAGCAGGTGCTTCAACGGATATCAAGTGTTCCTTTAAGTGGGCTCTCCTCCACATCAACTTCAACATCACAAATACTCCAGTCCTCAAAGGTGTCACCCAAATCGCACTTGCTTCCTCACAGCTCCCAAATCTCCAGCTGCCCGTCTGAGTATGAGGTAGAACAGATGGTTGAGTCTGCAGAGCTGTTTACTCATACTATAGCCTGGGAATCAGAGGTCGACTCCAGCGCTTCTGTGAATCCAGACGAGGAAATGATCTGCACTGATGCCCAGAATCTTTATGAGTCGGATCCAGGACCAGACGCAGAAGGTTCTGACCATAATGTAGACCCTCATTCCCAAACTGTAACTCCTGTTGGTGGAGACAATGAGGAAGACGATGATAAGACTCAAATACCTGATTGGAGCGACAACTTTAGTTTTTTGTCAGGGCAGGAACAGGTTGGCTCTGAGGACGACGGGTGTGATAACGCACAGGGTGATGATGATGAGGTCGGAGATCCCACTTACTGTCAACCCACAGTCAGCCAAGAGATGAGGTCAGCAGAGGAGGTGGAGGAAGATGCTAGTGATGACGAGGTCAGGTTGCGCCTTCCTGGACAGAGACGTAGTACTGGAAGCACGTCAACAACTGCATCCTCAAACACAACTCTGCCTCTCACCACAAGTCGTGGTGGCTCTTCAGGTCGCATGGGTGCTAAGCCTTGCATAGCCTGGGCATTTTTTCAGATCGATAAAGATGACCCAACTCGTGTTATCTGTAACATTTGTCAGCAAAAGCTAAGTAGAGGCCAAAAAATACATAGTTTGAGTACTTCATGCATGAACCGGCACATGGACATGAAGCATAAGTTGCAGTGGGAAGCTCAGTGTGCTACAATGCGGCCTAGCCGGCCGGGCCAACCACCGTCTGCCATATCTTGTGCATCCGCGGCCTCTTCATCCTCTGTGACTGGGGGGACAGCAGTCATACCTGTTTTGGGGCGCAGACCTGCCACCTCTTTACCCGCAACAGCCAGCGTGATTGGCAGGTCATCATTTTCTTTGGAGGTGGTAACACCAGCTGGTGTTGAGCGCTGTCCGACATCGATAGCACCACCTTTGGATGAAGGCAACCTAACATGTCCGCCTGCATCTTCCTCACAGACCGGCAGTTTGCCGGGGACACCCTTATCAACCCCGTCTAAGCACAATAGCCAGACCTCGGTCCCTCAGATGTGGACAAGTAAAAGACCATTTCCTCCTAGCCATGAGAAAGCTAAGAGGTTGAATTTCACCATCTGCAAGCTCTTGGCTACAGAAATGCTGCCTTTCCGCCTGGTGCACACAGAGGATTTTCGAGACCTTATGTCCGTCGCAGTGCCCCAGTACCAGATGCCCAGTCGGCACTACTTCTCAAAGAAAGGTGTGCCTGCGCTCCACCAGCATGTCGCACACAACATCACCGCTTCTTTGAGAAACTCTGTGTGTGACAGGGTGCATTTCACCACAGACACTTGGACGAGTAGGCATGGACAGGGGCGTTACATGTCGCTGACTGGGCACTGGGTAACTATGGTGACAGCAGGACAAGGGGCTGCTGTCCAAGTCTTGCCGTCCCCACGAGTTGTGCGTCAATCCTCTTTATGTCAAAGTTCCTCCACTGCTTCTGCCTCCTCAACCTCCTCTCGGTCTTCCACCTGCACCCAAAGCCTGTCTGGTCATGCCACAAGCTTTCTAACTGCGCAGAAGGGATCCTGCACACCTCCTTACTATGCTGGCAGTAGGGCTCAACGTCATCAGGCGGTTTTTACATTGAAATGTCTGGGAAATGTGAGTCACACAGCTGAGGAGTTGTGGTCAGCTCTGGAGAACCAATTTCATGAATGGTTATCTCCACTGGACCTGAAACCAGGGAAGGCCGTGTGCGACAATGCTGCAAACCTGGGTGCGGCCCTTCGCCGGGGCAATGTCACACACGTGCCTTGTATGGCTCACGTGTTGAACCTGGTTGTCCAGCAATTTTTAGCCCACTATCCCAGACTAGATGGCCTTCTGCAGAGGGCACGGTCGCTGTGTGCTCACTTCCGCCGTTCGCATCCCGCAGCTCAGCGACTTACATCTCTACAGAAGTCGTTGGGCCTGCCACTTCACCGGCTAAAATGCGATGTGCCTACCCGGTGGAATTCAACTCTGCACATGTTGCAGCGACTGTGGCAGCACCGACAAGCCCTGGTGCAATACGTTCTGACGTATAGCCTGGGCCAACGAGATTCAGAGGTGGGGCAAATCACGCTGGAGGAGTGGTCTCAGATCAGGGACCTATGCACCCTTCTGCACAGTTTTGAAATGGCGACGAAGATGTTTAGTGCTGACGATGCCATTATCAGCATGACTATTCCGGTGATTTACATGCTGGAGCACATGTTAAACAGAATTCGGAGTCAGGTGGTGGCACAAGAGGAGGTGGAGGAAGTAGAGGAGGAGGAGTTGTATGCAGAAGGGCTAACATCTGCAAGGTCCAGACGGTCGGCAGCACCAAGGCGGCAGGCATGTGAGGGTGGGGGAGATGGTTTTACCAGGGCGCATGGTAGCAGCCAAACTAGTGAGGAAGGTGCAGGAGCCCAGGAAGAAGTGGAGGACGAACTGATGGAAGACTCATCAGATGAGGGAGACCTTGATCACATTTCTGTTGTGCGAGGTTGGGGGGAGAGGACAGAGGAAGGAAGCATGATTGTTACCTCGCCACCAACACAACAGGGACTTGGTGCTCCTGGATGCACAACACACATGAGTGCCTTCTTGCTGCACTACCTGCAACATGACCCTCGAATTGTGAGAATTAGAAATAATCCTGACTACTGGGTTGCCACACTGTTAGATCCCCAGTACAAAAGTAAATTTGCAGAAATTATTCCTGCCATAGAAAGGGATACACGCATGCAGGAGTATCAGCAGAGACTGTTGCAGAATCTTACATGTGCTTTTCCACAAAATACCAGTGGTGCACGTAGTGAATCTCACAGTTCCAACTTGCCAACCGTGGGACCGTCAAGTGTTCAGCACTCAAACCGTAACAGAACCACAGTATCTGCTGGTAACATCAATTTTGCGGAATCATTTCACCACTTTTTTAGCCCATCCTTTGCAAGGCCACAGGAGACAAGAAGTCTGACACATAGTCAACGCCTAGAGACGATGGTACAGGAGTATCTCCAAGTAAACATTGAAGCCATGACTGTGTCACTGGACCCTTGCTCTTTTTGGGCTTCCAATCTGGATAAATGGCCGGAGCTAGCCACTTACGCCTTGGAGATCTTGTCATGCCCCGCAGCCAGCGTTCTGTCTGAACGTGTGTTCAGCGCTGCTGGTGGTGTGCTGACAGATAAGCGCACGCGGCTCTCCACTGATAATGTAGACAGACTCACGTTCATAAAGATGAACAAATCATGGATCCGAAACGACTTTTCTACCCCTGTGTCATCCTGGGGAGAGTAAAAGCTTGATGATTGGTTAAAATCACCCTACCAAACGTTTTAAGCTTTCAAATTACTAATCATGTTTATCTGTATCTTGACTGGAAAATAATTTGGGCTTTGTAGCAGTGTGCAGCACTGATCCTATTAGGCCATCTATAATAAGCTCCACCAGATTTAAAATTAAAAATAATTTTTAGCTGCATCTAGCCCGGAAAATAATTTTGGGGCTCCGAGATGCGCAAGACACATAAGTGCCTTCTTGCTGCACTACCTGCAGCATGACCCTCATATTGTCAGAATTCGAAGTAATCATGACTACTGGGTTGCCACACTCTTAGATCCCCCAAACTTTTCGATCAACCTTTTCATTTTAATAAAGACCAAAAAAATGGTCATTTTTGAAATTATAAGCATTAGCAGGTTGTTAGAAACTGAAATCAAACAGTTTTCAACTCAAAACTTTATTCTAGGTGATGTTACATTTTCACATAGGACCCTTTGTTCAAAAGGAGCTTCTGAACTCTCTCGTCCATTGAATTTGTCAGGTTTTGGATGGTTTCTGCTTCAATTGTTTTGCATGAGGACAGAATACCCTCCCAGATCTGTTGCTTAGATGTGAACTGCCTCCCGCCATCATAGACACTCCTTTTAATGATGCTCCAAAGGTTCTGAATGGGGTAGAGGTCAGGGGAGCATGGGGGTCACACCATAAGTTTGTCCCCTTTTATGCCCATATCAGCCAGAGATGCAGATGTTTTATGTGCAGCATGAGATGGTGCATTATCATGCAGAAAAATGATCTTGCTGTGAAATACACGGTTCTTCTTCTTGAACCATGGCAGGAAGTGCTGTTTGAGAAAATCCACATACATTATGGAGTTCATCTTTAGCGCCTTCAGGGATCCTAAAGGGGCCGACAATCTCTCTCCCCATGATTCCAGCCCAAAACATTACTCCACCTCCTCCTTGTTGGCGCTGTAGCCGTGTTTGCGTGGGGTGTCCATCAACCAGCCATCCTCCACTCCATCCATCTGGACCATCGAGCGCTGCACGGCACTCATCCGTGAACAAAACAGTTTTGAAATCAGTCTTCATGTAATGTTTGGCCCACTGGAGCCGTTTCTGCTTGTGTGAAGTGGATAGAGGAGGTCGACAGGATGGCGTATGCACAGCTGCAAACCTCTGAAGGACCCTGCATCTTGTTGTTCGGGGGACGTTGGAGGCACAAGCAGCTTCAAAAACTTGTCTGCTGCTATGACAAGGCTTTTTTGCCGCTGCTCTTTCAACCTGACGTAATTGCCTGTAGGAAAGAGTCCTCAATTTGCCCTTATCAGCACGCACACGTGTGTACTGTGAATCAGCTACATACTTCTTGATTGCCAAGACACTTCATCGTGATCATCGCACAATGTTGATTGTAGTCATGCCTTGACCTAAACACTCCACAATTTGTTGCTTCTCAGCAGCCGACACATCCTTTTTCTTTCCCATTTTGGCAGAAAATGTAGGCTGCTTAATAATGTGAGAGAGCCTTCTTAAGTAGTCTTGCCTTTCATTGGACACACCTGCCAAACTAATTAGCACAGGTGTCTGCAATTGCTTACAGTGATATAAAGAGCCCTGACACACATCACCATCAATGAGTTTAACTGACAAACAAACAAATTCTTCCCTTATCACTCCTAAACACTTTTTGCATAATAATTTGGAACGCGGTGTACATGTGCTTTTCCACAAAACACCAGCAGTTCACGTAGTGAATCTTACAGTTCTAACTTGCCAACCGTGGTCTGTATGGAATTGTTCAATAAAGGGCCCAAAATTAAGATAACATAGATGGGAGAGGTCTCTATGAATAGGAATTCCTAAGTATTTGATACCCTGTGAGGGCCAGGCAAAGGGAAAGTTGGACTGGATGGAATCCTATATGGATTTAGGGAGGGAGACATCGAGGGCCTCAGACTTCGCTGCATTGATTTTAAAATTTTACCATGTAACAAAGTGATCTATTTCAGCCATAACAGCATGGATGGATATATGTGATTGAGTGATATATACTAGGACATCATCAGCAAATAGAGAGCACTTGTACTCGGTGCCTCCCACCTCAATCCACCTAATATTGAGTTTATGGCGAATTGATGAGAGCAGGTGCTCCGTCACTAGGATGTATAAGAGAGGGGACAGAGGACATCCCTGCCTTGTCCCATTGGTGATTGTGAAAGGTGATGAAAATGTTCTGACGCACCCCCTGGGCCTTGGGACACCCGGAGCCGGACCCTTTTTGGTGGATGCTGGTGGTTGTAGTCTTCGTGGCGGCGACCCGGTTCCGTGGCTCAGGGCGGTCAAACCAGTGGCGGAACTATTTATGTGGTTTTGATGTTTAAATGTCCGACTACGCCACCCGTGGATTGCGGTCAGAGTGAACCGCCGCTCCAGGGCAGACCGCTGAGGCTGGTGTTGTGGGTGCAGCAGAGCGTAGCATAACTCCCCACGGGAGGAGTATAGCCTCAGGGCAGTGTATGCGGAGGATGGGGGTGATGGTGCAGGGCAGCAGCAGTAACGACACGGAGTCAGTGATGCAGTCCAGGGCCTTTACTCACAGTTCTTATTATCCAGACCACGTCTGCAGGTAACGGCTGCCCACGTCGTACTGTGCTCACCAGGTGAGGGGCTCAGACAACTCCCAGATAACTTTGGAGCACTTCACAGGACCCCCTTTGTGTGTCCTTTGTCTGGCCTTTCTTACCAACACTTTTGTCCGGCTGCCTCGGGCCTCCTCTTGGTAAACTTGGCGCCAGTTTCCCTGACCCTATGTGGTGCCTTCCTAGCGGGTGTAGCGAGGGGCTGCGCCACATAAAATGTCAGAGCCTCCGGTTTCTAGCTGAGGGTCGTTTCCTGCCTCCACTAGTTCGGGGACCGGTCTCCCCCTTTGGCCTGACCCCTCCACGCAGGTGGATTCGGGCGTGCGGTGGCGACTCGCCCGTCCGCACCCCTGGGATCCCTTCATTCCTCGTTCCTGGAGCCTTCTCCGCTCCTCTTCCTTCCTTCTCCCTCTTCCAGGCCTGGGCCTCTGTTACTAGGCCCGCCTCCGGAGCAGAGCTCATGCAGAGCCCCTGCTCCCTGCCACTTCTGCTCAGACTTCTCTGCACTGAACTAAGATGGTGCCCACCTTTTATACTCCCTTCTCAATGCACCCAGGAACTGCTTCCTCCCTGCTCCTGCACTACAGGGTTCCCCTTCCTCAGTGTTCCCTCCCCCCACTCCAGCCAGGGACAGGGACTGTCGTGCCCATCTCAGGGGCATATTGGTCGCCCTGCCCCACGGCAATGTGGTGTAATGCATGCAGGTGTCGGGTCCTGATCCACACTCCATCCTTACCTGAGAGTGAGATATCACACCTCTGGGTGAGGTGCAATACGTCTGTAGCAACCGAGCCCTCAGGGTGCTACAGTTCCATTTATCTTCAGCCTAGGTGACGTATTGCGATACAGGGCCGTGATTTTGGCTATAAAAGGGTCCCCTAGACCCCTACCCCAAGCTTTTTAAGAGAATCATATATGGCGTGCCAGGAGACTCTATGGAATGCTTTCTCAGCATCCAACGAGAGTATCTAATTACAAATTTTTAACTGCATCTAGCCCAGGAAATACTTTGTGCCTAGTAGCAGTGTCTGCTAGTCAGCGGATTATCCCGGCTGTTAAGCAAGCTACACCACCTGTAGTTTAGACACTTAATTTTTTCAAAGGAAATGCTTCGGGACCATGGGATACTCAGTGAAGAGCATCAGGAGGCACCCCAAGGCATAGGGGCTGGGACTGGCAGTAGGATGCCTTGCGGTGGACAACCGAGCTCGATCCTTATAAAAACTTTTTAACTGCAGCAGCTTTAGTGGACGCTACTGGAGCTGGAATTACGCGGCTGCTGGCATGAGACTTGCCCTCCAATAGATCCTTGTAAATGGATTTAAAGTGTATTCATTCAAATTAGAGAGACAATTTAAATTAAAAAGCTTAGAGCTGCCTCCACCACAGGGGGGCTCGCTCGACCCACCAGCGGACAGGCACCAGTATTGGGAGAGGGGGGCTGGCCGTCAGGGTTCACCGCGGCTCTGGCACAAACCCGGCGACACGGAGGTGGCACGGGCAGGAGCGGACTGGCCGTGTCGGCTTCTCACTTTTTGGATTTTAGAAGGGCATGACATGCCTATATCTGTGTCTCCCCCTCCTTTTACTCCTCCACCTCTTTTATTTTCGCATGACTATATGTACTTGTCACTTTTCCATGTGTTAGTTGTGTCTTCTGAGCAGTTTGTCAGCTTTTGGACACCTTTGAAGGTGTTTTCTATGTGTTTCTATGTGTTTTTGTTTGCCTGCCATTGGTTTTAACGGTGTTCGAAGGTGTTCGACGAACAGTTCGACGAACAGTTCGGCGAACACACGGGTGTTCGACGAACCGAACCGAACTCGAACACTACGGGGGTGGCTCAACACTACTTATTACCCCAGCCTCCTTCATCTCTCGCAACATCCCTTTGGCATTTTGGTAGTGTGCTGGCGGTACAGTCCGGTACCTTTCTTTAATGGGTGGATTGTCTCCCGTGGGGATATGGTGTTGAACCCCCTTTACCTGCCCAAAGTCGAGTGGGTGTTTACTGAAGACCCTTTCATACTCTTGCACCACCCGGTATACTCCTTGTTTTTGGTGTTGAGGGGTGGAGTCAGTGCCCACATGCAGCTTCTGACACCAGTCCTCCATCTGTCCCTCGGAACCATTACCCTCTGCCTGGTTGGATGGAGGTAAGGGTTCCACTGTTTTTATAGCATTTTGCTTGACGGTAATTAGCTTGGCTAGGGTGGCATACCGGGGAAAGTGAACTTCTTTTTCCCCAATGTTCAGGATGCGGACTGGCACTCTCCCTTGGCGGACATCAACCACTCCCCTGGCTGTCAAAATGGTGGGCCTACTGTCAGAGTAGACGGGCTCTACCAGGGCCTGGTAATCTCTACCCCGGAGACCTATTGCTGCCCGGCACCATATCAGCATTTCACTTCTTGGGGGCATGGCAATAGGGAATGGGTCACTCATCCTGACACTGCCAATTTCACCACCAGACAGTTCTACCTGTTGTCTTTTCATCAGGGCTCTGATCTCTCTTTGTAGAACCCGCTGCTGGCTGGAACTGGCGGTCTCCGCAACCTGCTGTAACAAGACAATTATTTCTGCAAGACAATTTTCAATGACATTAGTGCCTAAGGTTATCATGGGATGACTTTCTCGGCGATCAATGTCGACAATAATCAGTCCTTGTGCTGGCAGTTTGACTTTGCCAACCTTTATGGTCACTTCTTTGTACCCCACCTGAGGTACGGGTAGACCATTGCTAGCATAAATACTCAAATGTTCGTCTGGACGGAGGGTAATGTCCGAATCAGGCCAGAACCATTTGAAAAGAATGTAGGGGATGGTGGTCACCTGGGACCCAGTGTCCAGCAACACGCTCATTGGAAAGCCGTCCAGCACGATAGGTAGGACTGGTCGTCCACCCACATATTTGTCTAGCCAGCTTGATGGGCCTGGTGTTCTTACACCTGGGGGTTGGCCCTCTGCCCCAGATTTTGCTCGTTTAAATGACAGTACCTTGCATAATGTCCTGGCTGGTTGCAGCGGCGGGAGATGGGTTGTCTGTCCTGGTCGTAGAGGTCGCTGTTCCTCTCTCTGGATGGTGGAATCCTCTTCTCTCGGCGCCAAGGGACGTCCTCCGGACTGGAAGCCAGCTGGATCTTTCCTTTGGGATACACCTGCAAGGCCTGCACAATTTTGGTTAGCGTAGCTACACTTTTAGTTAACTCTTGGACCTGATGGTGCAGGTCTGTAGACGGGGCATTGTCCAGAGTCTGTGCATCAGCTCCTACAGGCTCAGGGGAAAAGGGTGCCACCTCCTGGTGGTAGGTGATAGCCGGGCGCCGGTGAGCTGTAGCGCCCCCTTGTGCTGGTTCCTGTAGCACCCGGATGGCCCTGTCTTTAAATTGAGCAAAGTCCAAGTCAGGGTTTTGCAGAGCCATTATGCGCAGCTGGGTGCGGTGGGCGCTGGACAGTAAACCCTCAATAAATTGCTCAGTTAACAGCCTGTTTTCATCACGCACACTGTCAGGGTCTACTTGTTTGATGGCCCTCAGCGTCTCCTGCAGGTTTAAAGCATAGTCCCGTACACTGTCCTGCGACCGTTGTTTGCACCCATAAAACTTCATCTTTATCTCTGCCGTAGTACGGGTGTCAAAAGTGTCCTTTTGGTGGGCCAGTATCTCTTTTACAGTCCCTTTTTCTCTTGCTGACCAGGATTTTACTTCTCTCTGGGCTGCACCAATCAACTGGCCTACGAGGATGCTCACTTTCTGCTCCTCGGACAGGGGGTATACTTTAAATAAACTGCTTAGTCTCTCCTTGAAGTCACTCAGGGTGTGCGACTCTCCTGAGTACTGGGGCAACCACGCCGCCCCCGGTATATATGGCATGGAGAATGGCATTACCGCGGCAGCGGCCGCGCCGGTGGTTGAAGTTCCCTCCATATCGGGCGTCTTCCTACCCCCTAGTGAACCGTGGCCTACCTTCCTTCTCTTTTCTTCCGTAGGCCGCAGTTCCGCAGGCGATGGTCTCTGTCGAGGACCTGGCGTCGCACGCGTCTTACGTCAGCGTTCACTGTGGCTCCTTCCAGGACCTGGCGCTGTGTCCGTGTGTGGGGCAGGGCTTTAGACTTCGTGTGGTTCCAGCGATCACGCCCCTCTTCTTCTCGCGCGGCGACTCGAAAATGGCGGACAATGGCGGGAAAACGGCAACAAATGGCGGGAAATCTTCACCACGGTATTAGACACAGTCTGTGAAGGCGCGCAGTACCCGGTGGTAGTGGGCATGAGATCCTGCCGACTACGCCAAAGTTGACACGCCCCCTGGGCCATGGGGTACCCGGAACCGGGCCTGTAGATGCTGGGGATTGTAGTCACCGTGGCGATGACCCGGTCCGTGACCCAGGTGGTCAATCTAAGGGTAGTTTATCTATATCTGTTATGTATAGTCCGACTACACCACCTGTGGAATGCGGTTATTGGGAACCGCAGCTGCGGAGCAGTCCGCTGAAGCTGGTGGTATGTGCAGCAAGGTGATGTAACTCCACACAGGAAGAGTGGAGCTTCAGGGCAGCGTGTATGGATGATGGTGGTGGTAGTGCAAGGTATCAGTAATGACAACACAGAGTCTTTGCAGTGCAGTCCCAGGGTCTTTACTGCTGGCAATTATATGGGCCCCAACGGGAGTACCGGCTAGTGATGAGGGCCTGATCAGTCTGGGAAGAATCCTAGAGTCCTCCTGGCCAGGTGAAGTTGTAGGCCTGCGCTCAACCGTATGGCTGGCGACTCGGACCTTGTGTATTCCTCGCTCCTCTGTGGCGGTACGGGTCTTTTCGTGTGGCTGAGCCTCCGGGCTTCTGTCGGGCCAGGAGACCTGCAATCTCCTGCCTTGCAGTATCTGCTGTTGGATATGCAATCCACACAGCCTCAGACTCCGGCGTCCGGTCCTCTGTGGATATACACCAAAGACAACTGCTTAACAGACAAAGCCATACACCAAAGACAACTGCTTAACAGGCAACGCCATACACCAAAGACAACTGCTTAACAGACAATGCCAAACACCAAAGACAACTGCTTAACAGACAATGCCATACACCAAAGGCAACTGCTTAACAGGCAATGCCATACACCAAAGACAACTGCTTAACAGACAATGCCATACACCAAAGACAACTGCTTAACAGACAGTGCCATAAGCCAAATACAGCTGCTTAACAGACAATGCCATACACCAAAGACAACTGCTTAACAGACAATGCCATACACCAAAGACAACTGCTTAAAAGACAATTCCATACACCAAAGACAACTGCTTAAAAGACAATTCCATACACCAAAGACAACTGCTTAACAGACAATGCCATACACCAAAGACAACTGCTTAACAGGCAATGCCATACACCAAAGACAACTGCTTAACAGACAATTCCATACACCAAAGACAACTGCTTAACAGACAATGCCATACACCAAAGACAACTGCTTAACAGGCAATGTCATACACCAAAGACAACTGCTTAACAGACAATGCCATACACCAAAGACAACTGCTTAACAGACAATGCCATACACCAAAGACAACTGCTTAACAGGCAATGCCATACACCAAAGACAACTGCTTAACAGGCAATGCCATGCACCAAAGACAACTGCTTAACAGACAATGCCATACACTAAAGACAACTGCTTAACAGACAATGCCATACACCAAAGACAACTGCTTAACAGGCAATGCCATACACCAAAGACAACTGCTTAACAGGCAATGCCATGCACCAAAGACAACTGCTTAACAGACAATGCCATACACTAAAGACAACTGCTTAACAGACAATGCCATACACCAAAGACAACTGCTTAACAGACAATGCCATACACCAAGACAACTGCTTAACAGGCAATGCCATACACCAAAGACAACTGCTTAACAGACAATGCCATACACCAAAGACAACTGCTTAACAGACAATGCCATACACCAAAGACAACTGCTTAACAGGCAATGTCATACACCAAAGACAACTGCTTAACAGGCAATGTCATACACCAAAGACAACTGCTTAACAGACAAGGCCATACACCAAAGACAACTGCTTAACAGGCAATGCCATACACCAAAGACAACTGCTTAACAGACAATGCCAAACACCAAAGACAACTGCTTAACAGACACTGCCATAAGTCAAAGACATCTGCTTAACAGACAATACCATACAGCAAAGACTACTGCATAACAGACAATGCCATACACTAAAGACAACTGCTTAACAGGCAATGCCATACACCAAAGACAACTGCTTAACATACAATTCCATACACTAAAGACAACTGCTTAACAGACAATGCCATACACCAAAGAGAACTGCTTAACAGGCAATGCCATACACCAAAGAAAACTGCTTAACAGACAATGCCATACACCAAAGAAAACTGCTTAACAGACAATGCCAAACACCAAAGACAACTGCTTAACAGACACTGCCATAAGCCAAAGACAACTGCTTAACAGACAATACCATACAGCAAAGACTACTGCATAACAGACAATGCCATACACTAAAGACAACTGCTTAACAGGCAATGCCATACACCAAAGACAACTGCTTAACAGACAATTCCATACACCAAAGACAACTGCTTAACAGACAATGCCATACACCAAAGACAACTGCTTAACAGGCAATGCCATACACCAAAGACAACTGCTTAACAGGCAATGCCATACACCAAAGACAACTGCTTAACAGACAATGCCATACACCAAAGACAACTGCTGAACAGGCAATGCCATACACCAAAGACAACTGCTTAGCAGGCAATTCCATACACCAAAGACAACTGCTTAGCAGACAATTCCATACACCAAAGACAACTGCTTAACAGGCAATGCCATACACCAAAGACAACTGCTTAACAGGCAATGCCATACACCAAAGACAACTGCTTAACAGGCAATGCCATACACCAAAGACAACTGCTTAACAGACAATGCCATACACCAAAGACAACTGCTTAACAGGCAATGCCATACACCAAAGACAACTGCTTAACAGGCAATGCCACACACCAAGGACAACTGCTTAACAGACAATGCCATACACAAAAGACAACTGCTTAACAGGCAATGCCATACACCAAAGACAACTGCTTAACAGACAATGCCATACACTAAAGACAACTGCTTAACAGGCAATGCCATACATCAAAGACAACTGCTTAACAGACAATGCCATACACCAAAGACAACTGCTTAACAGACAATGCCGTACACCAAAGACAACTGCATAAAAGACAACGCCGTACACCAAAGACAACTGCTTAACAGACAATGCCATACACCAAAGACAACTGCTTAACAGGCAATGCCATACACCAAAGACAACTGCTTAACAGGCAATGCCATACACCAAAGACTACTGCTTAACAGACAATGCCATACACCAAAGACAACTGCTTAACAGACACTGCCATACACCAAAGACAACTGCTTATCAGGCAATGCCATACACCAAAGACAACTGCTTAACAGGCAATGGCATACACCAAAGACAACTGCTTAACAGGCAATGCCATACACCAAAGACAACTGCTTAACAGACAATGCCATACACCAAAGAAAACTGCTTAACAGACAATGTCATACACCAAAGAAAACTGCTTAACAGACAATGCAATACACCAAAGACAACTGCTTAAATGACAAAGCCATACACCAAAGACAACTGCTTAACAGGTAATGCCATACACCAAAGACAACTGTTTAACAGGCAAAGCCATACACCAAAGACAACTGATTAGCAGGCAATGCCATACACTAAACACAACTGCATAACAGACAATGCCATACACCATAGACAGCTGCCTAACAGACAATGCCATACACCAAATACAACTGCTTAAAAGGCAATGCCATACACCAAAGAAAACTGCTTAACAGACAATGCCATACACCAAAGAAAACTGCTTAACAGACAATGCCATACACCAAAGAAAACTGCTTAACAGACAATGCCAAACACCAAAGACAACTGCTTAACAGACTCTGCCATAAGTCAAAGACAACTGCTTAACAGACAATGCCATACACTAAAGACAACTGCTTAACAGGCAATGCCATACACCAAAGACAACTGCTTAACAGACAATGCCATACACCAAAGACCTCTGCTTAACAGGCAATGCCATACACCAAAGACTACTGCTTAACAGACAATTCCATACACCAAAGACAACTGCTTAACAGACAATGCCATACACCAAAGACAACTGCTTAACAGGCAATGCCATACACCAAAGACAACTGCTTAACAGGCAATGCCATACACCAAAGACAACTGCTTAACAGACAATGCCATACACCAAAGACAACTGCTTAACAGGCAATGCCATACACCAAAGACAACTGCTTAACAGGCAATGCCATACACCAAAGACAACTGCTTAACAGACAATGCCATACACCAAAGACAACTGCATAACAGACAACGCCATACACTAAAGACAACTGCTTTACAGACAATGCCATACAGCAAAGACAACTGCTTAACAGGCAATGCCATACATCAAAGACAACTGCTTAACAGACAATGCCATACACCAAAGACAACTGCTTAACAGACAATGCCGTACACCAAAGACAACTGCATAAAAGACAACGCCATACACCAAAGACAACTGCTTAACAGACAATGCCATACACCAAAGACAACTGCTTAACAGGCAATGCCATACACCAAAGACAACTGCTTAACAGGCAATGCCATACACCAAAGACTACTGCTTAACAGACAATGCCATACACCAAAGACAACTGTTTAACAGACAATGCCATACACCAAAGACAACTGCTTAACAGACACTGCCATACACCAAAGACAACTGCTTATCAGGCAATGCCATACACCAAAGACAACTGCTTAACAGGCAATGGCATACACCAAAGACAACTGCTTAACAGGCAATGCCATACACCAAAGACAACTGCTTAACAGACAATGCCATACACCAAAGAAAACTGCTTAACAGACAATGTCATACACCAAAGAAAACTGCTTAACAGACAATGCAATACACCAAAGACAACTGCTTAAATGACAAAGCCATACACCAAAGACAACTGCTTAACAGGTAATGCCATACACCAAAGACAACTGTTTAACAGGCAAAGCCATACACCAAAGACAACTGATTAGCAGGCAATGCCATACACTAAACACAACTGCATAACAGACAATGCCATACACCATAGACAGCTGCCTAACAGACAATGCCATACACCAAATACAACTGCTTAAAAGGCAATGCCATACACCAAAGAAAACTGCTTAACAGACAATGCCATACACCAAAGAAAACTGCTTAACAGACAATGCCATACACCAAAGAAAACTGCTTAACAGACAATGCCAAACACCAAAGACAACTGCTTAACAGACACTGCCATAAGTCAAAGACAACTGCTTAACAGACAATGCCATACACTAAAGACAACTGCTTAACAGGCAATGCCATACACCAAAGACAACTGCTTAACAGACAATGCCATACACCAAAGACAACTGCTTAACAGGCAATGCCATACACCAAAGACTACTGCTTAACAGACAATTCCATACACCAAAGACAACTGCTTAACAGACAATGCCATACACCAAAGACAACTGCTTAACAGGCAATGCCATACACCAAAGACAACTGCTTAACAGGCAATGCCATACACCAAAGACAACTGCTTAACAGACAATGCCATACACCAAAGACAACTGCTTAACAGGCAATGCCATACACCAAAGACAACTGCTTAACAGGCAATGCCACACACCAAGGACAACTGCTTAAGAGACAATGCCATACACAAAAGACAACTGCTTAACAGGCAATGCCATACACCAAAGACAACTGCTTAACAGACAATGCCATACACTAAAGACAACTGCTTAACAGGCAATGCCATACATCAAAGACAACTGCTTAACAGACAATGCCATACACCAAAGACAACTGCTTAACAGACAATGCCGTACACCAAAGACAACTGCATAAAAGACAACGCCATACACCAAAGACAACTGCTTAACAGACAATGCCATACACAAAAGACAACTGCTTAACAGGCAATGCCATACACCAAAGACAACTGCTTAACAGACAATGCCATACACTAAAGACAACTGCTTAACAGGCAATGCCATACATCAAAGACAACTGCTTAACAGACAATGCCATACACCAAAGACAACTGCTTAACAGACAATGCCGTACACCAAAGACAACTGCATAAAAGACAACGCCATACACCAAAGACAACTGCTTAAAAGACAATGCCATACACCAAAGACAACTGCTTAACAGGCAATGCCATACACCAAAGACAACTGCTTAACAGGCAATGCCATACACCAAAGACTACTGCTTAACAGACAATGCCATACACCAAAGACAACTGTTTAACAGACAATGCCATACACCAAAGACAACTGCTTAACAGACACTGCCATACACCAAAGACAACTGCTTATCAGGCAATGCCATACACCAAAGACAACTGCTTAACAGACAATGCCATACACCAAAGAAAACTGCTTAACAGACAATGTCATACACCAAAGAAAACTGCTTAACAGACAATGCAATACACCAAAGACAACTGCTTAAATGACAAAGCCATACACCAAAGACAACTGTTTAACAGGCAAAGCCATACACCAAAGACAACTGATCAGCAGGCAATGCCATACACTAAACACAACTGCATAACAGACACTGCCATACACCATAGACAGCTGCCTAACAGACAATGCCATACACCAAATACAACTGCTTAAAAGGCAATGCCATACACCAAAGAAAACTGCTTAACAGACAATGCCATACACCAAAGAAAAACTGCTTAACAGACAATGCCAAACACCAAAGACAACTGCTTAACAGACACTGCCATAAGTCAAAGACAACTGCTTAACAGACAATGCCATACACTAAAGACAACTGCTTAACAGGCAATGCCATACACCAAAGACAACTGCTTAACTGACACTGCCATACACCATAGACAGCTGCCTAACAGACAATGCCATACACCAAATACAACTGCTTAAAAGGCAATGCCATACACCAAAGAAAACTGCTTAACAGACAATGCCATACACCAAAGAAAACTGCTTAACAGACAATGCCAAACACCAAAGACAACTGCTTAACAGACACTGCCATAAGTCAAAGACAACTGCTTAACAGACAATGCCATACACTAAAGACAACTGCTTAACAGGCAATGCCATACACCAAAGACAACTGCTTAACAGACAATGCCATACACCAAAGACCTCTGCTTAACAGGCAATGCCATACACCAAAGACTACTGCTTAACAGACAATTCCATACACCAAAGACAACTGCTTAACAGACAATGCCATACACCAAAGACAACTGCTTAACAGGCAATGCCATACACCAAAGACAACTGCTTAACAGGCAATGCCATACACCAAAGACAACTGCTTAACAGACAATGCCATACACCAAAGACAACTGCTTAACAGGCAATGCCATACACCAAAGACAACTGCTTAACAGACAATGCCATACACCAAAGACAACTGCTTAACAGACAATGCCATACACCAAAGACAACTGCATAACAGACAACGCCATACACTAAAGACAACTGCTTTACAGACAATGCCATACAGCAAAGACAACTGCTTAACAGGCAATGCCATACACCAAAGACAACTGCTTTACAGACAATGCCATACAGCAAAGACAACTGCTTAACAGGCAATGCCATACACCAAAGACAACTGCTTAACAGACAATGCCATAAACCAAAGACAACTGCTTAACAGGCAATGCCATACAGCAAAGACAACTTCTTAACAGACAATGCCATACACCAAAGACAACTGCTTATCAGGCAACGCAATACACCAAAGACATCTGCTTAACAGACACTACCAGACATGAAACAACTGCTTAACAGGCAATGCCATACACCAAAGACAACTGCTTAACAGTCAATGCCATACACTAAAGACAACTGCTTAACCGACAATGCCATACACCAAAGACAACTGCTAAACAGACAACGCCAAACACCAAAGACAACTGCTTAACAGGCAATGCCATACACGAAAGGCAAATGCTTAACAGACAATGCCATACACCAAAGACAACTGCTTAACAGGCAATGCCATACACCAAAGACAACTGCTTATCAGGCAACGCCATATACCAAAGACAACTGCTTAACAGACTCTACCAGTCACCAAACAACTGCTTAACAGGCAATGCCATAAACCAAAGACAACTGCTTAACAGACACAGCCATACACCAAAGACAACTGCTTAACAGGCAATGCCATACACCAAAGACAACTGCATAACAGGCAATGCCATACACCAAAGACAACTGCTTAACAGACAATGCCATACACCAAAGACAACTGCTTAACAGACAATGCCATACACCAAAGACAACTGCTTAACAGACAATGCCATACACCAAAGACAACTGCTTAACAGACAATGCCATACACCAAAGACAACTGCATAACAGACAATGCCATACTCTAAAGACAACTGCTTAACCGACAATGCCATACACCAAAGACAACTGCTTAATAGACAAAGCCATACACCAAAGACAACTGCTTAACAGACAATGCCATACAGCAAAGACAACTGCTTAACAGGCAATGCCATACACCAAAGACAACTGCTTAACAGGCAATGCCATACACCAAAGACAACTGCTTAACAGACAATGCCATACACCAAAGACAACTGCTTAACAGACAATGCCATACACCAAAGACAACTGCTTAACAGACACTGCCATACACCAAAGACAACTGCTTAACAGGCAATGCCATACACCAAAGACAACTGCTTAACAGGCAAAGGCATACACCAAAGACAACTGCTTAACAGGCAATGCCATACACCAAAGACAACTGCTTAACAGACAATGCCATACACCAGAGAAAAATGCTTAACAGACAATGCCATACACCAAAGAAAACTGCTTAACAGACAATGCAATACACCAAAGACAAATGCTTAACAGGCAATGCCATACACCAAAGACAACTTCTTAACAGGCAATGCCTTACACCAAAGATAACTGCTTAACAGGCAATGCCATACACCAAAGACAACTGCTTAACAGACAATGCCATACACCAAAGACAACTGCTTAACAGACAACGCCTTACACCAAAGACAACTGCTTATTAGACAATGCCATACACCAAAGACAACTGCTTAACAGGCAATGCTATACACCGAAGACAACTGCTTAACAGAAAAAGCCATATACCAAAGACAACTGCTTAACAGGCAATGCCATACACCAAAGACAACTGCTTAACAGACAACGCCATACACCAAAGACAACTGCTTAACAGGCAATGCCATACACCAAAGACAACTGCTTAACAGTCAATGCCATACACTAAAGACAACTGCTTAACAGGCAATGCCATACACTAAAGACAACTGCTTAACAGACAATGCCATGCACCAAAGACAACTGCATAACAGACAATGCCATACACCAAGGACAACTTTTTAACAGACAATGCCATACACCAAAGACAACTGCTTAAAAGGCAATGCCATACACCAAAGACAACTACTTAACAGACAATGGCATACACCAAAGACAACTGCTTAACAGGCAATGCCATACACCAAAGACAACTGCTTAACAGACAATGCCATACACCAAACACAACTGCTTAACAGGCAATGACATACACCAAAGACAACTGCTTTAACAGACCCTGCCATACACCAAAGACAACTGCTTAACAGGCAATGCCATACACCAAAGACAACTGCTTAACAGGCAATGCCATACACCAAAGACAACTGCTTAACAGACAATGCCATACAAGAAAGACAACTGCTTAACAGACAATGCCATACACCACAGACAACTGCTTAACAGACAATGCCATACACCAAAGACAACTGCTTAACAGGCAATTCCTTACACCAAAGAGAACTGCTTAACAGACAATGCCATACACCAAAGACAACTGCTTAACAGGCAATGCCATACACCAAAGACAACTGCTTAACAGGCAATGCCATACACCAAAGACAACTGCTTAACAGACAATGCCATACACCAAAGACAACAGCTTAACAGACAAAGCCATACACCAAAGACAACTGCTTAACAGGCAATGCCATACACCAAAGAAAACTGCTTAACAGACAACGCCATACACCAAAGACAACTGCTTAACAGACAATGCCATACACCAAAGACAACTGCTTAACAGACAACTCCATACACCAAAGACAACTGCTTAACAGGCAACACCATACACCAAAGACAGCTGCTTAACAGACAATGCCATACACCAAAGACAACTGCTTAACAGGCAATGCCATACACTAAAGACAACTGCATAACAGACAATGCCATACACCAAACACAACTGCCTAATAGACACTGCCATACACCAAAGACAACTGCTTAAAAGGCAATGCCATACACCAAAGACAGCTGCTTAACAGACAATGCCATACACCAAAGAAAACTGCTTAACAGACAATGCCATACACCAAAGACAACTGCTTATCAGACAATGAAATACACCGAAGACAACTGCTTAACAATGCCATACACCAAAGACAACTGCTTAACAGGCAATGCCATACACCAAAGACAACTGCTTAACAAGCAATTCCATACACCAAAGACAACTGCTTAACAGACACTGCCATACACCAAAGACAACTTCTTAACAGGCAATGCCATACACCAAAGACAACTGCTTAATAGACAATGCCATACACCAAAGACAACTGCTTAACAGGCAATGCCATACACCAAAGACAACTGCTTAACAGACAATGCCATACAAGAAAGACAACTGCTTAACAGACAATGCCATACACCACAGACAACTGCTTAACAGACAATGCCATATACCAAAGACAACTGCTTAACAGGCAATTCCTTACACCAAAGAGAACTGCTTAACAGACAATGCCATACACCAAAGACAACTGCTTAACAGGCAATGCCATACACCAAAGACAACTGCTTAACAGGCAATGACATACACCAAAGACAACTGCTTAACAGACAATGCCATACACCAAAGACAACTGCTTAACAGGCAATGCCATACACCAAAGACAACTGCTTAACAGACAATGCCATACACCAAAGACAACTGCTTAACAGACAATGCCATACACCAAAGACAACTGCTTAACAGGCAATGCCATACACCAAAGACAACTGCTTAACAGGCAATGCCATACACCAAAGACTACTGCTTAACAGACAATGCCATACACCAAAGACAACTGTTTAACAGACAATGCCATACACCAAAGACAACTGCTTAACAGACACTGCCATACACCAAAGACAACTGCTTATCAGGCAATGCCATACACCAAAGACAACTGCTTAACAGGCAATGGCATACACCAAAGACAACTGCTTAACAGGCAATGCCATACACCAAAGACAACTGCTTAACAGACAATGCCATACACCAAAGAAAACTGCTTAACAGACAATGTCATACACCAAAGAAAACTGCTTAACAGACAATGCAATACACCAAAGACAACTGCTTAAATGACAAAGCCATACACCAAAGACAACTGCTTAACAGGTAATGCCATACACCAAAGACAACTGTTTAACAGGCAAAGCCATACACCAAAGACAACTGATTAGCAGGCAATGCCATACACTAAACACAACTGCATAACAGACAATGCCATACACCATAGACAGCTGCCTAACAGACAATGCCATACACCAAATACAACTGCTTAAAAGGCAATGCCATACACCAAAGAAAACTGCTTAACAGACAATGCCATACACCAAAGAAAACTGCTTAACAGACAATGCCATACACCAAAGAAAACTGCTTAACAGACAATGCCAAACACCAAAGACAACTGCTTAACAGACACTGCCATAAGTCAAAGACAACTGCTTAACAGACAATGCCATACACTAAAGACAACTGCTTAACAGGCAATGCCATACACCAAAGACAACTGCTTAACAGACAATGCCATACACCAAAGACAACTGCTTAACAGGCAATGCCATACACCAAAGACTACTGCTTAACAGACAATTCCATACACCAAAGACAACTGCTTAACAGACAATGCCATACACCAAAGACAACTGCTTAACAGGCAATGCCATACACCAAAGACAACTGCTTAACAGGCAATGCCATACACCAAAGACAACTGCTTAACAGACAATGCCATACACCAAAGACAACTGCTTAACAGGCAATGCCATACACCAAAGACAACTGCTTAACAGGCAATGCCACACACCAAGGACAACTGCTTAAGAGACAATGCCATACACAAAAGACAACTGCTTAACAGGCAATGCCATACACCAAAGACAACTGCTTAACAGACAATGCCATACACTAAAGACAACTGCTTAACAGGCAATGCCATACATCAAAGACAACTGCTTAACAGACAATGCCATACACCAAAGACAACTGCTTAACAGACAATGCCGTACACCAAAGACAACTGCATAAAAGACAACGCCATACACCAAAGACAACTGCTTAACAGACAATGCCATACACAAAAGACAACTGCTTAACAGGCAATGCCATACACCAAAGACAACTGCTTAACAGACAATGCCATACACTAAAGACAACTGCTTAACAGGCAATGCCATACATCAAAGACAACTGCTTAACAGACAATGCCATACACCAAAGACAACTGCTTAACAGACAATGCCGTACACCAAAGACAACTGCATAAAAGACAACGCCATACACCAAAGACAACTGCTTAACAGACAATGCCATACACCAAAGACAACTGCTTAACAGACAATGCCATACACCAAAGACAACTGCTTAACAGGCAATGCCATACACCAAAGACTACTGCTTAACAGACAATGCCATACACCAAAGACAACTGTTTAACAGACAATGCCATACACCAAAGACAACTGCTTAACAGACACTGCCATACACCAAAGACAACTGCTTATCAGGCAATGCCATACACCAAAGACAACTGCTTAACAGACAATGCCATACACCAAAGAAAACTGCTTAACAGACAATGTCATACACCAAAGAAAACTGCTTAACAGACAATGCAATACACCAAAGACAACTGCTTAAATGACAAAGCCATACACCAAAGACAACTGTTTAACAGGCAAAGCCATACACCAAAGACAACTGATCAGCAGGCAATGCCATACACTAAACACAAATGCATAACAGACACTGCCATACACCATAGACAGCTGCCTAACAGACAATGCCATACACCAAATACAACTGCTTAAAAGGCAATGCCATACACCAAAGAAAACTGCTTAACAGACAATGCCATACACCAAAGAAAAACTGCTTAACAGACAATGCCAAACACCAAAGACAACTGCTTAACAGACACTGCCATAAGTCAAAGACAACTGCTTAACAGACAATGCCATACACTAAAGACAACTGCTTAACAGGGAATGCCATACACCAAAGACAACTGCTTAACTGACACTGCCATACACCATAGACAGCTGCCTAACAGACAATGCCATACACCAAATACAACTGCTTAAAAGGCAATGCCATACACCAAAGAAAACTGCTTAACAGACAATGCCATACACCAAAGAAAACTGCTTAACAGACAATGCCAAACACCAAAGACAACTGCTTAACAGACACTGCCATAAGTCAAAGACAACTGCTTAACAGACAATGCCATACACTAAAGACAACTGCTTAACAGGCAATGCCATACACCAAAGACAACTGCTTAACAGACAATGCCATACACCAAAGACCTCTGCTTAACAGGCAATGCCATACACCAAAGACTACTGCTTAACAGACAATTCCATACACCAAAGACAACTGCTTAACAGACAATGCCATACACCAAAGACAACTGCTTAACAGGCAATGCCATACACCAAAGACAACTGCTTAACAGGCAATGCCATACACCAAAGACAACTGCTTAACAGACAATGCCATACACCAAAGACAACTGCTTAACAGGCAATGCCATACACCAAAGACAACTGCTTAACAGGCAATGCCATACACCAAAGACAACTGCTTAACAGACAACGCCATACACTAAAGACAACTGCTTTACAGACAATGCCATACAGCAAAGACAACTGCTTAACAGGCAATGCCATACACCAAAGACAACTGCTTTACAGACAATGCCATACAGCAAAGACAACTGCTTAACAGGCAATGCCATACACCAAAGATAACTGCTTAACAGACAATGCCATAAACCAAAGACAACTGCTTAACAGGCAATGCCATACAGCAAAGACAACTTCTTAACAGACAATGCCATACACCAAAGACAACTGCTTATCAGGCAACGCAATACACCAAAGACATCTGCTTAACAGACACTACCAGACATGAAACAACTGCTTAACAGGCAATGCCATACACCAAAGACAACTGCTTAACAGTCAATGCCATACACTAAAGACAACTGCTTAACCGACAATGCCATACACCAAAGACAACTGCTAAACAGACAAAGCCAAACACCAAAGACAACTGCTTAACAGGCAATGCCATACACGAAAGGCAAATGCTTAACAGACAATGCCATACACCAAAGACAACTGCTTAACAGGCAATGCCATACACCAAAGACAACTGCTTATCAGGCAACGCCATATACCAAAGACAACTGCTTAACAGACTCTACCAGTCACCAAACAACTGCTTAACAGGCAATGCCATAAACCAAAGACAACTGCTTAACAGACACAGCCATACACCAAAGACAACTGCTTAACAGACAATGCCATACACCAAAGACAACTGCATAACAGGCAATGCCATACACCAAAGACAACTGCTTAACAGACAATGCCATACACCAAAGACAACTGCTTAACAGACAATGCCATACACCAAAGACAACTGCTTAACAGACAATGCCATACACCAAAGACAACTGCTTAACAGACAATGCCATACACCAAAGACAACTGCATAACAGACAATGCCATACTCTAAAGACAACTGCTTAACCGACAATGCCATACACCAAAGACAACTGCTTAATAGACAAAGCCATACACCAAAGACAACTGCTTAACAGACAATGCCATACAGCAAAGACAACTGCTTAACAGGCAATGCCATACACCAAAGACAACTGCTTAACAGACAATGCCATACACCAAAGACAACTGCTTAACAGACAATGCCATACACCAAAGACAACTGCTTAACAGACAATGCCATACACCAAAGACAACTGCTTAACAGACACTGCCATACACCAAAGACAACTGCTTAACAGGCAATGCCATACACCAAAGACAACTGCTTAACAGGCAAAGGCATACACCAAAGACAACTGCTTAACAGGCAATGCCATACAGCAAAGACAACTTCTTAACAGACAATGCCATACACCAAAGACAACTGCTTATCAGGCAACGCAATACACCAAAGACATCTGCTTAACAGACACTACCAGACATGAAACAACTGCTTAACAGGCAATGCCATACACCAAAGACAACTGCTTAACAGTCAATGCCATACACTAAAGACAACTGCTTAACCGACAATGCCATACACCAAAGACAACTGCTAAACAGACAAAGCCAAACACCAAAGACAACTGCTTAACAGGCAATGCCATACACGAAAGGCAAATGCTTAACAGACAATGCCATACACCAAAGACAACTGCTTAACAGGCAATGCCATACACCAAAGACAACTGCTTATCAGGCAACGCCATATACCAAAGACAACTGCTTAACAGACTCTACCAGTCACCAAACAACTGCTTAACAGGCAATGCCATAAACCAAAGACAACTGCTTAACAGACACAGCCATACACCAAAGACAACTGCTTAACAGACAATGCCATACACCAAAGACAACTGCATAACAGGCAATGCCATACACCAAAGACAACTGCTTAACAGACAATGCCATACACCAAAGACAACTGCTTAACAGACAATGCCATACACCAAAGACAACTGCTTAACAGACAATGCCATACACCAAAGACAACTGCTTAACAGACAATGCCATACACCAAAGACAACTGCATAACAGACAATGCCATACTCTAAAGACAACTGCTTAACCGACAATGCCATACACCAAAGACAACTGCTTAATAGACAAAGCCATACACCAAAGACAACTGCTTAACAGACAATGCCATACAGCAAAGACAACTGCTTAACAGGCAATGCCATACACCAAAGACAACTGCTTAACAGACAATGCCATACACCAAAGACAACTGCTTAACAGACAATGCCATACACCAAAGACAACTGCTTAACAGACAATGCCATACACCAAAGACAACTGCTTAACAGACACTGCCATACACCAAAGACAACTGCTTAACAGGCAATGCCATACACCAAAGACAACTGCTTAACAGGCAAAGGCATACACCAAAGACAACTGCTTAACAGGCAATGCCATACACCAAAGACAACTGCTTAACAGACAATGCCATACACCAGAGAAAAATGCTTAACAGACAATGCCATACACCAAAGAAAACTGCTTAACAGACAATGCAATACACCAAAGACAAATGCTTAACAGGCAATGCCATACACCAAAGACAACTTCTTAACAGGCAATGCCTTACACCAAAGATAACTGCTTAACAGGCAATGCCATACACCAAAGACAACTGCTTAACAGACAATGCCATACACCAAAGACAACTGCTTAACAGACAACGCCTTACACCAAAGACAACTGCTTATTAGACAATGCCATACACCAAAGACAACTGCTTAACAGGCAATGCTATACACCGAAGACAACTGCTTAACAGAAAAAGCCATATACCAAAGACAACTGCTTAACAGGCAATGCCATACACCAAAGACAACTGCTTAACAGACAACGCCATACACCAAAGACAACTGCTTAACAGGCAATGCCATACACCAAAGACAACTGCTTAACAGTCAATGCCATACACTAAAGACAACTGCTTAACAGGCAATGCCATACACTAAAGACAACTGCTTAACAGACAATGCCATGCACCAAAGACAACTGCATAACAGACAATGCCATACACCAAGGACAACTTTTTAACAGACAATGCCATACACCAAAGACAACTGCTTAAAAGGCAATGCCATACACCAAAGACAACTACTTAACAGACAATGCCATACACCAAAGACAACTGCTTAACAGGCAATGCCATACACCAAAGACAACTGCTTAACAGACAATGCCATACACCAAACACAACTGCTTAACAGGCAATGACATACACCAAAGACAACTGCTTTAACAGACCCTGCCATACACCAAAGACAACTGCTTAACAGGCAATGCCATACACCAAAGACAACTGCTTAACAGGCAATGCCATACACCAAAGACAACTGCTTAACAGACAATGCCATACAAGAAAGACAACTGCTTAACAGACAATGCCATACACCACAGACAACTGCTTAACAGACAATGCCATACACCAAAGACAACTGCTTAACAGGCAATTCCTTACACCAAAGAGAACTGCTTAACAGACAATGCCATACACCAAAGACAACTGCTTAACAGGCAATGCCATACACCAAAGACAACTGCTTAACAGGCAATGCCATACACCAAAGACAACTGCTTAACAGACAATGCCATACACCAAAGACAACAGCTTAACAGACAAAGCCATACACCAAAGACAACTGCTTAACAGGCAATGCCATACACCAAAGAAAACTGCTTAACAGACAACGCCATACACCAAAGACAACTGCTTAACAGACAATGCCATACACCAAAGACAACTGCTTAACAGACAACTCCATACACCAAAGACAACTGCTTAACAGACAATGCCATACACCAAAGACAACTGCTTAACAGGCAATGCCATACACTAAAGACAACTGCATAACAGACAATGCCATACACCAAACACAACTGCCTAATAGACACTGCCATACACCAAAGACAACTGCTTAAAAGGCAATGCCATACACCAAAGACAGCTGCTTAACAGACAATGCCATACACCAAAGAAAACTGCTTAACAGACAATGCCATACACCAAAGACAACTGCTTATCAGACAATGAAATACACCGAAGACAACTGCTTAACAATGCCATACACCAAAGACAACTGCTTAACAGGCAATGCCATACACCAAAGACAACTGCTTAACAAGCAATTCCATACACCAAAGACAACTGCTTAACAGACACTGCCATACACCAAAGACAACTGCTTAACAGGCAATGCCATACACCAAAGACAACTGCTTAATAGACAATGCCATACACCAAAGACAACTGCTTAACAGGCAATGCCATACACCAAAGACAACTGCTTAACAGACAATGCCATACAAGAAAGACAACTGCTTAACAGACAATGCCATACACCACAGACAACTGCTTAACAGACAATGCCATACACCAAAGACAACTGCTTAACAGGCAATTCCTTACACCAAAGAGAACTGCTTAACAGACAATGCCATACACCAAAGACAACTGCTTAACAGGCAATGCCATACACCAAAGACAACTGCTTAGCAGGCAATGACATACACCAAAGACAACTGGTTAACAGACAATGCCATACACCAAAGACAACTGCTTAACAGGCAATGCCATACACCAAAGACAACTGCTTAACAGACAATGCCATACACCAAAGACAACTGCATAACAGACAATGCCATACTCTAAAGACAACTGCTTAACCGACAATGCCATACACCAAAGACAACTGCTTAATAGACAAAGCCATACACCAAAGACAACTGCTTAACAGACAATGCCATACAGCAAAGACAACTGCTTAACAGGCAATGCCATACACCAAAGACAACTGCTTAACAGGCAATGACATACACCAAAGACAACTGCTTAACAGACAATGCCATACACCAAAGACAACTGCTTAACAGACAATGCCATACACCAAAGACAACTGCTTAACAGACACTGCCATACACCAAAGACAACTGCTTAACAGGCAATGCCATACACCAAAGACAACTGCTTAACAGGCAAAGGCATACACCAAAGACAACTGCTTAACAGGCAATGCCATACACCAAAGACAACTGCTTAACAGACAATGCCATACACCAGAGAAAAATGCTTAACAGACAATGCCATACACCAAAGAAAACTGCTTAACAGACAATGCAATACACCAAAGACAACTGCTTAACAGACAAAGCCATACACCAAAGACAACTGCTTAACAGGCAATGCCATACACCAAAGACAAATGCTTAACAGGCAATGCCATACACCAAAGACAACTTCTTAACAGGCAATGCCTTACACCAAAGATAACTGCTTAACAGGCAATGCCATACACCAAAGACAACTGCTTAACAGACAATGCCATACACCAAAGACGACTGCTTAACAGACAACGCCTTACACCAAAGACAACTGCTTATTAGACAATGCCATACACCAAAGACAACTGCTTAACAGGCAATGCTATACACCGAAGACAACTGCTTAACAGAAAAAGCCATATACCAAAGACAACTGCTTAACAGACAATGCCATACACCAAAGACAACTGCTTAACAGACAACGCCATACACCAAAGACAACTGCTTAACAGGCAATGCCATACACCAAAGACAACTGCTTAACAGTCAATGCCATACACTAAAGACAACTGCTTAACAGGCAATGCCATACACTAAAGACAACTGCTTAACAGACAATGCCATGCACCAAAGACAACTGCTTAACAGACAATGCCATACACCAAGGACAACTTTTTAACAGACAATGCCATACACCAAAGACAACTGCTTAAAAGGCAATGCCATACACCAAAGACAACTGCTTAACAGACAACGCCTTACACCAAAGACAACTGCTTATTAGACAATGCCATACACCAAAGACAACTGCTTAACAGGCAATGCTATACACCGAAGACAACTGCTTAACAGAAAAAGCCATATACCAAAGACAACTGCTTAACAGGCAATGCCATACACCAAAGACAACTGCTTAACAGACAACGCCATACACCAAAGACAACTGCTTAACAGGCAATGCCATACACCAAAGACAACTGCTTAACAGTCAATGCCATACACTAAAGACAACTGCTTAACAGGCAATGCCATACACTAAAGACAACTGCTTAACAGACAATGCCATGCACCAAAGACAACTGCATAACAGACAATGCCATACACCAAGGACAACTGCTTAACAGACAATGCCATGCACCAAAGACAACTGCTTAAAAGGCAATGCCATACACCAAAGACAACTACTTAACAGACAATGCCATACACCAAAGTCAACTGCTTAACAGGCAATGCCATACACCAAAGACAACTGCTTAACAGACAATGCCATACACCAAACACAACTGCTTAACAGGCAATGACATACACCAAAGACAACTGCTTTAACAGACCCTGCCATACACCAAAGACAACTGCTTAACAGGCAATGCCATACACCAAAGACAACTGCTTAACAGGCAATGCCATACACCAAAGACAACTGCTTAACAGACAATGCCATACAAGAAAGACAACTGCTTAACAGACAATGCCATACACCACAGACAACTGCTTAACAGACAATGCCATACACCAAAGACAACTGCTTAACAGGCAATTCCTTACACCAAAGAGAACTGCTTAACAGACAATGCCATACACCAAAGACAACTGCTTAACAGGCAATGCCATACACCAAAGACAACTGCTTAACAGGCAATGCCATACACCAAAGACAACTGCTTAACAGACAATGCCATACACCAAAGACAACAGCTTAACAGACAAAGCCATACACCAAAGACAACTGCTTAACAGGCAACGCCATACACCAAAGAAAACTGCTTAACAGACAACGCCATACACCAAAGACAACTGCTTAACAGACAACTCCATACACCAAAGACAACTGCTTAACAGGCAACACCATACACCAAAGACAGCTGCTTAACAGACAATGCCATACACCAAAGACAACTGCTTAACAGGCAATGCCATACACTAAAGACAACTGCATAACAGACAATGCCATACACCAAACACAACTGCCTAATAGACACTGCCATACACCAAAGACAACTGCTTAAAAGGCAATGCCATACACCAAAGACAGCTGCTTAACAGACAATGCCATACACCAAAGAAAACTGCTTAACAGACAATGCCATACACCAAAGACAACTGCTTATCAGACAATGAAATACACCGAAGACAACTGCTTAACAGGCAATGCCATACACCAAAGACAACTGCTTAACAAGCAATTCCATACACCAAAGACAACTGCTTAACAGACACTGCCATACACCAAAGACAACTGCTTAACAGGCAATGCCATACACCAAAGACAACTGCTTAACAGACAATGCCATACACCAAAGACAACTGCTTAACAGGCAATGCCATACACCAAAGACAACTGCTTAACAGACAATGCCATACAAGAAAGACAACTGCTTAACAGACAATGCCATACACCACAGACAACTGCTTAACAGACAATGCCATACACCAAAGACAACTGCTTAACAGGCAATTCCTTACACCACAGACAACTGCTTAACAGACAATGCCATACACCACAGACAACTGCTTAACAGACAATGCCATACACCAAAGACAACTGCTTAACAGGCAATGCCATACACCAAAGACAACTGCTTAACAGGCAATGCCATACACCAAAGACAACTGCTTAACAGACAATGCCATACACCAAAGACAACAGCTTAACAGACAAAGCCATATACCAAAGACAACTGCTTAACAGGCAATGCCATACACCAAAGAAAACTGCTTAACAGACAACGCCATACACCAAAGACAACTGCTTAACAGACAATGCCATACACCAAAGACAACTGCTTAACAGACAACTCCATACACCAAAGACAACTGCTTAACAGGCAACACCATACACCAAAGACAGCTGCTTAACAGACAATGCCATACACCAAAGACAACTGCTTAACAGGCAATGCCATACACTAAAGACAACTGCATAACAGACAATGCCATACACCAAACACAACTGCCTAATAGACACTGCCATACACCAAAGACAACTGCTTAAAAGGCAATGCCATACACCAAAGACAGCTGCTTAACAGACAATGCCATACACCAAAGAAAACTGCTTAACAGACAATGCCATACACCAAAGACAACTGCTTATCAGACAATGAAATACACCGAAGACAACTGCTTAACAATGCCATACACCAAAGACAACTGCTTAACAGGCAATGCCATACACCAAAGACAACTGCTTAACAAGCAATTCCATACTCCAAAGACAACTGCTTAACAGACACTGCCATACACCAAAGACAACTGCTTAACAGGCAATGCCATACACCAAAGACAACTGCTTAACAGACAATGCCATACACCAAAGACAACTGCTTAACAGACAATGCCATACACCAAAGACAACTGCTTAACAGACAGTGCCATACACCAAAGACAACTGCTTAACAGACAATGCCATACACCAAAGACAACTGCTTAACAGACAACGCCATACACCAAAGACAACTGCTTAACAGACAATGCCATACACCAAAGACAACTGCTTAACAGGCAATGCCATACACCAAAGACAACTGCTTAACAGACAACGCCATACACCAAAGACAACTGCTTAACAGGCAATGCCATACACCAAAGACAACTGCTTAACAGACAACGCCATACACCAAAGACAACTGCTTAACAGACAATGCCATACACCAAAGACAACTGCTTAACAGGCAATGCCATACACCAAAGACAACTGCTTAACAGACAACGCCATACACCAAAGACAACTGCTTAACAGGCAATGCCATACACCAAAGACAACTGCTTAACAGACAATGCCATACACCAAAGACAACTGCTTAACAGACAATGCTATACACCACAGACAACTGCTTAACAAACTATGCCATACACCAGGGGTGGGCAATTAATTTTCCCAAGGGGCCACATGACAAACTGGCACTGCTTTTGAGGGCCGAACCAGTCGACTGAACTTAAAGGGGTGGTCCGAAACCAAAGGTGAATTTCATACTAAACATTTATCTAAATAATGTAATTTTCTAATCTCCTTTTTTTATATACTTCAATTGAAAATTCCCTAATATACCCTCTCTAGTCTGACTTCCAGTCTTTTTTTTTTAACCTGCAATGGCATTTTGTTTGGAATACTCACACAGGACGTCATAAGGTGGTAGTAGCTGTGGTCACTTCCGCAGTTTCTGCCCCCTCCATGAAATTAAGTGGCATCAATTATGTCTGTTTCAGAGGTTGGGCTAGTCCCTGCTCTACTGATAATGCATCGGTTATAAATTATGACCTATGGACAGTATGAGCTCCCGGCACTATATTCCTTTGAATGAACAGTGACAGTGCACTCCCTTGCTGGCTCTAAAGAGAAGTGATGAGCCAGCAAGAGAGTGCGCTGTCAGTGGAAATTGTAAGGACACCACGCAGCAAGCAGGGACTAACCCAGACTCCGAAACAGAGGTCACTGATGGTGCTTCGTTTAAATGTGAGGAAAGCAGCGTCAGTGATCGCATCCTTTTCCCCTTGATGACGTCCCATGTGAGTATCCCAAAATGCACTGGAATTCTCAACAAAACATCATTGGATGAGAAAAAACAAACAAGAAGTTAGAGTAGAGAGGAAACGGTAGCGAATTTTTAATTGAACTGTACTAGATAAGTGATTGGATTGAATTAAATAGACATTTAGTATGAAATTTACCTTCTGTTTTAGGCCGCCCCTTTAATTCTGCTCAATATTAATTTTATCGCTTTATAAAAAGAAGGTGATTATATGATTACGTTTACACGAGCGATGTCATGATTGTCATCCAGAAAGGCAGACTATTTTTATCATCTGTATTGTGATCCATTTTTATATATCAGAAGTGAATAAAATGTACAAAAACAAATACAGTTTCGTATGATTGTAATCGAAATGTATCTGTAAAAATCAGATGCCATACAGATGATTAATATGTGATTCAATTTTTTTTTTGCAAACTCTGACTTCAATAAGTGAGTGTTATCCGATACACAGAAGAAACTGGTGTGTGCTGTGATCTTTTTCACACGGATACTTGGTCTGTGTTAGGCCACGGCCCCACTATCAGTATTCAGTCAGTATTTTTTCTCAGGAGTGGGTGATAAATGCAGAACTGGTGACTTGTTTCTATTATATCTTCTATTATTCTCTGATTGTTCCTCACCTGGTTTTGGCTCCCACTCCTGAGAAAAAAATTCTGCCAAATACTGATAGTGGGGCCATGGACTTAAACTGTAATCTGAATAGCTCAATTGCAAAGCATTGCTACTAGTCCTGTCCGTGTGAAGTCAGGTTTATTTTATTTTTTTCACGAAAAGCACTAGGACCGAAAATACAGTTGTGTGAACACACCCTGATAATACTTGCTACAATAAAGTTTATCATAGCAAGCATTGGCAATTGATCAATCAATACATAAATTGGGAGCATGTGGAAAAAAAAAGTTGTTTGCCCACCCCTGTTCCACATGCATAGATCCACATCACATGTGGGGCAGGAGGTAACAGGCAGGTGGGGGGGATCTTTATTAAAGTCTATGGCTGTGATAAGTCACAGATCACAGCAGGGAGCATTGTGAGGAGCTTAACACTTACCTCACCTGCACAGGACATAGAACACAGCGCAATAACTCAAAAGCTCAGTGTAAAGGGTGAGGTAAGGGTTAACCCTCACTCAAAGGTGGAGAGGCAGCAGAGTATGTGGGGTGCAGTTTGGGGAGCACATAGAATATCCCAGGTGAGGAGGGGCACTTCACTGTTGGAGTCATTCACTAGGAATGCAAATGTTCTCTCCGATCAGTCTGAGCTGCCAGGGGAAGACTCAGTAAGCTGCAGATAATTAGCTGCTCTCACTGAGTGTAAACTGCGGTCTGAGAAAGGAGGCAGTGCTGTGCTGTGAACTGATCAGCACAGTAGACACAATGTCAGCTCCTAGCTGTTATTTTACACCATGGGGCTCAACTTAGATGTCACTTGCCCACTATGTGCAGCAGATGGGTGTAGTAGTCCAAGTTTCCCTCTTCTTGAACACTCCTCACCTGAAGACATTACAGTAGCTCTGCTCTGCAAGCAAGGAACTGAGCATCCCCACATCAACCAATGAGAAGATGGCATCCACAGGGGGGCGGAGCTACAATCAGAATGCTGAGTCTGAGTAAGATAATAGCTCAGGCTTTCTCCTGCGTCTGGCTGACTGTGTCAGCGGGCCACACAGAAGCGGTCAAAGGGCCGGATGTGGCCCGTGGGCCGCAGTTTGCCCAGGTCTGCCATACACCAAAGACAACTGCTTAACAGACAACGCCGTACACCAAAGACAACTGCTTAACAGGCAATGCCATACACCAAAGACAACTGCATAACAGACAACGCCATACACCAAAGACAACTGCTTAACAGGCAATGCCATACACCAAAGACAACTGCATAACAGACAACGCCATACACCAAAGACAACTGCTTAACAGACAATGCCATACACCAAAGACAACTGCTTAACAGACAATGCCATACACCAAAGACAACTGCTTAACAGGCAATGCCATACACCAAAGACAACTGCTTAACAGACAATGCCATACACCAAAGACAACTGCTTAACAGACAATGCCATACACCAAAGACAACTGCTTAACAGACAACGCCGTACACCAAAGACAACTGCTTAACAGGCAATGCCATACACCAAAGACAACTGCTTAACAGACAACGCCATACACCAAAGACAACTGCTTAACAGACAATGCCATACACCAAAGACAACTGATTAACAGACACTGCCATACACCAAAGACAACTGCTTAACAGGCAATGCCATACACAAAAGACAACTGCTTAACAGACAAAGCCACACAACAAAGACAACTGCTTAACAGGCAATGCCATACACCAAAGAAAACTGCTTAACAGACAAAGCCACACAACAAAGACAACTGCTTAACAGGCAATGCCATACACCAAAGAAAACTGCTTAACAGACAATGCCATACACCAGAGAAAAATGCTTAACAGACAATGCCATACACCAAAGAAAACTGCTTAACAGACAACGCCATACACCAAAGACAACTGCTTAACAGACAATGCCATACACCAAAGACAACTGCTTAACAGACAACGCCACACACCTAAGACAACTGCTTAACAGGCAACGCCTTACACCAAAGACAACTGCATAACAGACAATGCCATACACCAAAGACAACTGCTTAAAAGGCAATGCCATACACCAAAGACAACTGCTTAACAGACAATGCCATACACCAAAGAAAACTGCTTAACAGACAATGCAATACACCAAAGACAACTGCTTATCAGAACCTGAAATACACCAAAGACAACTGCTTAACAGACAATGCCATACACCAAAGACAACTGCTTAACAGGCAATGCCATACACCAAAGACAACTGCTTAACAGACACTGCCATACTCCAAAGACTACTGCGTAACAGGCAATGCCATACACCAAAGACAACTGCTTAACAGACAATGCCATACACCAAAGACAACTGCTTAACAGACAATGCCATACACCAAAGACAACTGCTTAAAAGGCAATGCCATACACCAAAGACAACTGCTTAACAGACAATGCCATACACCAAAGAAAACTGCATAACAGACAATGCCATACACCAAAGACAACTGCTTATCAGACACTGAAATACACCAAAGACAACTGCTTAACAGACAATGCCATACACCAAAGACAACTGCTTAACAGACAATGCCATACACCAAAGACAACTGCTTAACAGGCAATGCCATACACCAAAGACAACTGCTTAACAGACACTGCCATACACCAAAGACAACTGCTTAACAGACAATGCCATACACCAAAGACAACTGCTTAACAGGCAATGCCATACACCAAAGACAACTGCTTAACAGACAACGCCGTACACCAAAGACAACTGCTTAACAGGCAATGCCATACACCAAAGACAACTGCTTAACAGACAACGCCATACACCAAAGACAACTGCTTAACAGACAATGCCATACACCAAAGACAACTGATTAACAGACACTGCCATACACCAAAGACAACTGCTTAACAGGCAATGCCATACACAAAAGACAACTGCTTAACAGACAAAGCCACACAACAAAGACAACTGCTTAACAGGCAATGCCATACACCAAAGAAAACTGCTTAACAGACAAAGCCACACAACAAAGACAACTGCTTAACAGGCAATGCCATACACCAAAGAAAACTGCTTAACAGACAATGCCATACACCAGAGAAAAATGCTTAACAGACAATGCCATACACCAAAGAAAACTGCTTAACAGACAACGCCATACACCAAAGACAACTGCTTAACAGACAATGCCATACACCAAAGACAACTGCTTAACAGACAACGCCACACACCTAAGACAACTGATTAACAGGCAACGCCTTACACCAAAGACAACTGCATAACAGACAATGCCATACACCAAAGACAACTGCTTAAAAGGCAATGCCATACACCAAAGACAACTGCTTAACAGACAATGCCATACACCAAAGAAAACTGCTTAACAGACAATGCAATACACCAAAGACAACTGCTTATCAGAACCTGAAATACACCAAA
Organism: Phyllobates terribilis; assembly: GCF_046119375.1. Taxonomy (NCBI): domain Eukaryota; kingdom Metazoa; phylum Chordata; class Amphibia; order Anura; family Dendrobatidae; genus Phyllobates; species Phyllobates terribilis. Next base: position 407,941 of record NW_027363785.1, on the reverse strand, counting down.
GACAACTGCTTAACAGACAATGCCATACACCAAAGACAACTGCTTAACAGGCAATGCCATACACCAAAGACAACTGCTTAACAGACACTGCCATACTCCAAAGACAACTGCGTAACAGGCAATGCCATACACCAAAGACAACTGCTTAACAGACAATGCCATACACCAAAGACAACTGCTTAACAGACAATGCCATACACCAAAGACAACTGCTTAAAAGGCAATGCCATACACCAAAGACAACTGCTTAACAGACAATGCCATACACCAAAGAAAACTGCATAACAGACAATGCCATACACCAAAGACAACTGCTTATCAGACACTGAAATACACCAAAGACAACTGCTTAACAGACAATGCCATACACCAAAGACAACTGCTTAACAGACAATGCCATACACCAAAGACAACTGCTTAACAGGCAATGCCATACACCAAAGACAACTGCTTAACAGACACTGCCATACACCAAAGACAACTGCTTAACAGACAATGCCATACACCAAAGACAACTGCTTAACAGGCAATGCCATACACCAAAGACAACTGCTTAACAGACAACGCCATACACCAAAGACAACTGCTTAACTGGCAATGCCATACACCAAAGACAACTGCTTAACAGACAACCCCATACACCAAAGACAACTGCTTAACAGGCAACGCCATACACCAAAGACAACTGCTTATCAGACACTGAAATACACCAAAGACAACTGCTTAACAGACAATGCCATACACCAAAGACAACTGCTTAACAGACAATGCCATACACCAAAGACAACTGCTTAACAGGCAATGCCATACACCAAAGACAACTGATTAACAGACACTGCCATACACCAAAGACAACTGCTTAACAGACAATGCCATACACCAAAGACAACTGCTTAACAGGCAATGCCATACACCAAAGACAACTGCTTAACAGACAACGCCATACACCAAAGACAACTGCTTAACTGGCAATGCCATACACCAAAGACAACTGCTTAACAGACAACCCCATACACCAAAGACAACTGCTTAACAGGCAACGCCATACACCAAAGACAACTGCTTAACAGGCAATGCCATACACCAAAGAAAACTGCTTAACAGACACTGCCATACACCAAAGACAACTGCTTAACAGACAATGCCATACACCAAAGACAACTGCTTAACAGGCAATGCCATACACCAAAGACAACTGCTTAACAGACAACGCCATACACCAAAGACAACTGCTTAACTGGCAATGCCATACACCAAAGACAACTGCTTAACAGACAACCCCATACACCAAAGACAACTGCTTAACAGGCAACGCCATACACCAAAGACAACTGCTTAACAGACAATGCCATACACCAAAGACTACTGCTTAACAGGCAATGCCATACACCAAAGACAACTGCTTATCAGACACTGAAATACACCAAAGACAACTGCTTAACAGACAATGCCATACACCAAAGACAACTGCTTATCAGACACTGAAATACACCAAAGACAACTGCTTAACAGACAATGCCATACACCAAAGACAACTGCTTAACAGACAATGCCATACACCAAAGACAACTGCTTAACAGGCAATGCCATACACCAAAGACAACTGATTAACAGACACTGCCATACACCAAAGACAACTGCTTAACAGACAATGCCATACACCAAAGACAACTGCTTAACAGGCAATGCCATACACCAAAGACAACTGCTTAACAGACAACGCCATACACCAAAGACAACTGCTTAACTGGCAATGCCATACACCAAAGACAACTGCTTAACAGACAACCCCATACACCAAAGACAACTGCTTAACAGGCAACGCCATACACCAAAGACAACTGCTTAACAGGCAATGCCATACACCAAAGACTACTGCTTAACAGGCAATGCCATACACTAAAGACAACTGCTTAACAGGCAATGCCATACACCAAAGAAAACTGCTTAACAGACAATGCCATACACCAAAGACAACTGCCTAATAGACACTGCCATGCACCAAAGACAACTGCTTAAAAGGCAATGCCATACACCAAAGACAACTGCTTAACAGACAATGCCATACACCAAAGAAAACTGCTTAACAGACAATGCCATACACCAAAGACAACTTCTTAACAGACACTGCCATACACCAAAGACTACTACTTAACAGACACTGCCATACACCAAAGACAACTGCTTAACAGAGAATGCCATACACCAAAGACAACTGCTTAACAGGCAATGCCATACACCAAAGACAACTGCTTAACAGACACTGCCATACACCAAAGACAACTGCTTAACAGGCAATGCCATACACCAAAGACAGCTGCTTAACAGACAACGCCATACACCAAAGACAACTGCTTAACAGAAAATGCCAAACACCAAAGACAACTGCTTAACAGACACTGCCATACACCAAAGACAACTGCTTAACAGGCAACGCCATACACCAAAGACAACTGCTTAACAGGCAATGTCATACACCAAAGACAACTGCTTAACAGGCAATGCCATGCACCAAAGACAACTGCTTAACAGGCAATGTCATACACCAAAGACAACTGCTTAACAGGCAATGCCATACACCAAAGACAACTGCTTAACAGACACTACCTGACACCAAAGACTACTGCTTAACAGGCAATGCCATACACCAAAGACAACTGCTTAACAGGCAATGCGATACAACAAACACAACTGCTTAACAAAAACAGCCATTTACCAAAGACAACTGCTTAACAGGCAATGCCATACACCAAAGACAAATGCATAACAGGCAATGCCATACACCAAAGACAACTGCTTAACAGGCAATGCCATACACCAAAGACAACTGCTTAACAGGCAATGCCATACACTAAAGACAACTGCTTAACAGACAGTGCCATACACCAAAGACAACTGCTTAACAGACAATGCCATACACCAAAGACAACTGCTTAACAGGCAATGCCATACACCAAAGACAACTGCTTAACAGACAATGCCATACACCAAAGACAACTGCTTAACAGACAATGCCATACACCAAAGACAACTGCTTAACAGACAATGCCATACACCAAAGACAACTGCTTAACAGGCAATGCCATACACCAAAGACAACTGTTTAACAGACAATGCCATACACCAAAGACAACTGCTTAACAGGCAATGCCATACACCAAAGACAAATCCTTAACAGACAATGCCATGCACCAAAGACAACTGCTTAACAGACAATGCCATACACCAAAGACAACTGATTAACAGACAATGCCATACACCAAAGACAACTGCTTAACAGACAATGCCATACACCAAAGACAACTGCTTAACAGGCAATGCCATACACCAAAGACAACTGCTTAACAGACAAAGCCATACACCAAAGACAACTGCTTAACAGACAATGCCATACACCAAAGACAACTGCTTAACAGACACTACCATACACCAAGGACAACTGCTTAACAGACAATGCCATGCACCAAAGACAACTGCTTAACAGACAATGCCATACACCAAAGACAACTGATTAACAGGCAATGCCATACACCAAAGACAACTGCTTAACAGACAATGCCATACACCAAAGACAACTGCTTAACAGGCAATGCCATACACCAAAGACAACTGCTTAACAGACAATGCCATACACCAAAGACAACTGCTTAACAGGCAATGCCATACACCAAAGACAACTGCTTAACAGACAATGCCATGCACCAAAGACAACTGCTTAACAGACAATGCCATACACCAAGGACAACTGCTTAACAGACAATGCCATACACCAAAGACAACTGCTTAACAGGCAATGCCATACACCAAAGACTACTGCTTAACAGGCAATGCCATACACTAAAGACAACTGCTTAACAGGCAATGCCATACACCAAAGAAAACTGCTTAACAGACAATGCCATACACCAAAGACAACTGACTAATAGACACTGCCATACACCAAAGACAACTGCTTAAAAGGCAATGCCATACACCAAAGACAACTGCTTAACAGACAATGCCATACACCAAAGAAAACTGCTTAACAGACAATGCCATACACCAAAGACAACTTCTTAACAGACAATGCCATACACCAAAGACAACTGCTTAACAGACACTGCCATACACCAAAGACAACTGCTTAACAGAGAATGCCATACACCAAAGACAACTGCTTAACAGGCAATGCCATACACCAAAGACAACTGCTTAACAGACACTGCCATACACCAAAGACAACTGCTTAACAGGCAATGCCATACACCAAAGACAGCTGCTTAACAGACAACGCCATACACCAAAGACAACTGCTTAACAGAAAATGCCAAACACCAAAGACAACTGCTTAACAGACACTGCCATACACCAAAGACAACTGCTTAACAGGCAACGCCATACACCAAAGACAACTGCTTAACAGGCAATGTCATACACCAAAGACAACTGCTTAACAGGCAATGCCATGCACCAAAGACAACTGCTTAACAGGCAATGTCATACACCAAAGACAACTGCTTAACAGGCAATGCCATACACCAAAGACAACTGCTTAACAGACACTACCTGACACCAAAGACTACTGCTTAACAGGCAATGCGATACAACAAACACAACTGCTTAACAAAAAAAGCCATTTACCAAAGACAACTGCTTAACAGGCAATGCCATACACCAAAGACTACTGCTTAACAGACAACACCATACACCAAAGACAAATGCATAACAGGCAATGCCATACACCAAAGACAACTGCTTAACAGGCAATGCCATACACCAAAGACAACTGCTTAACAGGCAATGCCATACACCAAAGACAACTGCTTAACAGGCAATGCCATACACTAAAGACAACTGCTTAACAGACAGTGCCATACACCAAAGACAACTGCTTAACAGACAATGCCATACACCAAAGACAACTGCTTAACAGGCAATGCCATACACCAAAGACAACTGCTTAACAGACAATGCCATACACCAAAGACAACTGCTTAACAGACAATGCCATACACCAAAGACAACTGCTTAACAGACAATGCCATACACCAAAGACAACTGCTTAACAGACAATGCCATACACCAAAGACAACTGCTTAACAGGCAATGCCATACACCAAAGACAACTGTTTAACAGACAATGCCATACACCAAAGACAACTGCTTAACAGGCAATGCCATACACCAAAGACAACTGCTTAACAGACAATGCCATACACCAAAGACAATTGCTTAACAGACAATGCCATGCACCAAAGACAACTGCTTAACAGACAATGCCATACACCAAAGACAACTGATTAACAGACAATGCCATACACCAAAGACAACTGCTTAACAGACAATGCCATACACCAAAGACAACTGCTTAACAGGCAATGCCATACACCAAAGACAACTGCTTAACAGACAAAGCCATACACCAAAGACAACTGCTTAACAGACAATGCCATACACCAAAGACAACTGCTTAACAGACACTACCATACACCAAGGACAACTGCTTAACAGACAATGCCATGCACCAAAGACAACTGCTTAACAGACAATGCCATACACCAAAGACAACTGATTAACAGGCAATGCCATACACCAAAGACAACTGCTTAACAGACAATGCCATACACCAAAGACAACTGCTTAACAGGCAATGCCATACACCAAAGACAACTGCTTAACAGACAATGCCATACACCAAGGACAACTGCTTAACAGACAATGCCATACACCAAAGACAACTGCTTAACAGGCAATGCCATACACCAAAGACAACTGCTTAACAGACACTGCCATACACTAAAGACAACTGCTTAACAGACAATGCCATACACCAAAGACAACTGCATAACAGACAATGCCATACACTAAAGACAACTGCTTAACATGCATTGCCATACAATAAAGACAACTGCTTAACAGACATTGCCATGCACCAAAGACAACTGCATAACAGACAATGCCATACACCAAGGACAACTGCTTAACAGACAATGCCATACACCAAAGACAACTGCTTAACAGGCAATTGCATACACCAAAGACAACTGCTTAACAGACAATGCCATACACCAAAGACAACTGCTTAACAGACAATGCCATACACCAAAGACAACTGCTTAACAGACAATGCCATACACCAAAGACAACTGCTTAACAGACAACGCATTACACCAAAGACAACTGCTTAACAGGCAATCCCATATACCAAAGACAACTGATTAAGAGGTAATGCCATACACCAAAGACAACTGCTTAACAGGCAATGCGATACACCAAAGACAACTGCTTAACAAAAAAGAACATTTACCAGAGACAACTGCTTAACAGGCAATGCCATACACCAAAGACAACTGCTTAACAGTCAATGCCATACACCAAAGACAACTGCTTAACAGACAATGCCATGCACCAAAGACAACGGCATAACAGACAATGCCATACACCAAGGAGAACTGCTTAACAGACAATGCCATACACCAAAGACAACTGCTTAACAGGCAATGCCATACACCAAAGACAACTGCTTAACAGACACTGCCATACACTAAAGACAACTGCTTAACAGACAATGCCATGCACCAAAAACAACTGCATAACAGACAATGCCATACACTAAAGACAACTGCTTAACAGGCATTGCCATACACTAAAGACAACTGCTTAACAGACAATGCCATGCACCAAAGACAACTGCATAACAGACAATGCCATACACCAAGGACAACTGCTTGACAGACAACGCCATACACCAAAGACAACTGCTTAACAGACAACGCCATACACCAAAGACAACTGCTTAACAGACAAGGCCATACACCAAGGAGAACTGCTTAACAGACAATGCCATACACCAAAGACAACTGCTTAACAGGCAATGCCATACACTAAAGACAACTGCTTAACAGACAATGCCATGCACCAAAGACAACTGCATAACAGACAACGCCATACACCAAGGAGAACTGCTTAACAGACAATGCCATACACCAAGTACAACTGCTTAACAGACAACGCCATACACCAAAGACAACTGCTTAACAGACAACGCCATACACCAAAGACAACTGCTTAACAGACACTGCCATACACCAAAGACAACTGCTTAACAGACACTGCCATACACTAAAGACAACTGCTTAACAGACAATGCCATGCACCAAAGACAACTGCATAACAGACAATGCCATACACTAAAGACAACTGCTTAACAGGCATTGCCATACACTAAAGACAACTGCTTAACAGACAATGCCATGCACCAAAGACAACTGCATAACAGACAATGCCATACACCAAGGACAACTGCTTAACAGACAATGCCATACACCAAAGACAACTGCTTAACAGACAACGCCATACACCAAAGACAACTGCTTAACAGACAATGACATACACTAAAGACAACTGCTTAACAGACAATGCCATATACCAAAGACAACTGCTTAACAGACAATGCCATACACCAAAGACAACTGCTTAACAGACAACGCATTACACCAAAGACAACTGCTTAACAGGCAATGCCATATACCAAAGACAACTGATTAAGAGGTAATGCCATACACCAAAGACAACTGCTTAACAGGCAATGCGATACACCAAAGACAACTGCTTAACAAAAAAGAACATTTACCAGAGACAACTGCTTAACAGGCAATGCCATACACCAAAGACAACTGCTTAACAGTCAATGCCATACACCAAAGACAACTGCTTAACAGACAATGCCATGCACCAAAGACAACGGCATAACAGACAATGCCATACACCAAGGAGAACTGCTTAACAGACAATGCCATACACCAAAGACAACTGCTTAACAGGCAATGCCATACACCAAAGACAACTGCTTAACAGACACTGCCATACACTAAAGACAACTGCTTAACAGACAATGCCATGCACCAAAGACAACTGCATAACAGACAATGCCATACACTAAAGACAACTGCTTAACAGGCATTGCCATACACTAAAGACAACTGCTTAACAGACAATGCCATGCACCAAAGACAACTGCATAACAGACAATGCCATACACCAAGGACAACTGCTTGACAGACAACGCCATACACCAAAGACAACTGCTTAACAGACAACGCCATACACCAAAGACAACTGCTTAACAGACAATGCCATACACCAAGGAGAACTGCTTAACAGACAATGCCATACACCAAAGACAACTGCTTAACAGGCAATGCCATACACTAAAGACAACTGCTTAACAGACAATTCCATGCACCAAAGACAACTGCATAACAGACAACGCCATACACCAAGGAGAACTGCTTAACAGACAATGCCATACACCAAGTACAACTGCTTAACAGACAACGCCATACACCAAAGACAACTGCTTAACAGACAACGCCATACACCAAAGACAACTGCTTAACAGACACTGCCATACACCAAAGACAACTGCTTAACAGACACTGCCATACACTAAAGACAACTGCTTAACAGACAATGCCATGCACCAAAGACAACTGCATAACAGACAATGCCATACACTAAAGACAACTGCTTAACAGGCATTGCCACACACTAAAGACAACTGCTTAAAAGACAATGCCATACACCAAAGACAACTGCTTAACAGACAATGCCATACACCAAAGACAACTGCTTAACAGGCAATGCCATACACCAAAGACAACTGCTTAACAGGCAATGCCATACAACAAAGACAACTGCTTAACAGACAATGCTATACACCACAGACAACTGCTTAACAGACTATGCCATACACCAAAGACAACTGCTTAACAGAAAATGCCATACCCCAAAGACAACTGCTTAACAGACAATGCCATACACCAAAGACAACTGCTTAACAGACAATGCCATACACCAAAGACAACTGCGTAATAGACACTGCCAAACACCAAAGACAACTGCTTAAAAGGCATTGCCATACACCAAAGTCAACTGTTTATCAGACACTGAAATACACCAAAGACAACTGCTTAACAGAGAATGCCATACACCAAAGACAACTGCTTAACAGACAGTGCCATACACCAAAGACAACTGCTTAACAGGCAATGCCATACACCAAAGACAACTGCTTAACAGATAATGCCATACACTAAGGACAACTGCTTAACAAGCAATGCCATACACCAAAGACAGCTGCTTAACAGACAGTGCCATACACCAAAGACAACTGCTTAACAGACAATGCAATACACCAAAGACAACTGCTTAACAGACAATGCCATACACCAAAGACAACTGCTTAACAGACAGTGCCATACACCAAAGACAACTGCTTAACAGACAATGCCATACACCAAAGACAACTGCTTAACAGACAATGCCATACACCAAAGACTACTACTTAACAGGCAATGCCATACACCAAAGGCAACTGCTTTACAGGCAATGCCATACACCAAATACAACTGCTTAACAGGCAGTTCCATACACTAAAGACAACTTCTTGACAGGCTATGCCATACACCAAAGACAACTGCTTAACAGACAATGCCATACACCAAAGAAAACTGCTTAACAGGCAACACCATAAACCAAAGACAACTGCTTAAAAGACACTGCCATACACCAAAGACAACTGCTTAACAGGCAACGCCATACACCAAAGACAACTGCTTAGCAGACAATGCCATACACCAAAGACAACTGCTTAACAGACAATGCCATACACCAAAGACAACTGCTTAACAGGCAATGCCATACACCAAAGACAAATGCTTAACAGGCAATGCCATACACTAAAGACAACTGCTTAACAGACAATGCCATACACCAAAGACAACTGTGTAACAGACTTTGCCATACACCAAAGACAACTGTGTAACAGACTTTGCCATACACTAAAGACAACTGCTTAACAGGGAATGCCATACACCAAAGACAACTACTTAACATACAACGCCATACACCAAAGAAAACTGTTTAACAGTCAACGCCGTACACCAAAGACCACTGCTTAACATACACTGCCATAGACTAAAGACAAGTTCTTAACAGACAATGCCATACACCAAAGACAACTGCTTAACAGGCAATGCAATACACCAAAGACAACTGCTTAACAGGCAATGCCATACACTAAAGACAACTTCTCAACAGACAGTGCTATACACCAAATACAACTGCTTAACAGAGAATGCCATACACCAAATACAACTGCTTAACAGGCAATGCCATACACTAAAGACAACTGCTTGACAGGCAATGCCATACACCAAAGACAACTGCATAACAGACACTGCCATACACCAAAGACAACTGCTTAACAGACAATGCCATACACCAAAGACAACTGCTTAACAGACAATGCCATACACCAAAGAAACTGCTTAACAGGCAACAACATACACCAAAGACAACTGCTAAACAGGCAATGCCATACACCAAAGACAACTTCTTAACAGGCAATGCCATACACCAAAGACAACTGCTTAACAGTCAATGCCATACACCAAAGACAACTGCTTAACAGGCAATGCCATACACCAAAGACAACTGCTTAACAGACAATGCCATACACCAAAGACAACTGCTTAACAGGCAATGCCATACACTAAAGACAACTGCTTGACAGGCAATGCCATACACCAAAGACAACTGCTTAACAGACAATGCCATACACCAAAGAAAACTGCTTAACAGGCAACACCATACACCAAAGATAACTGCTTAACAGGCAATGCTATACACCAAAGACAACTGCTTAACAGACACTACCAGACACCAAAGACAACTGCTTAACAGACAATGCCATACACCAAATACAACTGCTTAACAGGCACTGCCATACACCAAAGACAACTGCTTAACAGACACTACCAGACACCAAAGACAACTGCTTAACAGACAATGCCATACACCAAATACAACTGCTTAACAGGCAATGCCATACACTAAAGACAACTGCTTGACAGGCAATGCCATACACCAAAGACAACTGCATAACAGACACTGCCATACACCAAAGACAACTGCTTAACAGACAATGCCATACACCAAAGACAACTGCTTAACAGACACTGCCATACACCAAAGAAAACTGCTTAACAGACAATGCCATACACCAAAGAAACTGCTTAACAGGCAACACCATACACCAAAGACAACTGCTAAACAGGCAATGCCATACACCAAAGACAACTTCTTAACAGGCAATGCCATACACCAAAGACAACTGCTTAACAGTCAATGCCATACACCAAAGACAACTGCTTAACAGGCAATGCCATACACCAAAGACAACTGCTTAACAGACAATGCGATACACCAAAGACAACTGCTTAACAGGCAATGCCATACACTAAAGACAACTGCTTGACAGGCAATGCCATACACCAAAGACAACTGCTTAACAGACAATGCCATACACCAAAGACAACTGCTTAACAGGCAACACCATACACCAAAGACAACTGCTTAACAGTCAATGCCATACACCAAAGACAACTGCTTAACAGACAATGCGATACACCAAAGACAACTGCTTAACAGGCAATGCCATACACTAAAGACAACTGCTTGACAGGCAATGCCATACACCAAAGACAACTGCTTAACAGACAATGCCATACACCAAAGAAAACTGCTTAACAGGCAACACCATACACCAAAGATAACTGCTTAACAGGCAATGCTATACACCAAAGACAACTGCTTAACAGACAATGCCATACACCAAAGACAACTGCTTAACAGACAACGCCTTACACCAAAGACAACTGCTTAACAGAAAAAGCCATCTACCAAAGACAACTGCTTAACAGACACTACCAGACACCAAAGACAACTGCTTAACAGACAACGCCTTACACCAAAGACAACTACTTAACAGGCAATGCCATACACCAAAGACAACTGCTTAACAGGCAATGCCATACACCAAAGACAACTGCTTAACAGACAATGCCATACACCAAAGACAACTGCTTAACAGACAATGCCATACACCAAAGACAACTGCTTAACAGGCAATGTCATACACCGAAGACAACTGCTTAACAGGCAATGCAATACACCAAAGACAACTGCTTAACAGACAACGCCTTACACCAAAGACAACTGCTTAACAGGCAATGTCATACACCGAAGACAACTGCTTAACAGGCAATGCAATACACCAAAGACAACTGCTTAACAGAAAAAGCCATATACCAAAGACAACTGCTTAACAGGCAATGCCATACACCAAAGACAACTGCTTAACAGGCAATGCCATACACCAAAGACAACTGCTTAACAGGCAATGCCATACACCAAAGACAACTTTTTAACAGGCAATGTCATACACCAAAGACAACTGCTTAACAGACAATGCCATACACCAAAGACAACTGCTTAGCAGACAATGCCATACACCAAAGACAACTGCTTAACAGAAAAAGCCATATACCAAAGACAACTGCTTAACAGGCAATGCCATACACCGAAGACAACTGCTTAACAGGCAATGCAATACACCAAAGACAACTGCTTAACAGACAACACCTTACACCAAAGACAACTGCTTAACAGGCAATGTCATACACCGAAGACAACTGCTTAACAGGCAATGCAATACACCAAAGACACCTGCTTAACAGGCAATGTCATACACCGAAGACAACTGCTTAACAGGCAATGCAATACACCAAAGACAACTGCTTAACAGACAACGCCTTACACCAAAGACAACTGCTTAACAGGCAATGCAATACACCAAAGACAACTGCTTAACAGACAACGCCTTACACCAAAGACAACTGCTTAACAGGCAATGCCATATACCAAAGACAACTGCTTAACAGACAATGCCATACACCAAAGACAACTGCTTAACAGGCAATGTCATACACCAAAGACAACTGCTTAACAGACAATGCCATACACCAAAGACAACTGCTTAGCAGACAATGCCATACACCAAAGACAACTGCTTAACAGAAAAAGCCATATACCAAAGACAACTGCTTAACAGGCAATGCCATACACCAAAGACAACTGTTTAACAGGCAATGTCATACACCAAAGACAACTGCTTAACAGACAATGCCATACACCAAAGACAACTGCTTAGCAGACAATGCCATACACCAAAGACAACTGCTTAACAGAAAAAGCCATATACCAAAGACAACTGCTTAACAGGCAATGCTATACACCAAAGACAACTGCTTAACAGACAACGCCATACACCAAAGACAACTGCTTAACAGGCAATGCCATACACCAAAGACAACTGCTTAACAGACAACGCCATACACCAAAGACAACTGCTTAACAGACAACGCCATACACCAAAGACAACTGCTTAACAGACAACGCCATACACCAAAGACAACTGCTTAACAGACACTGCCATACACCAAAGACAACTGCTTAACAGACACTGCCATACACCAAAGACAACTGCTTAACAGACAATGCCATACACCAAAGACAACTGCTTAACAGACACTGCCATACACCAAAGACAACTGCTTAACAGACACTGCCATACACCAAAGACAACTGCTTAACAGGCAGTGCCATACACTAAAGACAACTGCTTAACAGACAATGCCATACACCAAAGAAAACTGCTTAACAGGCAACACCATACACCAAAGACAACTGCTTAACAGACACTGCCATACACCAAAGACAACTGCTTAACAGGTAACGCCATACACCAAAGACAACTGCTTAGCAGACAATGCCACACACCAAAGACAACTGCTTAACAGGCAATGCCATACACCAAAGACAACTGCTTAACAGACAATGCCATACACCAAAGACAACTGCTTAACAGGCAATGCCATACACCAAAGACAACTGCTAAACAGACAATGCCATACACCAAAGACAACTGCTTAACAGACAATGCCATACACCAAAGACAACTGCTTAACAGGCAATGCCATACATCAATGACAACTGCTTAACAGGCAATGCCATACACCAAAAAGAACTGCTTAACAGGCAATGCCATACACCAAAGACAACTGCTTAACAGGCAATGCCATACACCAAACACAACTGCTTAACAGGCAATGCCATACACTAAAGACAACTGCTTGACAGGCAATGCCATACACCAATGACAACTGCTTAACAGACAATGCCATACACCAAAGAAAACTGCTTAACAGGCAACACCATACACCAAAGACAACTGCTAAACAGGCAATGCCATACACCAAAGACAAATTCTTAACAGGCAATGCCATACATTAAAGACAACTGCTTAACAGGCAATGCCATACACAAAAGACAACTGCTTAACAGACAATGCCATACACCAAAGACAACTGCTTAACAGACAATGCCATACACCAAAGACAACTGCTTAACAGGCAATGCCATACACCAATGACAACTGCTTAACAAGCAATGCCATACACCAAAAACAACTGCTTAACAGGCAATGCCATACACCAAAGACAACTGCTTAACAGGCAATGCCATACAACAAACACAACTGCTTATCAGGCAATGCCATACACTAAAGACAACTGCTTGACAGGCAATGCCATACACCAAAGACAACTGCTTAACAGACAATGCTATACACCAAAGACAACTGCTTAACAGGCAATGCCATACACCAAAGACAACTGCTTAACAGACACTGCCATACACTAAAGACAACTGCTTAACAGACAATGCCATACACCAAAGACAACTGCATAACAGACAATGCCATACACTAAAGACAACTGCTTAACATGCATTGCCATACAATAAAGACAACTGCTTAACAGACATTGCCATGCACCAAAGACAACTGCATAACAGACAATGCCATACACCAAGGACAACTGCTTAACAGACAATGCCATACACCAAAGACAACTGCTTAACAGGCAATTGCATACACCAAAGACAACTGCTTAACAGACAATGCCATACACCAAAGACAACTGCTTAACAGACAATGCCATACACCAAAGACAACTGCTTAACAGACAATGCCATACACCAAAGACAACTGCTTAACAGACAACGCATTACACCAAAGACAACTGCTTAACAGGCAATCCCATATACCAAAGACAACTGATTAAGAGGTAATGCCATACACCAAAGACAACTGCTTAACAGGCAATGCGATACACCAAAGACAACTGCTTAACAAAAAAGAACATTTACCAGAGACAACTGCTTAACAGGCAATGCCATACACCAAAGACAACTGCTTAACAGTCAATGCCATACACCAAAGACAACTGCTTAACAGACAATGCCATGCACCAAAGACAACGGCATAACAGACAATGCCATACACCAAGGAGAACTGCTTAACAGACAATGCCATACACCAAAGACAACTGCTTAACAGGCAATGCCATACACCAAAGACAACTGCTTAACAGACACTGCCATACACTAAAGACAACTGCTTAACAGACAATGCCATGCACCAAAGACAACTGCATAACAGACAATGCCATACACTAAAGACAACTGCTTAACAGGCATTGCCATACACTAAAGACAACTGCTTAACAGACAATGCCATGCACCAAAGACAACTGCATAACAGACAATGCCATACACCAAGGACAACTGCTTGACAGACAACGCCATACACCAAAGACAACTGCTTAACAGACAACGCCATACACCAAAGACAACTGCTTAACAGACAAGGCCATACACCAAGGAGAACTGCTTAACAGACAATGCCATACACCAAAGACAACTGCTTAACAGGCAATGCCATACACTAAAGACAACTGCTTAACAGACAATGCCATGCACCAAAGACAACTGCATAACAGACAACGCCATACACCAAGGAGAACTGCTTAACAGACAATGCCATACACCAAGTACAACTGCTTAACAGACAACGCCATACACCAAAGACAACTGCTTAACAGACAACGCCATACACCAAAGACAACTGCTTAACAGACACTGCCATACACCAAAGACAACTGCTTAACAGACACTGCCATACACTAAAGACAACTGCTTAACAGACAATGCCATGCACCAAAGACAACTGCATAACAGACAATGCCATACACTAAAGACAACTGCTTAACAGGCATTGCCATACACTAAAGACAACTGCTTAACAGACAATGCCATGCACCAAAGACAACTGCATAACAGACAATGCCATACACCAAGGACAACTGCTTAACAGACAATGCCATACACCAAAGACAACTGCTTAACAGACAACGCCATACACCAAAGACAACTGCTTAACAGACAATGACATACACTAAAGACAACTGCTTAACAGACAATGCCATATACCAAAGACAACTGCTTAACAGACAATGCCATACACCAAAGACAACTGCTTAACAGACAACGCCATACACCAAAGACAACTGCTTAACAGACACTGCCATACACCAAAGACAACTGCTTAACAGACACTGCCATACACTAAAGACAACTGCTTAACAGACAATGCCATGCACCAAAGACAACTGCATAACAGACAATGCCATACACTAAAGACAACTGCTTAACAGGCATTGCCACACACTAAAGACAACTGCTTAAAAGACAATGCCATACACCAAAGACAACTGCTTAACAGACAATGCCATACACCAAAGACAACTGCTTAACAGGCAATGCCATACACCAAAGACAACTGCTTAACAGGCAATGCCATACAACAAAGACAACTGCTTAACAGACAATGCTATACACCACAGACAACTGCTTAACAGACTATGCCATACACCAAAGACAACTGCTTAACAGAAAATGCCATACCCCAAAGACAACTGCTTAACAGACAATGCCATACACCAAAGACAACTGCTTAACAGACAATGCCATACACCAAAGACAACTGCGTAATAGACACTGCCAAACACCAAAGACAACTGCTTAAAAGGCATTGCCATACACCAAAGTCAACTGTTTATCAGACACTGAAATACACCAAAGACAACTGCTTAACAGAGAATGCCATACACCAAAGACAACTGCTTAACAGACAGTGCCATACACCAAAGACAACTGCTTAACAGGCAATGCCATACACCAAAGACAACTGCTTAACAGATAATGCCATACACTAAGGACAACTGCTTAACAAGCAATGCCATACACCAAAGACAGCTGCTTAACAGACAGTGCCATACACCAAAGACAACTGCTTAACAGACAATGCAATACACCAAAGACAACTGCTTAACAGACAATGCCATACACCAAAGACAACTGCTTAACAGACAGTGCCATACACCAAAGACAACTGCTTAACAGACAATGCCATACACCAAAGACAACTGCTTAACAGACAATGCCATACACCAAAGACTACTACTTAACAGGCAATGCCATACACCAAAGGCAACTGCTTTACAGGCAATGCCATACACCAAATACAACTGCTTAACAGGCAGTTCCATACACTAAAGACAACTTCTTGACAGGCTATGCCATACACCAAAGACAACTGCTTAACAGACAATGCCATACACCAAAGAAAACTGCTTAACAGGCAACACCATAAACCAAAGACAACTGCTTAAAAGACACTGCCATACACCAAAGACAACTGCTTAACAGGCAACGCCATACACCAAAGACAACTGCTTAGCAGACAATGCCATACACCAAAGACAACTGCTTAACAGACAATGCCATACACCAAAGACAACTGCTTAACAGGCAATGCCATACACCAAAGACAAATGCTTAACAGGCAATGCCATACACTAAAGACAACTGCTTAACAGACAATGCCATACACCAAAGACAACTGTGTAACAGACTTTGCCATACACCAAAGACAACTGTGTAACAGACTTTGCCATACACTAAAGACAACTGCTTAACAGGGAATGCCATACACCAAAGACAACTACTTAACATACAACGCCATACACCAAAGAAAACTGTTTAACAGTCAACGCCGTACACCAAAGACCACTGCTTAACATACACTGCCATAGACTAAAGACAAGTTCTTAACAGACAATGCCATACACCAAAGACAACTGCTTAACAGGCAATGCAATACACCAAAGACAACTGCTTAACAGGCAATGCCATACACTAAAGACAACTTCTCAACAGACAGTGCTATACACCAAATACAACTGCTTAACAGAGAATGCCATACACCAAATACAACTGCTTAACAGGCAATGCCATACACTAAAGACAACTGCTTGACAGGCAATGCCATACACCAAAGACAACTGCATAACAGACACTGCCATACACCAAAGACAACTGCTTAACAGACAATGCCATACACCAAAGACAACTGCTTAACAGACAATGCCATACACCAAAGAAACTGCTTAACAGGCAACAACATACACCAAAGACAACTGCTAAACAGGCAATGCCATACACCAAAGACAACTTCTTAACAGGCAATGCCATACACCAAAGACAACTGCTTAACAGTCAATGCCATACACCAAAGACAACTGCTTAACAGGCAATGCCATACACCAAAGACAACTGCTTAACAGACAATGCCATACACCAAAGACAACTGCTTAACAGGCAATGCCATACACTAAAGACAACTGCTTGACAGGCAATGCCATACACCAAAGACAACTGCTTAACAGACAATGCCATACACCAAAGAAAACTGCTTAACAGGCAACACCATACACCAAAGATAACTGCTTAACAGGCAATGCTATACACCAAAGACAACTGCTTAACAGACACTACCAGACACCAAAGACAACTGCTTAACAGACAATGCCATACACCAAATACAACTGCTTAACAGGCACTGCCATACACCAAAGACAACTGCTTAACAGACACTACCAGACACCAAAGACAACTGCTTAACAGACAATGCCATACACCAAATACAACTGCTTAACAGGCAATGCCATACACTAAAGACAACTGCTTGACAGGCAATGCCATACACCAAAGACAACTGCATAACAGACACTGCCATACACCAAAGACAACTGCTTAACAGACAATGCCATACACCAAAGACAACTGCTTAACAGACACTGCCATACACCAAAGAAAACTGCTTAACAGACAATGCCATACACCAAAGAAACTGCTTAACAGGCAACACCATACACCAAAGACAACTGCTAAACAGGCAATGCCATACACCAAAGACAACTTCTTAACAGGCAATGCCATACACCAAAGACAACTGCTTAACAGTCAATGCCATACACCAAAGACAACTGCTTAACAGGCAATGCCATACACCAAAGACAACTGCTTAACAGACAATGCGATACACCAAAGACAACTGCTTAACAGGCAATGCCATACACTAAAGACAACTGCTTGACAGGCAATGCCATACACCAAAGACAACTGCTTAACAGACAATGCCATACACCAAAGACAACTGCTTAACAGGCAACACCATACACCAAAGACAACTGCTTAACAGTCAATGCCATACACCAAAGACAACTGCTTAACAGACAATGCGATACACCAAAGACAACTGCTTAACAGGCAATGCCATACACTAAAGACAACTGCTTGACAGGCAATGCCATACACCAAAGACAACTGCTTAACAGACAATGCCATACACCAAAGAAAACTGCTTAACAGGCAACACCATACACCAAAGATAACTGCTTAACAGGCAATGCTATACACCAAAGACAACTGCTTAACAGACAATGCCATACACCAAAGACAACTGCTTAACAGACAACGCCTTACACCAAAGACAACTGCTTAACAGAAAAAGCCATCTACCAAAGACAACTGCTTAACAGACACTACCAGACACCAAAGACAACTGCTTAACAGACAACGCCTTACACCAAAGACAACTACTTAACAGGCAATGCCATACACCAAAGACAACTGCTTAACAGGCAATGCCATACACCAAAGACAACTGCTTAACAGACAATGCCATACACCAAAGACAACTGCTTAACAGACAATGCCATACACCAAAGACAACTGCTTAACAGGCAATGTCATACACCGAAGACAACTGCTTAACAGGCAATGCAATACACCAAAGACAACTGCTTAACAGACAACGCCTTACACCAAAGACAACTGCTTAACAGGCAATGTCATACACCGAAGACAACTGCTTAACAGGCAATGCAATACACCAAAGACAACTGCTTAACAGAAAAAGCCATATACCAAAGACAACTGCTTAACAGGCAATGCCATACACCAAAGACAACTGCTTAACAGGCAATGCCATACACCAAAGACAACTGCTTAACAGGCAATGCCATACACCAAAGACAACTTTTTAACAGGCAATGTCATACACCAAAGACAACTGCTTAACAGACAATGCCATACACCAAAGACAACTGCTTAGCAGACAATGCCATACACCAAAGACAACTGCTTAACAGAAAAAGCCATATACCAAAGACAACTGCTTAACAGGCAATGCCATACACCGAAGACAACTGCTTAACAGGCAATGCAATACACCAAAGACAACTGCTTAACAGACAACACCTTACACCAAAGACAACTGCTTAACAGGCAATGTCATACACCGAAGACAACTGCTTAACAGGCAATGCAATACACCAAAGACAACTGCTTAACAGGCAATGTCATACACCGAAGACAACTGCTTAACAGGCAATGCAATACACCAAAGACAACTGCTTAACAGACAACGCCTTACACCAAAGACAACTGCTTAACAGGCAATGCAATACACCAAAGACAACTGCTTAACAGACAACGCCTTACACCAAAGACAACTGCTTAACAGGCAATGCCATACACCAAAGACAACTGCTTAACAGACAATGCCATACACCAAAGACAACTGCTTAACAGGCAATGTCATACACCAAAGACAACTGCTTAACAGACAATGCCATACACCAAAGACAACTGCTTAGCAGACAATGCCATACACCAAAGACAACTGCTTAACAGAAAAAGCCATATACCAAAGACAACTGCTTAACAGGCAATGCCATACACCAAAGACAACTGTTTAACAGGCAATGTCATACACCAAAGACAACTGCTTAACAGACAATGCCATACACCAAAGACAACTGCTTAGCAGACAATGCCAAACACCAAAGACAACTGCTTAACAGAAAAAGCCATATACCAAAGACAACTGCTTAACAGGCAATGCTATACACCAAAGACAACTGCTTAACAGACAACGCCATACACCAAAGACAACTGCTTAACAGGCAATGCCATACACCAAAGACAACTGCTTAACAGACAACGCCATACACCAAAGACAACTGCTTAACAGACAACGCCATACACCAAAGACAACTGCTTAACAGACAACGCCATACACCAAAGACAACTGCTTAACAGACACTGCCATACACCAAAGACAACTGCTTAACAGACACTGCCATACACCAAAGACAACTGCTTAACAGACAATGCCATACACCAAAGACAACTGCTTAACAGACACTGCCATACACCAAAGACAACTGCTTAACAGACACTGCCATACACCAAAGACAACTGCTTAACAGGCAGTGCCATACACTAAAGACAACTGCTTAACAGACAATGCCATACACCAAAGAAAACTGCTTAACAGGCAACACCATACACCAAAGACAACTGCTTAACAGACACTGCCATACACCAAAGACAACTGCTTAACAGGTAACGCCATACACCAAAGACAACTGCTTAGCAGACAATGCCACACACCAAAGACAACTGCTTAACAGGCAATGCCATACACCAAAGACAACTGCTTAACAGACAATGCCATACACCAAAGACAACTGCTTAACAGGCAATGCCATACACCAAAGACAACTGCTAAACAGACAATGCCATACACCAAAGACAACTGCTTAACAGACAATGCCATACACCAAAGACAACTGCTTAACAGGCAATGCCATACATCAATGACAACTGCTTAACAGGCAATGCCATACACCAAAAAGAACTGCTTAACAGGCAATGCCATACACCAAAGACAACTGCTTAACAGGCAATGCCATACACCAAACACAACTGCTTAACAGGCAATGCCATACACTAAAGACAACTGCTTGACAGGCAATGCCATACACCAATGACAACTGCTTAACAGACAATGCCATACACCAAAGAAAACTGCTTAACAGGCAACACCATACACCAAAGACAACTGCTAAACAGGCAATGCCATACACCAAAGACAAATTCTTAACAGGCAATGCCATACATTAAAGACAACTGCTTAACAGGCAATGCCATACACAAAAGACAACTGCTTAACAGACAATGCCATACACCAAAGACAACTGCTTAACAGACAATGCCATACACCAAAGACAACTGCTTAACAGGCAATGCCATACACCAATGACAACTGCTTAACAAGCAATGCCATACACCAAAAACAACTGCTTAACAGGCAATGCCATACACCAAAGACAACTGCTTAACAGGCAATGCCATACAACAAACACAACTGCTTATCAGGCAATGCCATACACTAAAGACAACTGCTTGACAGGCAATGCCATACACCAAAGACAACTGCTTAACAGACAATGCTATACACCAAAGAAAACTGCTTAACAGGCAAGACCATACACCAAAGACAACTGCTTAACAGACAATGCCATACACCAAAGACAACTGCTTAAGAGTCAATGCCATACACCAAAGACAACTGCTTAACAGTCACTGCCATACACCAAAGACAACTGCTTAACAGGCAATGCCATACACCAAAGACAACTGCTTAACAGACAATGCCATACACCAAAGACAACTGCTTAACTGGCAATGCCATACACCAAAGACAACTGCTTAACAGGCAATGCCATATACCAAAGACAACTGCTTAACAGTCAATGCCATACACCAAAGACAACTGCTTAACAGTCACTGCCATACACCAAAGACAACTGCTTAACAGGCAATGCCATACACCAAAGACAACTGCTTAACAGACAATGCCATACACCAAAGACAACTGCTTAACTGGCAATGCCATACACCAAAGACAACTGCTTAACAGGCAATGCCATAAACTAAAGACAACTGCTTAACAGACACTGCCATACACCAAAGACAACTGCTTAACAGACAATGCCATACACCAAAGAAAACTGCTTAACAGGCAACACAATACACCAAAGACAACTGCTTAACAGGCAATGCTATACACCAAAGACAACTGCTTAACAGACACTACCAAACACCAAAGACAACTGCTTAACAGACAATGCCAAACACCAAAGACAACTGCTTAACAGACAATGCCATACACCAAAGACAACTGCTTAACAGGCAATGTCATACACCGAAGACAACAGCTTAACAGGCCATGCCATACACCAAAGACAACTGCTTAACAGACAACGCCATGCACCAAAGACAACTGCTTAACAGACAATGCCATACACCAAAGACAACTGCTTAACAGAAAAAGCCATATACCAGAGACAACTGCTTAACAGACACTACCAGACACCAAAGACTACTACTTATCAGGCAATGCCATACACCAAAGACAACTGGTTAACAGGCAATGCCATACACCAAAGACAACTGCTTAACAGACAATGCCATACACCAAAGACAACTGCTTAACAGACAACGCCTTACACCAAAGACAACTGCTTAACAGGAAATGTCATACACCGAAGACAACTGCTTAACAGGCAATGCAATACACCAAAGACAACTGCTTAACAGAAAAAGCCATATACCAAAGACAACTGCTTAACAGGCAATGCCATACACCAAACACAACTGCTTAACAGACATTGCCATACACCAAAGACAACTGCTTAACAGGCAATGCCATACACCAAATACAACTGCTTGACAGGCAATGCCATACACAAAAGACAACTGCTTAACAGACAATGCCATACACCAAAGAAAACTGCTTAACAGGCAACAGCATACACCAAAGACAACTGCTTAACAGACACTACCAGACACCAAAGACTACTACTTAACAGGCAATGCCATACACCAAAGACAACTGCTTAACAGGCAATGCCATACACCAAAGACCACTGCTTAACAGACAATGCCATACACCAAAGACAACTGCTTAACAGACAATGTCAAACACCAAAGACAACTGCTTAACAGACAATGCCATACACCAAAGACAACTGCTTAACAGGCAATGCCATACACCAAAGACAACTGCTTAACAGGCAATGCCATACACCAAAGACAACTGCTTAACAGACAACGCCTTACACCAAAGACAGCTGCTTAACAGGCAATGTCATACACTGAAGACAACTGCTTAACAGGCAATGCAATACACCAAAGACAATTGCTTAACAGAAAAAGCCATATACCAAAGACAACTGCTCAACAGGCAATGCCATACACCAAAGACAACTGCTTAACAGACAACGCCATACACCAAAGACAACTGCTAAACAGACACTGCCATACACCAAAGACAACTGCTTAACAGACACTGCCATACACCAAAGACAACTGCTTAACAGGCAGTGCCATACACTAAAGACAGCTACTTGACAGGCAATGCCATACACCAAAGACAACTGCTTAACAGACAATGCCATACACCAAAGACAACTGCTTAACAGGCAACACCATACACCAAAGACAACTGCTTAACAGTCAATGCCATACACCAAAGACAACTGCTTAACAGACAATGCGATACACCAAAGACAACTGCTTAACAGGCAATGCCATACACTAAAGACAACTGCTTGACAGGCAATGCCATACACCAAAGACAACTGCTTAACAGACAATGCCATACACCAAAGAAAACTGCTTAACAGGCAACACCATACACCAAAGATAACTTCTTAACAGGCAATGCCATACACCAAAGACAACTACTTAACAGCCAATGCTATACACCAAAGACAACTGCTTAACAGGCAATGCCATACACCAAAGACAACTGCTTAACAGACAATGCCATACACCAAAGACAACTGCTTAACAGGCAATGCTATACACCAAAGACAACTGCTTAACAGACACTACCAGACACCAAAGACTACTACTTAACAGGCAATGCCATACACCAAAGACAACTGCTTAACAGACAATGCCAAACACCAAAGACAACTGCTTAACAGACAACGCCTTACACCAAAGACAACTGCTTAACAGGCAGTGCCATACACTAAAGACAGCTGCTTGACAGGCAATGCCATACACCAAAGACAACTGCTTAACAGACAATGCCATACACCAAAGAAAACTGCTTAACAGACACTGCCATACACCAAAGAAAACTGCTAAACAGGCAATGCCATACACCAAGACAACTTCTTAACAGGCAATGCCATACACCAAAGACAACTACTTAACAGGCAATGTTATACACCAAAGACAACTGCTTAACAGGCAATGCCATACACCAAAGACAACTGCTTAACAGACAATGCCATACACCAAAGACAACTGCTTAACAGGCAATGCTATACACCAAAGACAACTGCTTAACAGACACTACCAGACACCAAAGACTACTACTTAACAGGCAATGTCATACACCGAAGACAACAGCTTAACAGGCAATGCAATAGACCAAAGACAACTGCTTAACAGAATAAGCCATATACCAAAGACAACTGCTTAACAGGCAATGCCATACACCAAAGACAACTGCTTAACAGACAATGCCATACACCAAAGACAACTGCTTAACAGAAAAAGCCATATACCAAAGACAACTGCTTAACAGGCAATGCCATACACCAAAGACAACTGCTTAACAGACAACGCCATACACCAAAGACAACTGCTTAACAGACGCTGCCATACACCAAAGACAACTGCTTAACAGACACTGCCATACACCAAAGACAACTGCTTAACAGGCAGTGCCATACACTAAAGACAGCTGCTTGACAGGCAACGCCATACACCAAAGACAACTGCTTAACAGAAAAAGCCATATACCAAAGACAACTGCTTAACAGGCAATGCCATACACCAAAGACAACTGCTTAACAGACAACGCCATACACCAAAGACAACTGCTTAACAGACACTGCCATACACCAAAGACAACTGCTTAACAGACACTGCCATACACCAAAGACAACTGCTTAACAGGCAGTGCCATACACTAAAGACAGCTGCTTGACAGGCTATGCCATACACCAAAGACAACTGCTTAACAGACAACTCCATACACCAAAGACAACTGCTTAACAGGCAACACCATACACCAAAGACAGCTGCTTAACAGACAATGCCATACACCAAAGACAACTGCTTAACAGGCAATGCCATATACCAAAGACAACTGCTTAACAGGCAATGCCATACACCAAAGACAACTGCTTAACAGTCACTGCCATACACCAAAGACAACTGCTGAACAGGCAATGCCATACACCAAAGACAAGTGCTTAACAGACAATGCCATACACCAAAGACAACTGCTTAACTGGCAATGCCATACACCAAAGACAACTGCTTATCAGGCAATGCCATAAACTAAAGACAACTGCTTAACAGACAATGCCATACACCAAAGACAACTGCTTAACAGACAATGCCATACACCAAAGAAAACTGCTTAACAGGCAACACCATACACCAAAGACAACTGCTTAACAGGCAATGCTATACACCAAAGACAACTGCTTAACAGACACTACCAAACACCAAAGACAACTGCTTAACAGACAATGCCAAACACCAAAGACAACTGCTTAACAGACAATGCCATACACCAAAGACAACTGCTTAACAGGCAATGTCATACACCGAAGACAACAGCTTAACAGGCAATGCCATACACCAAAGACAACTGCTTAAAAGACAACGCCATGCACCAAAGACAACTGCTTAACAGACAATGCCATACACCAAAGACAACTGCTTAACAGAAAAAGCCATATACCAGAGACAACTGCTTAACAGACACTACCAGACACCAAAGACTACTACTTATCAGGCAATGCCATACACCAAAGACAACTGCTTAACAGGCAATGCCATACACCAAAGGCAACTGCTTAACAGACAATGCCATACACCAAAGACAACTGCTTAACAGACAACGCCTTACACCAAAGACAACTGCTTAACAGGCAATGTCATACACCGAAGACAACTGCTTAACAGGCAATGCAATACGCCAAAGACAACTGCTTAACAGAAAAAGCCATATACCAAAGACAACTGCTTAACAGGCAATGCCATACACCAAACACAACTGCTTAACAGACATTGCCATACACCAAAGACAACTGCTTAACAGGCAATGCCATACACCAAAGACAACTGCTTAACAGACAACGCCTTACACCAAAGACAACTGCTTAACAGGCAATGTCATACACCGAAGACAACTGCTTAACAGGCAATGCAATACACCAAAGACAACTGCTTAACAGAAAAAGCCATATACCAAAGACAACTGCTTAACAGGCAATGCCATACACCAAACACAACTGCTTAACAGACATTGCCATACACCAAAGACAACTGCTTGACAGGCAATGCCATACACCAAAGACAACTGCTTAACAGACAATGCCATACACCAAAGAAAACTGCTTAACAGGCAACAGCATACACCAAAGACAACTGCTTAACAGGCAATGCTGTACACCAAAGACAACTGCTTAACAGACACTACCAGACACCAAAGACTACTACTTAACAGGCAATGCCATACACCAAAGACAACTGCTTAACAGGCAATGCCATACACCAAAGACCACTGCTTAACAGACAATGCCATACACCAAAGACAACTGCTTAACAGACAATGTCAAACACCAAAGACAACTGCTTAACAGACAATGCCATACACCAAAGACAACTGCTTAACAGGCAATGCCATACACCAAAGACAACTGCTTAACAGGCAATGCCATACACCAAAGACAACTGCTTAACAGACAACGCCTTACACCAAAGACAGCTGCTTAACAGGCAATGTCATACACCGAAGACAACTGCTTAACAGGCAATGCAATACACCAAAGACAACTGCTTAACAGAAAAAGCCATATACCAAAGACAACTGCTCAACAGGCAATGCCATACACCAAAGACAACTGCTTAACAGACAACGCCATACACCAAAGACAACTGCTAAACAGACACTGCCATACACCAAAGACAACTGCTTAACAGACACTGCCATACACCAAAGACAACTGCTTAACAGGCAGTGCCATACACTAAAGACAGCTGCTTGACAGGCAATGCCATACACCAAAGACAACTGCTTAACAGACAATGCCATACACCAAAGAAAACTGCTTAACAGACACTGCCATACACCAAAGAAAACTGCTAAACAGGCAATGCCATACACCAAAGACAACTTCTTAACAGGCAATGCCATACACCAAAGACAACTACTTAACAGGCAATGCTATACACCAAAGACAACTGCTTAACAGGCAATGCCATACACCAAAGACAACTTCTTAACAGACAATGCCATACACCAAAGACAACTGCTTAACAGGCAATGCTATACACCAAAGACAACTGCTTAACAGACACTACCAGACACCAAAGACTACTACTTAACAGGCAATGCCATACACCAAAGACAACTGCTTAACAGACAATGCCAAACACCAAAGACAACTGCTTAACAGACAACGCCTTACTCCAAAGACAACTGCTTAACAGACAGTGCCATACACTAAAGACAGCTGCTTGACAGGCAATGCCATACACCAAAGACAACTGCTTAACAGACAATGCCATACACCAAAGAAAACTGCTTAACAGACACTGCCATACACCAAAGAAAACTGCTAAACAGGCAATGCCATACACCAAAGACAACTTCTTAACAGGCAATGCCATACACCAAAGACAACTACTTAACAGGCAATGCTATACACCAAAGACAACTGCTTAACAGGCAATGCCATACACCAAAGACAACTGCTTAACAGACAATGCCATACACCAAAGACAACTGCTTAACAGGCAATGCTATACACCAAAGACAACTGCTTAACAGACACTACCAGACACCAAAGACTACTACTTAACAGGCAATGTCATACACCGAAGACAACAGCTTAACAGGCAATGCAATAGACCAAAGACAACTGCTTAACAGAATAAGCCATATACCAAAGACAACTGCTTAACAGGCAATGCCATACACCAAAGACAACTGCTTAACAGAAAATGCCATACACCAAAGACAACTGCTTAACAGAAAAAGCCATATACCAAAGACAACTGCTTAACAGGCAATGCCATACACCAAAGACAACTGCTTAACAGACAACGCCATACACCAAAGACAACTGCTTAACAGACACTGCCATACACCAAAGACAACTGCTTAACAGACACTGCCATACACCAAAGACAACTGCTTAACAGGCAGTGCCATACACTAAAGACAGCTGCTTGACAGGCTATGCCATACACCAAAGACAACTGCTTAACAGACAATGCCATACACCAAAGAAAACTGCTTAACAGGCAACACCATACACCAAAGACAACTGCTTAACAGACACTGCCATACACCAAAGACAACTGCTTAACAGGTAACGCCATACACCAAAGACAACTGCTTAGCAGACAATGCCACACACCAAAGACAACTGCTTAACAGGCAATGACATACATTAAAGACAACTGCTTAACAGGCAATGCCACACACCAAAGACAACTGCTTAACAGACAATGCCATACACCAAAGACAACTGCTTAACAGACAATGCCATACACCAAAGACAACTGCTTAACAGGCAATGCCATACACCAATGACAACTGCTTAACAGGCAATGCCATACACCAAAAACAACTGCTTAACAGGCAATGCCATACACCAAAGACAACTGCTTAACAGGCAATGCCATACACCAAACACAATTGCTTAACAGGCAATGCCATACACTAAAGACAACTGCTTGACAGGCAATGCCATACACCAAAGACTACTGCTTAACAGACAATGCCATACACCAAAGAAAACTGCTTAACAGGCAACAGCATACACCAAAGCCAACTGCTAAACAGGCAATGCCATACACCAAAGACAAATTCTTAACAGGCAATGCCATACCCCAAAGACAACTGCTTAACAGGCAATGCCATATACCAAAGACAACTGCTTAACAGGCAATGCCATACACCAAAGACAACTGCTTAACAGACAATGCCATACACCAAAGACAACTGCTTAACAGGCAATGCCATACACTAAAGACAACTGCTTGACAGGCAATGCCATACACCAAAGACAACTGCTTAACAGACAATGCCATACACCAAAGAAAACTGCTTAACAGGCAACACCATACACCAAAGACAACTGCTTAACAGGCAGTGCTATACACCAAAGACAACTGCTTAACAGACACTATCAAACACCAAAGACTACTACTTAACAGGCAATGCCATACACCAAAGACAACTGCTTAACAGGCAATGCCATACACCAAAGACAACTGCTTAACAGACAATGCCAAACACCAAAGACAACTGCTTAACAGACAATGCCATATACCAAAGACAACTGCTTAACAGACAATGCCATACACCAAAGACAACTGCTTAACAGGCAATGTCATACACCGAAGACAACAGCTTAACAGGCAATGCAATACACCAAAGACAACTGCTTAACAGAAAAAGCCATATACCAGAGACAACTGCTTAACAGACAATGCCATACACCAAAGACAACTGCTTAACAGACAATGCCATACACCAAAGACAACTGCTTAACAGACAACGCCTTACACCAAAGACAACTGCTTAACAGGCAATGTCATACACCGAAGACAACTGCTTAACAGGCAATGCCATACACCAAAGACAACTGCTTAACAGACAATGCCATACACCAAAGACAACTGCTTAACAGGCAATGCCATACACCAAAGACAACTGCTTAACAGGCAATGCCATACACCAAACACAACTGCTTAACAGACAATGCCATACACCAAAGACAACTGCTTAACAGGCAATGCCATACACCAAAGACAACTGCTTGACAGGCAATGCCATACACCAAAGACAACTGCTTAACAGACAATGCCATACACCAAAGAAAACTGCTTAACAGGCAACAGCATACACCAAAGACAACTTCTTAACAGGCAATGCTGTACACCAAAGACAACTGCTTAACAGACACTACCAGACACCAAAGGCTACTACTTAACAGGCAATGTCATACACCAAAGACAACTGCTTAACAGACAATGCCATACACCAAAGACAACTGCTTAACAGGCAATGCCATACACCAAAGACAACTGCTTAACAGAAAACGCCTTACACCAAAGACAGCTGCTTAACAGGCAATGTCATACACCGAAGACAACTGCTTAACAGGCAATGCAATACACCAAAGACAACTGCTTAACAGAAAAAGCCATATACCAAAGACAAATGCTTAACAGGCAATGCCATACACCAAAGACAACTGCTTAACAGGCAATGCCATACACTGAAGACAACTGCTCAACAGACAATGCCAAACACCAAAGACCACTGCTTAACAGACACTGCCATACACTAAAGACAACTTATTAACAGAAAATGCCATTCACCAAAGACAACTGCTTTACAGGCAATGCAATACACCTAAGACAACTGCTTAAAAGACAATGCCATACACCAAAGACAACTGCTTAACAGACAATGCCATACACCAAAGACAACTGCTTAACAGACAATGCCATACACTAAAGACAACTGCTTAACATACAATGCCATACACTAAAGACAACTGCTTAAAAGACAATGGCATACACCAAAGACAACTGCTTAACAGACAATGCCATACACCAAAGACAACTGCTTAACAGACAACGCCATACACTTAAGACAACTGCTTAACAGACAATGCCATACACCAAAGACAACTGCTTAACAGACAACGCCATACACCAAAGACAACTGCTTAACAGGCAATGCCATACACTAAGGACAACTGCTTAACAGACAATGCCATACACCAAAGACAACTGCTTAACAGACAACGCCTTACACCAAAGACAGCTGCTTAACAGGCAATGCAATACACCAAAGACAACTGCTTAACAGAAAAAGCCATATACCAAAGACAACTGCTTAACAGGCAATGCCATACACCAAAGACAACTGCTTAACAGACAACGCCATACACCAAAGACAACTGCTTAACAGACACTGCCATACACCAAAGACAACTGCTTAACAGACACTGCCATACACCAAAGACAACTGCTTAACAGACACTGCCATACACCAAAGACAACTGCTTAACAGGCAGTGCCATACACTAAAGACAGCTGCTTGACAGGCTATGCCATACACGAAAGACAACTGCTTAACAGACAATGCCATACACCAAAGAAAACTGCTTAACAGACACTGGCATACACCAAAGAAAACTGGTAAACAGGCAATGCCATACACCAAAGACAACTTCTTAACAGGCAATGCCATACACCAAAGACAACTACTTAACAGGCAATGCCATACACCAAAGACAACTGCTTAACAGGCAATGCCATACACCAAAGACAACTGCTTAACAGACACTGCCATACACCAAAGACAACTGCTTAACAGACAATGCCATACACCAAAGACAACTGCTTAACAGACACTGCCATACACCAAAGACAACTGCTTAACAGACACTGCCATACACCAAAGACAACTGCTTAACAGGCAGTGCCACACACTAAAGACAACTGCTTAACAGACAATGCCATACACCAAAGAAAACTGCTTAACAGGCAACACCATACACCAAAGACAACTGCTTAACAGACACTGCCATACACCAAAGACAACTGCTTAACAGGTAACGCCATACACCAAAGACAACTGCTTAGCAGACAATGCCACACACCAAAGACAACTGCTTAACAGGCAATGCCATACACCAAAGACAACTGCTTAACAGACAATGCCATACACCAAAGACAACTGCTTAACAGGCAATGCCATACACCAAAGACAACTGCTTAACAGACAATGCCATACACCAAAGACAACTGCTTAACAGACAATGCCATACACCAAAGACAACTGCTTAACAGGCAATGCCATACATCAATGACAACTGCTTAACAGGCAATGCCATACACCAAAAAGAACTGCTTAACAGGCAATGCCATACACTAAGGACAACTGCTTAACAGACAATGCCATACACCAAAGACAACTGCTTAACAGACAACGCCTTAC
The DNA here is from genome assembly GCF_046119375.1 of Phyllobates terribilis. NCBI lineage: Eukaryota > Metazoa > Chordata > Amphibia > Anura > Dendrobatidae > Phyllobates > Phyllobates terribilis. The sequence goes on along the minus strand of NW_027363785.1, from coordinate 374,904 downwards.
ACCAAAGACAGCTGCTTAACAGGCAATGCAATACACCAAAGACAACTGCTTAACAGAAAAAGCCATATACCAAAGACAACTGCTTAACAGGCAATGCCATACACCAAAGACAACTGCTTAACAGACAACGCCATACACCAAAGACAACTGCTTAACAGACACTGCCATACACCAAAGACAACTGCTTAACAGACACTGCCATACACCAAAGACAACTGCTTAACAGGCAGTGCCATACACTAAAGACAGCTGCTTGACAGGCTATGCCATACACGAAAGACAACTGCTTAACAGACAATGCCATACACCAAAGAAAACTGCTTAACAGACACTGGCATACACCAAAGAAAACTGGTAAACAGGCAATGCCATACACCAAAGACAACTTCTTAACAGGCAATGCCATACACCAAAGACAACTACTTAACAGGCAATGCCATACACCAAAGACAACTGCTTAACAGGCAATGCCATACACCAAAGACAACTGCTTAACAGACACTGCCATACACCAAAGACAACTGCTTAACAGACAATGCCATACACCAAAGACAACTGCTTAACAGACACTGCCATACACCAAAGACAACTGCTTAACAGACACTGCCATACACCAAAGACAACTGCTTAACAGGTAACGCCATACACCAAAGACAACTGCTTAGCAGACAATGCCACACACCAAAGACAACTGCTTAACAGGCAATGCCATACACCAAAGACAACTGCTTAACAGACAATGCCATACACCAAAGACAACTGCTTAACAGGCAATGAGATACACCAAAGACAACTGCTTAACAGACAATGCCATACACCAAAGACAACTGCTTAACAGACAATGCCATACACCAAAGACAACTGCTTAACAGGCAATGCCATACATCAATGACAACTGCTTAACAGGCAATGCCATACACCAAAAAGAACTGCTTAACAGGCAATGCCATACACCAAAGACAACTGCTTAACAGGCAATGCCATACACCAAACACAACTGCTTAACAGGCAATGCCATACACTAAAGACAACTGCTTGACAGGCAATGCCATACACCAATGACAACTGCTTAACAGACAATGCCATACACCAAAGAAAACTGCTTAACAGGCAACACCATACACCAAAGACAACTGCTAAACAGGCAATGCCATACACCAAAGACAAATTCTTAACAGGCAATGCCATACATTAAAGACAACTGCTTAACAGGCAATGCCATACACCAAAGACAACTGCTTAACAGACAATGCCATACACCAAAGACAACTGCTTAACAGACAATGCCATACACCAAAGACAACTGCTTAACAGGCAATGCCATACACCAATGACAACTGCTTAACAGACAATGCCATACACCAAAAACAACTGCTTAACAGGCAATGCCATACACCAAAGACAACTGCTTAACAGGCAATGCCATACAACAAACACAACTGCTTATCAGGCAATGCCATACACTAAAGACAACTGCTTGACAGGCAATGCCATACACCAAAGACAACTGCTTAACAGACAATGCTATACACCAAAGAAAACTGCTTAACAGGCAAGACCATACACCAAAGACAACTGCTTAACAGACAATGCCATACACCAAAGACAACTGCTTAAGAGTCAATGCCATACACCAAAGACAACTGCTTAACAGTCACTGCCATACACCAAAGACAACTGCTTAACAGGCAATGCCATACACCAAAGACAACTGCTTAACAGACAATGCCATACACCAAAGACAACTGCTTAACTGGCAATGCCATACACCAAAGACAACTTCTTAACAGGCAATGCCATATACCAAAGACAACTGCTTAACAGTCAATGCCATACACCAAAGACAACTGCTTAACAGTCACTGCCATACACCAAAGACAACTGCTTAACAGGCAATGCCATACACCAAAGACAACTGCTTAACAGACAATGCCATACACCAAAGACAACTGCTTAACTGGCAATGCCATACACCAAAGACAACTGCTTAACAGGCAATGCCATAAACTAAAGACAACTGCTTAACAGACACTGCCATACACCAAAGACAACTGCTTAACAGACAATGCCATACACCAAAGAAAACTGCTTAACAGGCAACACCATACACCAAAGACAACTGCTTAACAGGCAATGCTATACACCAAAGACAACTGCTTAACAGACACTACCAAACACCAAAGACAACTGCTTAACAGACAATGCCAAACACCAAAGACAACTGCTTAACAGACAATGCCATACACCAAAGACAACTGCTTAACAGGCAATGTCATACACCGAAGACAACAGCTTAACAGGCCATGCCATACACCAAAGACAACTGCTTAACAGACAACGCCATGCACCAAAGACAACTGCTTAACAGACAATGCCATACACCAAAGACAACTGCTCAACAGAAAAAGCCATATACCAGAGACAACTGCTTAACAGACACTACCAGACACCAAAGACTACTACTTATCAGGCAATGCCATACACCAAAGACAACTGCTTAACAGGCAATGCCATACACCAAAGACAACTGCTTAACAGACAATGCCATACACCAAAGACAACTGCTTAACAGACAAAGCCTTACACCAAAGACAACTGCTTAACAGGCAATGTCATACACCGAAGACAACTGCTTAACAGGCAATGCAATACACCAAAGACAACTGCTTAACAGAAAAAGCCATATACCAAAGACAACTGCTTAACAGGCAATGCCATACACGAAACACAACTGCTTAACAGACATTGCCATACACCAAAGACAACTGCTTAACAGGCAATGCCATACACCAAAGACAACTGCTTGACAGGCAATGCCATACACAAAAGACAACTGCTTAACAGACAATGCCATACACCAAAGAAAACTGCTTAACAGGCAACAGCATACACCAAAGACAACTGCTTAACAGACACTACCAGACACCAAAGACTACTACTTAACAGGCAATGCCATACACCAAAGACAACTGCTTAACAGGCAATGCCATACACCAAAGACCACTGCTTAACAGACAATGCCATACACCAAAGACAACTGCTTAACAGACAATGTCAAACACCAAAGACAACTGCTTAACAGACAATGCCATACACCAAAGACAACTGCTTAACAGAAAAAGCCATATACCAAAGACAACTGCTTAACAGGCAATGCCATACACCAAAGACAACTGCTTAACAGACAACGCCTTACACCAAAGACAGCTGCTTAACAGGCAATGTCATACACCGAAGACAACTGCTTAACAGGCAATGCAATACACCAAAGACAATTGCTTAACAGAAAAAGCCATATACCAAAGACAACTGCTCAACAGGCAATGCCATACACCAAAGACAACTGCTTAACAGACAACGCCATACACCAAAGACAACTGCTAAACAGACACTGCCATACACCAAAGACAACTGCTTAACAGACACTGCCATACACCAAAGACAACTGCTTAACAGGCAGTGCCATACACTAAAGACAGCTACTTGACAGGCAATGCCATACACCAAAGACAACTGCTTAACAGACAATGCCATACACCAAAGACAACTGCTTAACAGGCAACACCATACACCAAAGACAACTGCTTAACAGTCAATGCCATACACCAAAGACAACTGCTTAACAGACAATGCGATACACCAAAGACAACTGCTTAACAGGCAATGCCATACACTAAAGACAACTGCTTGACAGGCAATGCCATACACCAAAGACAACTGCTTAACAGACAATGCCATACACCAAAGAAAACTGCTTAACAGGCAACACCATACACCAAAGACTACTACTTAACAGGCAATGCCATACACCAAAGACAACTGCTTAACAGACAATGCCAAACACCAAAGACAACTGCTTAACAGACAACGCCTTACACCAAAGACAACTGCTTAACAGGCAGTGCCATACACTAAAGACAGCTGCTTGACAGGCAATGCCATACACCAAAGACAACTGCTTAACAGACAATGCCATACACCAAAGAAAACTGCTTAACAGACACTGCCATACACCAAAGAAAACTGCTAAACAGGCAATGCCATACACCAAAGACAACTTCTTAACAGGCAATGCCATACACCAAAGACAACTACTTAACAGGCAATGCTATACACCAAAGACAACTGCTTAACAGGCAATGCCATACACCAAAGACAACTGCTTAACAGACAATGCCATACACCAAAGACAACTGCTTAACAGGCAATGCTATACACCAAAGACAACTGCTTAACAGACACTACCAGACACCAAAGACTACTACTTAACAGGCAATGTCATACACCGAAGACAACAGCTTAACAGGCAATGCAATAGACCAAAGACAACTGCTTAACAGAATAAGCCATATACCAAAGACAACTGCTTAACAGGCAATGCCATACACCAAAGACAACTGCTTAACAGACAATGCCATACACCAAAGACAACTGCTTAACAGAAAAAGCCATATACCAAAGACAACTGCTTAACAGGCAATGCCATACACCAAAGACAACTGCTTAACAGACAACGCCATACACCAAAGACAACTGCTTAACAGACACTGCCATACACCAAAGACAACTGCTTAACAGACACTGCCATACACCAAAGACAACTGCTTAACAGGCAGTGCCATACACTAAAGACAGCTGCTTGACAGGCAACGCCATACACCAAAGACAACTGCTTAACAGAAAAAGCCATATACCAAAGACAACTGCTTAACAGGCAATGCCATACACCAAAGACAACTGCTTAACAGACAACGCCATACACCAAAGACAACTGCTTAACAGACACTGCCATACACCAAAGACAACTGCTTAACAGACACTGCCATACACCAAAGACAACTGCTTAACAGGCAGTGCCATACACTAAAGACAGCTGCTTGACAGGCTATGCCATACACCAAAGACAACTGCTTAACAGACAATGCCATACACCAAAGACAACTGCTTAACAGGCAATGTCATACACCAAAGACAACTGCTTAACAGACAATGCCATACACCAAAGACAACTGCTTAGCAGACAATGCCATACACCAAAGACAACTGCTTAACAGAAAAAGCCATATACCAAAGACAACTGCTTAACAGGCAATGCCATACACCAAAGACAACTGTTTAACAGGCAATGTCATACACCAAAGACAACTGCTTAACAGACAATGCCATACACCAAAGACAACTGCTTAGCAGACAATGCCATACACCAAAGACAACTGCTTAACAGAAAAAGCCATATACCAAAGACAACTGCTTAACAGGCAATGCCATACACCGAAGACAACTGCTTAACAGGCAATGCAATACACCAAAGACAACTGCTTAACAGACAACGCCTTACACCAAAGACAACTGCTTAACAGGCAATGTCATACACCGAAGACAGCTGCTTAACAGGCAATGCAATACACCAAAGACAACTGCTTAACAGGCAATGTCATACACCGAAGACAACTGCTTAACAGGCAATGCAATACACCAAAGACAACTGCTTAACAGACAACGCCTTACACCAAAGACAACTGCTTAACAGGCAATGTCATACACCGAAGACAACTGCTTAACAGGCAATGCAATACACCAAAGACAACTGTTTAACAGAAAAAGCCATATACCAAAGACAACTGCTTAACAGGCAATGCCATACACTAAAGACAACTGCTTAACAGGCAATGCCATACACCAAAGACAACTGCTTAACAGACAATGCCATACACCAAAGACAACTGCTTAACAGGCAATGTCATACACCAAAGACAACTGCTTAACAGACAATGCCATACACCAAAGACAACTGCTTAGCAGACAATGCCATACACCAAAGACAACTGCTTAACAGAAAAAGCCATATACCAAAGACAACTGCTTAACAGGCAATGCCATACACCAAAGACAACTGTTTAACAGGCAATGTCATACACCAAAGACAACTGCTTAACAGACAATGCCAGACACCAAAGACAACTGCTTAGCAGACAATGCCATACACCAAAGACAACTGCTTAACAGAAAAAGCCATATACCAAAGACAACTGCTTAACAGGCAATGCCATACACCGAAGACAACTGCTTAACAGGCAATGCAATACACCAAAGACAACTGCTTAACAGACAACGCCTTACACCAAAGACAACTGCTTAACAGGCAATGTCATACACCGAAGACAACTGCTTAACAGGCAATGCAATACACCAAAGACAACTGCTTAACAGAAAAAGCCATATACCAAAGACAACTGCTTAACAGGCAATGCCATACACCAAAGACAACTGCTTAACAGGCAATGCAATACACCAAAGACAACTGCTTAACAGACAATGCCATACACCAAAGACAACTGCTTAACAGGCAATGTCATACACCAAAGACAACTGCTTAACAGACAATGCCATACACCAAAGACAACTGCTTAGCAGACAATGCCATACACCAAAGACAACTGCTTAACAGAAAAAGCCATATACCAAAGACAACTGCTTAACAGGCAATGCCATACACCAAAGACAACTGTTTAACAGGCAATGTCATACACCAAAGACAACTGCTTAACAGACAATGCCATACACCAAAGACAACTGCTTAGCAGACAATGCCATACACCAAAGACAACTGCTTAACAGAAAAAGCCATATACCAAAGACAACTGCTTAACAGGCAATGCCATACACCAAAGACAACTGCTTAACAGACAACGCCATACACCAAAGACAACTGCTTAACAGACACTGCCATACACCAAAGACAACTGCTTAACAGACACTGCCATACACCAAAGACAACTGCTTAACAGACAATGCCATACACCAAAGACAACTGCTTAACAGACACTGCCATACACCAAAGACAACTGCTTAACAGGCAGTGCCATACACTAAAGACAGCTGCTTGACAGGCTATACCATACACCAAAGACAACTGCTTAACAGACAATGCCATACACCAAAGAAAACTGCTTAACAGGCAACACCATACACCAAAGACAACTGCTTAACAGACACTGCCATACACCAAAGACAACTGCTTAACAGGTAACGCCATACACCAAAGACAACTGCTTAGCAGACAATGCCACACACCAAAGACAACTGCTTAACAGGCAATGCCAAACACCAAAGACAACTGCTTAACAGACAATGCCAAACACCAAAGACAACTGCTTAACAGACAACGCCTTACACCAAAGACAACTGCTTAACAGGCAGTGCCATACACTAAAGACAGCTGCTTGACAGGCAATGCCATACACCAAAGACAACTGCTTAACAGACAATGCCATACACCAAAGAAAACTGCTTAACAGACACTGCCATACACCAAAGAAAACTGCTAAACAGGCAATGCCATACACCAAAGACAACTTCTTAACAGGCAATGCCATACACCAAAGACAACTACTTAACAGGCAATGCTATACACCAAAGACAACTGCTTAACAGGCAATGCCATACACCAAAGACAACTGCTTAACAGACAATGCCATACACCAAAGACAACTGCTTAACAGGCAATGCTATACACCAAAGACAACTGCTTAACAGACACTACCAGACACCAAAGACTACTACTTAACAGGCAATGTCATACACCGAAGACAACAGCTTAACAGGCAATGCAATAGACCAAAGACAACTGCTTAACAGAATAAGCCATATACCAAAGACAACTGCTTAACAGGCAATGCCATACACCAAAGACAACTGCTTAACAGACAACGCCATACACCAAAGACAACTGCTTAACAGACACTGCCATACACCAAAGACAACTGCTTAACAGACACTGCCATACACCAAAGACAACTGCTTAACAGGCAGTGCCATACACTAAAGACAGCTGCTTGACAGGCAACGCCATACACCAAAGACAACTGCTTAACAGAAAAAGCCATATACCAAAGACAACTGCTTAACAGGCAATGCCATACACCAAAGACAACTGCTTAACAGACAACGCCATACACCAAAGACAACTGCTTAACAGACACTGCCATACACCAAAGACAACTGCTTAACAGACACTGCCATACACCAAAGACAACTGCTTAACAGGCAGTGCCATACACTAAAGACAGCTGCTTGACAGGCTATGCCATACACCAAAGACAACTGCTTAACAGACAATGCCATACACCAAAGACAACTGCTTAACAGGCAATGTCATACACCAAAGACAACTGCTTAACAGACAATGCCATACACCAAAGACAACTGCTTAGCAGACAATGCCATACACCAAAGACAACTGCTTAACAGAAAAAGCCATATACCAAAGACAACTGCTTAACAGGCAATGCCATACACCAAAGACAACTGTTTAACAGGCAATGTCATACACCAAAGACAACTGCTTAACAGACAATGCCATACACCAAAGACAACTGCTTAGCAGACAATGCCATACACCAAAGACAACTGCTTAACAGAAAAAGCCATATACCAAAGACAACTGCTTAACAGGCAATGCCATACACCGAAGACAACTGCTTAACAGGCAATGCAATACACCAAAGACAACTGCTTAACAGACAACGCCTTACACCAAAGACAACTGCTTAACAGGCAATGTCATACACCGAAGACAACTGCTTAACAGGCAATGCAATACACCAAAGACAACTGCTTAACAGGCAATGTCATACACCGAAGACAACTGCTTAACAGGCAATGCAATACACCAAAGACAACTGCTTAACAGACAACGCCTTACACCAAAGACAACTGCTTAACAGGCAATGTCATACACCGAAGACAACTGCTTAACAGGCAATGCAATACACCAAAGACAACTGCTTAACAGGCAATGCCATACACCAAAGACAACTGCTTAACAGGCAATGCCATACACCAAAGACAACTGCTTAACAGACAATGCCATACACCAAAGACAACTGCTTAACAGGCAATGTCATACACCAAAGACAACTGCTTAACAGACAATGCCATACACCAAAGACAACTGCTTAGCAGACAATGCCATACACCAAAGACAACTGCTTAACAGAAAAAGCCATATACCAAAGACAACTGCTTAACAGGCAATGCCATACACCAAAGACAACTGTTTAACAGGCAATGTCATACACCAAAGACAACTGCTTAACAGACAATGCCATACACCAAAGACAACTGCTTAGCAGACAATGCCATACACCAAAGACAACTGCTTAACAGAAAAAGCCATATACCAAAGACAACTGCTTAACAGGCAATGCCATACACCGAAGACAACTGCTTAACAGGCAATGCAATACACCAAAGACAACTGCTTAACAGACAACGCCTTACACCAAAGACAACTGCTTAACAGGCAATGTCATACACCGAAGACAACTGCTTAACAGGCAATGCAATACACCAAAGACAACTGCTTAACAGAAAAAGCCATATACCAAAGACAACTGCTTAACAGGCAATGCCATACACCAAAGACAACTGCTTAACAGACAATGCCATACACCAAAGAAAACTGCTTAACAGGCAACACCATACACCAAAGACAACTGCTTAACAGACACTGCCATACACCAAAGACAACTGCTTAACAGGTAACGCCATACACCAAAGACAACTGCTTAGCAGACAATGCCACACACCAAAGGCAACTGCTTAACAGGCAATGCCATACACCAAAGACAACTGCTTAACAGACAATGCCATACACCAAAGACAACTGCTTAACAGGCAATGCCATACACCAAAGACAACTGCTTAACAGGCAATGCCATACACCAAAGACAACTGCTTAACAGACAATGCCATACACCAAAGACAACTGCTTAGCAGACAATGCCATACACCAAAGACAACTGCTTAACAGAAAAAGCCATATACCAAAGACAACTGCTTAACAGGCAATGCCATACACCAAAGACAACTGTTTAACAGGCAATGTCATACACCAAAGACAACTGCTTAACAGACAATGCCATACACCAAAGACAACTGCTTAACAGGCAATGTCATACACCAAAGACAACTGCTTAACAGACAATGCCATACACCAAAGACAACTGCTTAGCAGACAATGCCATACACCAAAGACAACTGCTTAACAGAAAAAGCCATATACCAAAGACAACTGCTTAACAGGCAATGCCATACACCAAAGACAACTGTTTAACAGGCAATGTCATACACCAAAGACAACTGCTTAACAGACAATGCCATACACCAAAGACAACTGCTTAGCAGACAATGCCATACACCAAAGACAACTGCTTAACAGAAAAAGCCATATACCAAAGACAACTGCTTAACAGGCAATGCCATACACCGAAGACAACTGCTTAACAGGCAATGCAATACACCAAAGACAACTGCTTAACAGACAACGCCTTACACCAAAGACAACTGCTTAACAGGCAATGTCATACACCGAAGACAGCTGCTTAACAGGCAATGCAATACACCAAAGACAACTGCTTAACAGGCAATGTCATACACCGAAGACAACTGCTTAACAGGCAATGCAATACACCAAAGACAACTGCTTAACAGACAACGCCTTACACCAAAGACAACTGCTTAACAGGCAATGTCATACACCGAAGACAACTGCTTAACAGGCAATGCAATACACCAAAGACAACTGTTTAACAGAAAAAGCCATATACCAAAGACAACTGCTTAACAGGCAATGCCATACACTAAAGACAACTGCTTAACAGGCAATGCCATACACCAAAGACAACTGCTTAACAGACAATGCCATACACCAAAGACAACTGCTTAACAGGCAATGTCATACACCAAAGACAACTGCTTAACAGACAATGCCATACACCAAAGACAACTGCTTAGCAGACAATGCCATACACCAAAGACAACTGCTTAACAGAAAAAGCCATATACCAAAGACAACTGCTTAACAGGCAATGCCATACACCAAAGACAACTGTTTAACAGGCAATGTCATACACCAAAGACAACTGCTTAACAGACAATGCCAGACACCAAAGACAACTGCTTAGCAGACAATGCCATACACCAAAGACAACTGCTTAACAGAAAAAGCCATATACCAAAGACAACTGCTTAACAGGCAATGCCATACACCGAAGACAACTGCTTAACAGGCAATGCAATACACCAAAGACAACTGCTTAACAGACAACGCCTTACACCAAAGACAACTGCTTAACAGGCAATGTCATACACCGAAGACAACTGCTTAACAGGCAATGCAATACACCAAAGACAACTGCTTAACAGAAAAAGCCATATACCAAAGACAACTGCTTAACAGGCAATGCCATACACCAAAGACAACTGCTTAACAGGCAATGCAATACACCAAAGACAACTGCTTAACAGACAATGCCATACACCAAAGACAACTGCTTAACAGGCAATGTCATACACCAAAGACAACTGCTTAACAGACAATGCCATACACCAAAGACAACTGCTTAGCAGACAATGCCATACACCAAAGACAACTGCTTAACAGAAAAAGCCATATACCAAAGACAACTGCTTAACAGGCAATGCCATACACCAAAGACAACTGTTTAACAGGCAATGTCATACACCAAAGACAACTGCTTAACAGACAATGCCATACACCAAAGACAACTGCTTAGCAGACAATGCCATACACCAAAGACAACTGCTTAACAGAAAAAGCCATATACCAAAGACAACTGCTTAACAGGCAATGCCATACACCAAAGACAACTGCTTAACAGACAACGCCATACACCAAAGACAACTGCTTAACAGACACTGCCATACACCAAAGACAACTGCTTAACAGACACTGCCATACACCAAAGACAACTGCTTAACAGACAATGCCATACACCAAAGACAACTGCTTAACAGACACTGCCATACACCAAAGACAACTGCTTAACAGGCAGTGCCATACACTAAAGACAGCTGCTTGACAGGCTATACCATACACCAAAGACAACTGCTTAACAGACAATGCCATACACCAAAGAAAACTGCTTAACAGGCAACACCATACACCAAAGACAACTGCTTAACAGACACTGCCATACACCAAAGACAACTGCTTAACAGGTAACGCCATACACCAAAGACAACTGCTTAGCAGACAATGCCACACACCAAAGACAACTGCTTAACAGGCAATGCCAAACACCAAAGACAACTGCTTAACAGACAATGCCAAACACCAAAGACAACTGCTTAACAGACAACGCCTTACACCAAAGACAACTGCTTAACAGGCAGTGCCATACACTAAAGACAGCTGCTTGACAGGCAATGCCATACACCAAAGACAACTGCTTAACAGACAATGCCATACACCAAAGAAAACTGCTTAACAGACACTGCCATACACCAAAGAAAACTGCTAAACAGGCAATGCCATACACCAAAGACAACTTCTTAACAGGCAATGCCATACACCAAAGACAACTACTTAACAGGCAATGCTATACACCAAAGACAACTGCTTAACAGGCAATGCCATACACCAAAGACAACTGCTTAACAGACAATGCCATACACCAAAGACAACTGCTTAACAGGCAATGCTATACACCAAAGACAACTGCTTAACAGACACTACCAGACACCAAAGACTACTACTTAACAGGCAATGTCATACACCGAAGACAACAGCTTAACAGGCAATGCAATAGACCAAAGACAACTGCTTAACAGAATAAGCCATATACCAAAGACAACTGCTTAACAGGCAATGCCATACACCAAAGACAACTGCTTAACAGACAACGCCATACACCAAAGACAACTGCTTAACAGACACTGCCATACACCAAAGACAACTGCTTAACAGACACTGCCATACACCAAAGACAACTGCTTAACAGGCAGTGCCATACACTAAAGACAGCTGCTTGACAGGCAACGCCATACACCAAAGACAACTGCTTAACAGAAAAAGCCATATACCAAAGACAACTGCTTAACAGGCAATGCCATACACCAAAGACAACTGCTTAACAGACAACGCCATACACCAAAGACAACTGCTTAACAGACACTGCCATACACCAAAGACAACTGCTTAACAGACACTGCCATACACCAAAGACAACTGCTTAACAGGCAGTGCCATACACTAAAGACAGCTGCTTGACAGGCTATGCCATACACCAAAGACAACTGCTTAACAGACAATGCCATACACCAAAGACAACTGCTTAACAGGCAATGTCATACACCAAAGACAACTGCTTAACAGACAATGCCATACACCAAAGACAACTGCTTAGCAGACAATGCCATACACCAAAGACAACTGCTTAACAGAAAAAGCCATATACCAAAGACAACTGCTTAACAGGCAATGCCATACACCAAAGACAACTGTTTAACAGGCAATGTCATACACCAAAGACAACTGCTTAACAGACAATGCCATACACCAAAGACAACTGCTTAGCAGACAATGCCATACACCAAAGACAACTGCTTAACAGAAAAAGCCATATACCAAAGACAACTGCTTAACAGGCAATGCCATACACCGAAGACAACTGCTTAACAGGCAATGCAATACACCAAAGACAACTGCTTAACAGACAACGCCTTACACCAAAGACAACTGCTTAACAGGCAATGTCATACACCGAAGACAACTGCTTAACAGGCAATGCAATACACCAAAGACAACTGCTTAACAGGCAATGTCATACACCGAAGACAACTGCTTAACAGGCAATGCAATACACCAAAGACAACTGCTTAACAGACAACGCCTTACACCAAAGACAACTGCTTAACAGGCAATGTCATACACCGAAGACAACTGCTTAACAGGCAATGCAATACACCAAAGACAACTGCTTAACAGGCAATGCCATACACCAAAGACAACTGCTTAACAGGCAATGCCATACACCAAAGACAACTGCTTAACAGACAATGCCATACACCAAAGACAACTGCTTAACAGGCAATGTCATACACCAAAGACAACTGCTTAACAGACAATGCCATACACCAAAGACAACTGCTTAGCAGACAATGCCATACACCAAAGACAACTGCTTAACAGAAAAAGCCATATACCAAAGACAACTGCTTAACAGGCAATGCCATACACCAAAGACAACTGTTTAACAGGCAATGTCATACACCAAAGACAACTGCTTAACAGACAATGCCATACACCAAAGACAACTGCTTAGCAGACAATGCCATACACCAAAGACAACTGCTTAACAGAAAAAGCCATATACCAAAGACAACTGCTTAACAGGCAATGCCATACACCGAAGACAACTGCTTAACAGGCAATGCAATACACCAAAGACAACTGCTTAACAGACAACGCCTTACACCAAAGACAACTGCTTAACAGGCAATGTCATACACCGAAGACAACTGCTTAACAGGCAATGCAATACACCAAAGACAACTGCTTAACAGAAAAAGCCATATACCAAAGACAACTGCTTAACAGGCAATGCCATACACCAAAGACAACTGCTTAACAGACAATGCCATACACCAAAGAAAACTGCTTAACAGGCAACACCATACACCAAAGACAACTGCTTAACAGACACTGCCATACACCAAAGACAACTGCTTAACAGGTAACGCCATACACCAAAGACAACTGCTTAGCAGACAATGCCACACACCAAAGGCAACTGCTTAACAGGCAATGCCATACACCAAAGACAACTGCTTAACAGACAATGCCATACACCAAAGACAACTGCTTAACAGGCAATGCCATACACCAAAGACAACTGCTTAACAGGCAATGCCATACACCAAAGACAACTGCTTAACAGACAATGCCATACACCAAAGACAACTGCTTAGCAGACAATGCCATACACCAAAGACAACTGCTTAACAGAAAAAGCCATATACCAAAGACAACTGCTTAACAGGCAATGCCATACACCAAAGACAACTGTTTAACAGGCAATGTCATACACCAAAGACAACTGCTTAACAGACAATGCCATACACCAAAGACAACTGCTTAGCAGACAATGCCATACACCAAAGACAACTGCTTAACAGAAAAAGGCATGTACCAAAGACAACTGCTTAACAGGCAATGCCATACACCAAAGACAACTGCTTAACGGACAACGCCATACACCAAAGTCAACTGCTTAACAGACACTGCCATACACCAAAGACAACTGCTTAACAGACACTGCCATACACCAAAGACAACTGCTTAACAGACAATGCCATACACCAAAGACAACTGCTTAACAGACACTGCCATACACCAAAGACAACTGCTTAACAGGCAGTGCCATACACTAAAGACAGCTGCTTGACAGGCTATACCATACACCAAAGACAACTGCTTAACAGACAATGCCATACACCAAAGAAAACTGCTTAACAGGCAACACCATACACCAAAGACAACTGCTTAACAGACACTGCCATACACCAAAGACAACTGCTTAACAGGTAACGCCATACACCAAAGACAACTGCTTAGCAGACAATGCCACACACCAAAGGCAACTGCTTAACAGGCAATGCCATACACCAAAGACAACTGCTTAACAGACAATGCCATACACCAAAGACAACTGCTTAACAGGCAATGCCATACACCAAAGACAACTGCTTAACAGACAATGCCATGCACCAAAGACAACTGCTTAACAGACAATGCCATACACCAAAGACAACTGCTTAACAGGCAATGCCATACACGAATGACAACTGCTTAACAGGCAATGCCATACACCAAACACAACTGCTTAACAGGCAATGCCATACACCAAAGACAACTGCTTAACAGGCAATGCCATACACCAAACACAACTGCTTAACAGGCAATGCCATACACTAAAGACAACTGCTTGACAGGCAATGCCATACACCGATGACAACTGCTTAACAGACAATGCCATACACCAAAGAAAACTGCTTAACAGGCAACACCATACACCAAAGACAACTGCTAAACAGGCAATGCCATACACCAAAGACAAATTCTTAACAGGCAATGCCATACATTAAAGACAACTGCTTAACAGGCAATGCCATACACCAAAGACAACTGCTTAACAGACAATGCCATACACCAAAGACAACTGCTTAACAGACAATGCCATACACCAATGACAACTGCTTAACAGGCAATGCCATACACCAAAGACAACTGCTTAACAGGCAATGCCATACAACAAACACAACTGCTTATCAGGCAATGCCATACACTAAAGACAACTGCTTGACAGGCAATGCCATACACCAAAGACAACTGCTTAACAGACAATGCCATACACCAAAGAAAACTGCTTAACAGGCAAGACCATACACCAAAGACAACTGCTAAACAGGCAATGCCATACACCAAAGACAAATTCTTAACAGGCAACGCCATACACCAAAGACAACTGCTTAACAGGCAATGCCATATACCAAAGACAACTGCTTAACAGGCAATGCCATACACCAAAGACAACTGCTTAACAGTCACTGCCATACACCAAAGACAACTGCTGAACAGGCAATGCCATACACCAAAGACAAGTGCTTAACAGACAATGCCATACACCAAAGACAACTGCTTAACTGGCAATGCCATACACCAAAGACAACTGCTTAACAGGCAATGCCATAAACTAAAGACAACTGCTTAACAGACACTGCCATACACCAAAGACAACTGCTTAACAGACAATGCCATACACCAAAGAAAACTGCTTAACAGGCAACACCATACACCAAAGACAACTGCTTAACAGGCAATGCTATACACCAAAGACAACTGCTTAACAGACACTACCAAACACCAAAGACAACTGCTTAACAGACAATGCCAAACACCAAAGACAACTGCTTAACAGACAATGCCATACACCAAAGACAACTGCTTAACAGGCAATGTCATACACCGAAGACAACAGCTTAACAGGCAATGCCATACACCAAAGACAACTGCTTAACAGACAACGCCATGCACCAAAGACAACTGCTTAACAGACAATGCCATACACCAAAGACAACTGCTTAACAGAAAAAGCCATATACCAGAGACAACTGCTTAACAGACACTACCAGACACCAAAGACTACTACTTATCAGGCAATGCCATACACCAAAGACAACTGCTTAACAGGCAATGCCATACACCAAAGGCAACTGCTTAACAGACAATGCCATACACCAAAGACAACTGCTTAACAGACAACGCCTTACACCAAAGACAACTGCTTAACAGGCAATGTCATACACCGAAGACAACTGCTTAACAGGCAATGCAATACACCAAAGACAACTGCTTAACAGAAAAAGCCATATACCAAAGACAACTGCTTAACAGGCAATGCCATACACCAAACACAACTGCTTAACAGACATTGCCATACACCAAAGACAACTGCTTAACAGGCAATGCCATACACCAAAGACAACTGCTTAACAGACAACGCCTTACACCAAAGACAACTGCTTAACAGGCAATGTCATACACCGAAGACAACTGCTTAACAGGCAATGCAATACACCAAAGACAACTGCTTAACAGAAAAAGCCATATACCAAAGACAACTGCTTAACAGGCAATGCCATACACCAAAGACAACTGCTTAACAGACAATGCCATACACCAAAGAAAACTGCTTAACAGGCAACAGCATACACCAAAGACAACTGCTTAACAGGCAATGCTGTACACCAAAGACAACTGCTTAACAGACACTACCAGACACCAAAGACTACTACTTAACAGGCAATGCCATACACCAAAGACAACTGCTTAACAGGCAATGCCATACACCAAAGACCACTGCTTAACAGACAATGCCATACACCAAAGACAACTGCTTAACAGACAATGTCAAACACCAAAGACAACTGCTTAACAGACAATGCCATACACCAAAGACAACTGCTTAACAGGCAATGCCATACACCAAAGACAACTGCTTAACAGGCAATGCCATACACCAAAGACAACTGCTTAACAGACAACGCCTTACACCAAAGACAGCTGCTTAACAGGCAATGTCATACACCGAAGACAACTGCTTAACAGGCAATGCCATGCACCAAAGACAACTGCTTAACAGAAAAAGCCATATACCAAAGACAACTGCTCAACAGGCAATGCCATGCACCAAAGACAACTGCTTAACAGACAACGCCATACACCAAAGACAACTGCTAAACAGACACTGCCATACACCAAAGACAACTGCTTAACAGACACTGCCATACACCAAAGACAACTGCTTAACAGGCAGTGCCATACACTAAAGACAGCTGCTTGACAGGCAATGCCATACACCAAAGACAACTGCTTAACAGACAATGCCATACACCAAAGAAAACTGCTTAACAGACACTGCCATACACCAAAGAAAACTGCTAAACAGGCAATGCCATACACCAAAGACAACTTCTTAACAGGCAATGCCATACACCAAAGACAACTACTTAACAGGCAATGCTATACACCAAAGACAACTGCTTAACAGGCAATGCCATACACCAAAGACAACTTCTTAACAGACAATGCCATACACCAAAGACAACTGCTTAACAGGCAATGCTATACACCAAAGACAACTGCTTAACAGACACTACCAGACACCAAAGACTACTACTTAACAGGCAATGCCATACACCAAAGACAACTGCTTAACAGACAATGCCAAACACCAAAGACAACTGCTTAACAGACAACGCCTTACACCAAAGACAACTGCTTAACAGGCAATGCCATACACCAAAGACAGCTGCTTGACAGGCAATGCCATACACCAAAGACAACTGCTTAACAGACAATGCCATACACCAAAGAAAACTGCTTAACAGACACTGCCATACACCAAAGAAAACTGCTAAACAGGCAATGCCATACACCAAAGACAACTTCTTAACAGGCAATGCCATACACCAAAGACAACTACTTAACAGGCAATGCTATACACCAAAGACAACTGCTTAACAGGCAATGCCATACACCAAAGACAACTGCTTAACAGACAATGCCATACACCAAAGACAACTGCTTAACAGGCAATGCTATACACCAAAGACAACTGCTTAACAGACACTACCAGACACCAAAGACTACTACTTAACAGGCAATGTCATACACCGAAGACAACAGCTTAACAGGCAATGCAATAGACCAAAGACAACTGCTTAACAGAATAAGCCATATACCAAAGACAACTGCTTAACAGGCAATGCCATACACCAAAGACAACTGCTTAACAGACAATGCCATACACCAAAGACAACTGCTTAACAGAAAAAGCCATATACCAAAGACAACTGCTTAACAGGCAATGCCATACACCAAAGACAACTGCTTAACAGACAACGCCATACACCAAAGACAACTGCTTAACAGACACTGCCATACACCAAAGACAACTGCTTAACAGACACTGCCATACACCAAAGACAACTGCTTAACAGGCAGTGCCATACACTAAAGACAGCTGCTTGACAGGCTATGCCATACACCAAAGACAACTGCTTAACAGACAATGCCATACACCAAAGAAAACTGCTTAACAGGCAACACCATACACCAAAGACAACTGCTTAACAGACACTGCCATACACCAAAGACAACTGCTTAACAGGTAACGCCATAAACCAAAGACTACTGCTTAGCAGACAATGCCACACACCAAAGACAACTGCTTAACAGGCAATGACATACATTAAAGACAACTGCTTAACAGGCAATGCCACACACCAAAGACAACTGCTTAACAGACAATGCCATACACCAAAGACAACTGCTTAACAGACAATGCCATACACCAAAGACAACTGCTTAACAGGCAATGCCATACACCAATGACAACTGCTTAACAGGCAATGCCATACACCAAAAACAACTGCTTAACAGGCAATGCCATACACCAAAGACAACTGCTTAACAGGCAATGCCATACACCAAACACAACTGCTTAACAGGCAATGCCATACACTAAAGACAACTGCTTGACAGGCAATGCCATACACCAAAGACTACTGCTTAACAGACAATGCCATACACCAAAGAAAACTGCTTAACAGGCAACAGCATACACCAAAGCCAACTGCTAAACAGGCAATGCCATACACCAAAGACAAATTCTTAACAGGCAATGCCATACCCCAAAGACAACTGCTTAACAGGCAATGCCATATACCAAAGACAACTGCTTAACAGGCAATGCCATACACCAAAGACAACTGCTTAACAGACAATGCCATACACCAAAGACAACTGCTTAACAGGCAATGCCATACACTAAAGACAACTGCTTGACAGGCAATGCCATACACCAAAGACAACTGCTTAACAGACAATGCCATACACCAAAGAAAACTGCTTAACAGGCAACACCATACACCAAAGACAACTGCTTAACAGGCAGTGCTATACACCAAAGACAACTGCTTAACAGACACTACCAAACACCAAAGACTACTACTTAACAGGCAATGCCATACACCAAAGACAACTGCTTAACAGGCAATGCCATACACCAAAGACAACTGCTTAACAGACAATGCCAAACACCAAAGACAACTGCTTAACAGACAATGCCATATACCAAAGACAACTGCTTAACAGACAATGCCATTCACCAAAGACAACTGCTTAACAGGCAATGTCATACACCGAAGACAACAGCTTAACAGGCAATGCAATACACCAAAGACAACTGCTTAACAGAAAAAGCCATATACCAGAGACAACTGCTTAACAGACAATGCCATACACCAAAGACAACTGCTTAACAGACAATGCCATACACCAAAGACAACTGCTTAACAGACAACGCCTTACACCAAAGACAACTGCTTAACAGGCAATGTCATACACCGAAGACAACTGCTTAACAGGCAATGCCATACACCAAAGACAACTGCTTAACAGGCAATGCCATACACTAAAGACAACTGCTTGACAGGCAATGCCATACACCAAAGACAACTGCTTAACAGACAATGCCATACACCAAAGAAAACTGCTTAACAGGCAACACCATACACCAAAGACAACTGCTTAACAGGCAGTGCTATACACCAAAGACAACTGCTTAACAGACACTACCAAACACCAAAGACTACTACTTAACAGGCAATGCCATACACCAAAGACAACTGCTTAACAGGCAATGCCATACACCAAAGACAACTGCTTAACAGACAATGCCAAACACCAAAGACAACTGCTTAACAGACAATGCCATATACCAAAGACAACTGCTTAACAGACAATGCCATACACCAAAGACAACTGCTTAACAGGCAATGTCATACACCGAAGACAACAGCTTAACAGGCAATGCAATACACCAAAGACAACTGCTTAACAGAAAAAGCCATATACCAGAGACAACTGCTTAACAGACAATGCCATACACCAAAGACAACTGCTTAACAGACAATGCCATACACCAAAGACAACTGCTTAACAGACAACGCCTTACACCAAAGACAACTGCTTAACAGGCAATGTCATACACCGAAGACAACTGCTTAACAGGCAATGCCATACACCAAAGACAACTGCTTAACAGGCAATGCCATACACCAAAGACAACTGCTTAACAGGCAATGCCATACACCAAAGACAACTGCTTAACAGGCAATGCCATACACCAAACACAACTGCTTAACAGACAATGCCATACACCAAAGACAACTGTTTAACAGGCAATTCCATACACCAAAGACAACTGCTTGACAGGCAATGCCATACACCAAAGACAACTGCTTAACAGACAATGCCATACACCAAAGAAAACTGCTTAACAGGCAACAGCATACACCAAAGACAACTGCTTAACAGGCAATGCTGTACACCAAAGACAACTGCTTAACAGACACTACCAGACACCAAAGGCTACTACTTAACAGGCAATGTCATACACCAAAGACAACTGCTTAACAGACAATGCCATACACCAAAGACAACTGCTTAACAGGCAATGCCATACACCAAAGACAACTGCTTAACAGAAAACGCCTTACACCAAAGACAGCTGCTTAACAGGCAATGTCATACACCGAAGACAACTGCTTAACAGGCAATGCAATACACCAAAGACAACTGCTTAACAGAAAAAGCCATATACCAAAGACAAATGCTTAACAGGCAATGCCATACACCAAAGACAACTGCTTAACAGGCAATGCCATACACTGAAGACAACTGCTCAACAGACAATGCCAAACACCAAAGACCACTGCTTAACAGACACTGCCATACACTAAAGACAACTTATTAACAGAAAATGCCATTCACCAAAGACAACTGCTTTACAGGCAATGCAATACACCTAAGACAACTGCTTAAAAGACAATGCCATACACCAAAGACAACTGCTTAACAGACAATGCCATACACCAAAGACAACTGCTTAACAGACAATGCCATACACTAAAGACAACTGCTTAACATACAATGCCATACACTAAAGACAACTGCTTAAAAGACAATGCCATACACCAAAGACAACTGCTTAACAGACAATGCCATACACCAAAGACAACTGCTTAACAGACAACGCCATACACTTAAGACAACTGCTTAACAGACAACGCCATACACCAAAGACAACTGCTTAACAGACAACGCCATACACCAAAGACAACTGCTTAACAGGCAATGCCATACACTAAGGACAACTGCTTAACAGACAATGCCATACACCAAAGACAACTGCTTAACAGACACTGCCATACACCAAAGACAACTGCTTAACAGGCAGTGCCATACACTAAAGACAACTGCTTAACAGAAAAAGCCATATACCAAAGACAACTGCTTAACAGGCAATGCCATACACCAAAGACAACTGCTTAACAGACAACGCCATACACCAAAGACAACTGCTTAACAGACACTGCCATACACCAAAGACAACTGCTTAACAGACACTGCCATACACCAAAGACAACTGCTTAACAGACACTGCCATACACCAAAGACAACTGCTTAACAGGCAGTGCCATACACTAAAGACAGCTGCTTGACAGGCTATGCCATACAAGAAAGACAACTGCTTAACAGACAATGCCATACACCAAAGAAAACTGCTTAACAGACACTGGCATACACCAAAGAAAACTGGTAAACAGGCAATGCCATACACCAAAGACAACTTCTTAACAGGCAATGCCATACACCAAAGACAACTACTTAACAGGCAATGCCATACACCAAAGACAACTGCTTAACAGGCAATGCCATACACCAAAGACAACTGCTTAACAGACAATGCCATACACCAAAGATAACTGCTTAACAGGCAATGCCATACACTAAAGACAACTGCTTAACAGGGAATGCCATACAGCAAAGACAACTGCTTAACATACAACACCATACACGAAAGAAAACTGTTTAACAGTCAACGCCGTACACCAAAGACAACTGCTTAACATACACTGCCATAGACTAAAGACAAGTTCTTAACAGACAATGCCATACACCAAAGACAACTGCTTAACAAGCAATGCCATACACCAAAGACAACTGCTTAACAGGCAATGCCATACACTAAAGACAACTGCTCAACAGACAGTGCCATACAGCAAAGACAACTGCTTAACAGACAATGCCATACACCAAAGACAACTGCTTAACAGGCAATGCCATACACCAAAGACAACTGCTTAACAGGCAATGCCATACACCAAAGACAACTGCTTAATAGACAATGCCATACAGCAAAGACAGCTGCTTAACAGACACTGCCATACAGCAAAGACAACTGCTTATCAGGCAACGCCATACACCAAAGACAACTGCTTAACCATCAATGCCATACACCAAAGACAACTGCTTAACAGACAATGCCAAACACCAAAGACCACTGCTTAACAGACACTGCCATACACTAAAGACAACTTATTAACAGAAAATGCCATTCACCAAAGACAACTGCTTTACAGGCAATGCAATACACCTAAGACAACTGCTTAAAAGACAATGCCATACACCAAAGACAACTGCTTAACAGACAATGCCATACACCAAAGACAACTGCTTAACAGACAATGCCATACACTAAAGACAACTGCGTAACATACAATGCCATACACTAAAGACAACTGCTTAAAAGACAATGCCATACACCAAAGACAACTGCTTAACAGACAATGCCATGCACCAAAGACAACTGCTTAACAGACAACGCCATACACTAAAGACAACTGCTTAACAGACAACGCCATACACCAAAGACAACTGCTTAACAGACAACGCCATACACTAAAGACAACTGCTTAACAGACAACGCCATACACTAAGGACAACTGCTTAACATGCAATGCCATACACCAAAGACAACTGCTTAACAGACAATGCCATACACCAAAGACAACTGCTTAACAGACAACGCCATACACTAAAGACAACTGCTTAACAGACAACGCCATACACCAAAGACAACTGCTTAACAGACAATGCCATACACCAAAGACAACTGATTAACAGGTAATGCCATACACAAAACACAACTGCTTAACAGGCAATGCCATACACTAAAGACAACTGCTTAACAGACAATGCCATGCACCAAAGACAACTGCATAACAGACAATGCCATACACCAAGGACAACTGCTTAACTGACAATGCCATACACCAAAGACAACTGCGTAACAGACTTTGCCATACACTAAAGAAAACTGCTTAACAGACAATGCCATACACCAAAGATAACTGCTTAACAGGCAATTCCATACACCAAAGACAACTGCTTAACAGACAATGCCATACACCAAAGACAACTGCTTAAAAGACAACGCCTTACTCCAAAGAGAACTGCTTAACAGACAATGCCATACACCA
Organism: Phyllobates terribilis; assembly: GCF_046119375.1. NCBI lineage: Eukaryota > Metazoa > Chordata > Amphibia > Anura > Dendrobatidae > Phyllobates > Phyllobates terribilis. The sequence continues at coordinate 350,148 of NW_027363785.1, read as the reverse complement.
AAGACAACTGCTTAACAGGCAATGCCATACACCAAAGACAACTGCTTAACAGACAAAGCCTTACACCAAAGAGAACTGTTTAACAGACAATGCCATACACCAAAGAAAACTGCTTAACAGACAAAGCCATACACCAAAGAAAACTGCTTAACAGACAAAGCCATACACCAAAGACAACTGCTTTACAGGCAATGCCATACACCAAAGAAAACTGCTTAACAGACAACGCCATACACCAAAGACAACTGCTTAACAGGCAATGCCATACACCAAAGACAACTGCTTAACAGACAACGCCATACACCAAAGACAACTGCTTAACAGACACTACCAGACACCAAAGACTACTACTTAACAGGCAATGCCATACACCAAAGACAACTGCTTAACAGGCAATGCCATACACCAAAGACAACTGCTTAACAGACAATGCCATACACCAAAGACAACTGCTTAACAGACAACGCCTTACACCAAAGACAACTGCTTAACAGGCAATGTCATACACCGAAGACAACTGCTTAACAGGCAATGCAATACACCAAAGACAACTGCTTAACAGAAAAAGCAATATACCAAAGACAACTGCTTAACAGGCAATGCCATACACCAAACACAACTGCTTAACAGACAATGCCATACACCAAAGACAACTGCTTAACAGGCAATGCCATACACCAAAGACAACTGCTTGACAGGCAATGCCATACACCAAAGACAACTGCTTAACAGACAATGCCATACACCAAAGAAAACTGCTTAACAGGCAACAGCATACACCAAAGACAACTGCTTAACAGGCAATGCTGTACACCAAAGACAACTGCTTAACAGACACTACCAGACACCAAAGACTACTACTTAACAGGCAATGTCATACACCAAAGACAACTGCTTAACAGACAATGCCATACACCAAAGACAACTGCTTAACAGACAATGCCAAACACCAAAGACAACTGCTTAACAGACAAAGCCTTACACCAAAGACAACTGTTTAACAGGCAATGTCATACACCAAAGACAACTGCTTAACAGACAATGCCATACACCAAAGACAACTGCTTAGCAGGCAATGCCATACACCAAAGACAACTGCTTAGCAGACAACGCCTTACACCAAAGACAGCTGCTTAACAGGCAATGTCATACACCGAAGACAACTGCTTAACAGGCAATGCAATACACCAAAGACAACTGCTTAACAGAAAAAGCCATATACCAAAGACAACTGCTTAACAGGCAATGCCAAACACCAAAGACAACTGCTTAACAGACAACGCCTTACTCCAAAGACAACTGCTTAACAGACAGTGCCATACACTAAAGACAGCTGCTTGACAGGCAATGCCATACACCAAAGACAACTGCTTAACAGACAATGCCATACACCAAAGAAAACTGCTTAACAGACACTGCCATACACCAAAGAAAACTGCTAAACAGGCAATGCCATACACCAAAGACAACTTCTTAACAGGCAATGCCATACACCAAAGACAACTACTTAACAGGCAATGCTATACACCAAAGACAACTGCTTAACAGGCAATGCCATACACCAAAGACAACTGCTTAACAGACAATGCCATACACCAAAGACAACTGCTTAACAGGCAATGCTATACACCAAAGACAACTGCTTAACAGACACTACCAGACACCAAAGACTACTACTTAACAGGCAATGTCATACACCGAAGACAACAGCTTAACAGGCAATGCAATAGACCAAAGACAACTGCTTAACAGAATAAGCCATATACCAAAGACAACTGCTTAACAGGCAATGCCATACACCAAAGACAACTGCTTAACAGAAAATGCCATACACCAAAGACAACTGCTTAACAGAAAAAGCCATATACCAAAGACAACTGCTTAACAGGCAATGCCATACACCAAAGACAACTGCTTAACAGACAACGCCATACACCAAAGACAACTGCTTAACAGACACTGCCATACACCAAAGACAACTGCTTAACAGACACTGCCATACACCAAAGACAACTGCTTAACAGGCAGTGCCATACACTAAAGACAGCTGCTTGACAGGCTATGCCATACACCAAAGACAACTGCTTAACAGACAATGCCATACACCAAAGAAAACTGCTTAACAGGCAACACCATACACCAAAGACAACTGCTTAACAGACACTGCCATACACCAAAGACAACTGCTTAACAGGTAACGCCATACACCAAAGACAACTGCTTAGCAGACAATGCCACACACCAAAGACAACTGCTTAACAGGCAATGACATACATTAAAGACAACTGCTTAACAGGCAATGCCACACACCAAAGACAACTGCTTAACAGACAATGCCATACACCAAAGACAACTGCTTAACAGACAATGCCATACACCAAAGACAACTGCTTAACAGGCAATGCCATACACCAATGACAACTGCTTAACAGGCAATGCCATACACCAAAAACAACTGCTTAACAGGCAATGCCATACACCAAAGACAACTGCTTAACAGGCAATGCCATACACCAAACACAATTGCTTAACAGGCAATGCCATACACTAAAGACAACTGCTTGACAGGCAATGCCATACACCAAAGACTACTGCTTAACAGACAATGCCATACACCAAAGAAAACTGCTTAACAGGCAACAGCATACACCAAAGCCAACTGCTAAACAGGCAATGCCATACACCAAAGACAAATTCTTAACAGGCAATGCCATACCCCAAAGACAACTGCTTAACAGGCAATGCCATATACCAAAGACAACTGCTTAACAGGCAATGCCATACACCAAAGACAACTGCTTAACAGACAATGCCATACACCAAAGACAACTGCTTAACAGGCAATGCCATACACTAAAGACAACTGCTTGACAGGCAATGCCATACACCAAAGACAACTGCTTAACAGACAATGCCATACACCAAAGAAAACTGCTTAACAGGCAACACCATACACCAAAGACAACTGCTTAACAGGCAGTGCTATACACCAAAGACAACTGCTTAACAGACACTATCAAACACCAAAGACTACTACTTAACAGGCAATGCCATACACCAAAGACAACTGCTTAACAGGCAATGCCATACACCAAAGACAACTGCTTAACAGACAATGCCAAACACCAAAGACAACTGCTTAACAGACAATGCCATATACCAAAGACAACTGCTTAACAGACAATGCCATACACCAAAGACAACTGCTTAACAGGCAATGTCATACACCGAAGACAACAGCTTAACAGGCAATGCAATACACCAAAGACAACTGCTTAACAGAAAAAGCCATATACCAGAGACAACTGCTTAACAGACAATGCCATACACCAAAGACAACTGCTTAACAGACAATGCCATACACCAAAGACAACTGCTTAACAGACAACGCCTTACACCAAAGACAACTGCTTAACAGGCAATGTCATACACCGAAGACAACTGCTTAACAGGCAATGCCATACACCAAAGACAACTGCTTAACAGACAATGCCATACACCAAAGACAACTGCTTAACAGGCAATGCCATACACCAAAGACAACTGCTTAACAGGCAATGCCATACACCAAACACAACTGCTTAACAGACAATGCCATACACCAAAGACAACTGCTTAACAGGCAATGCCATACACCAAAGACAACTGCTTGACAGGCAATGCCATACACCAAAGACAACTGCTTAACAGACAATGCCATACACCAAAGAAAACTGCTTAACAGGCAACAGCATACACCAAAGACAACTTCTTAACAGGCAATGCTGTACACCAAAGACAACTGCTTAACAGACACTACCAGACACCAAAGGCTACTACTTAACAGGCAATGTCATACACCAAAGACAACTGCTTAACAGACAATGCCATACACCAAAGACAACTGCTTAACAGGCAATGCCATACACCAAAGACAACTGCTTAACAGAAAACGCCTTACACCAAAGACAGCTGCTTAACAGGCAATGTCATACACCGAAGACAACTGCTTAACAGGCAATGCAATACACCAAAGACAACTGCTTAACAGAAAAAGCCATATACCAAAGACAAATGCTTAACAGGCAATGCCATACACCAAAGACAACTGCTTAACAGGCAATGCCATACACTGAAGACAACTGCTCAACAGACAATGCCAAACACCAAAGACCACTGCTTAACAGACACTGCCATACACTAAAGACAACTTATTAACAGAAAATGCCATTCACCAAAGACAACTGCTTTACAGGCAATGCAATACACCTAAGACAACTGCTTAAAAGACAATGCCATACACCAAAGACAACTGCTTAACAGACAATGCCATACACCAAAGACAACTGCTTAACAGACAATGCCATACACTAAAGACAACTGCTTAACATACAATGCCATACACTAAAGACAACTGCTTAAAAGACAATGGCATACACCAAAGACAACTGCTTAACAGACAATGCCATACACCAAAGACAACTGCTTAACAGACAACGCCATACACTTAAGACAACTGCTTAACAGACAATGCCATACACCAAAGACAACTGCTTAACAGACAACGCCATACACCAAAGACAACTGCTTAACAGGCAATGCCATACACTAAGGACAACTGCTTAACAGACAATGCCATACACCAAAGACAACTGCTTAACAGACAACGCCTTACACCAAAGACAGCTGCTTAACAGGCAATGCAATACACCAAAGACAACTGCTTAACAGAAAAAGCCATATACCAAAGACAACTGCTTAACAGGCAATGCCATACACCAAAGACAACTGCTTAACAGACAACGCCATACACCAAAGACAACTGCTTAACAGACACTGCCATACACCAAAGACAACTGCTTAACAGACACTGCCATACACCAAAGACAACTGCTTAACAGACACTGCCATACACCAAAGACAACTGCTTAACAGGCAGTGCCATACACTAAAGACAGCTGCTTGACAGGCTATGCCATACACGAAAGACAACTGCTTAACAGACAATGCCATACACCAAAGAAAACTGCTTAACAGACACTGGCATACACCAAAGAAAACTGGTAAACAGGCAATGCCATACACCAAAGACAACTTCTTAACAGGCAATGCCATACACCAAAGACAACTACTTAACAGGCAATGCCATACACCAAAGACAACTGCTTAACAGGCAATGCCATACACCAAAGACAACTGCTTAACAGACACTGCCATACACCAAAGACAACTGCTTAACAGACAATGCCATACACCAAAGACAACTGCTTAACAGACACTGCCATACACCAAAGACAACTGCTTAACAGACACTGCCATACACCAAAGACAACTGCTTAACAGGCAGTGCCACACACTAAAGACAACTGCTTAACAGACAATGCCATACACCAAAGAAAACTGCTTAACAGGCAACACCATACACCAAAGACAACTGCTTAACAGACACTGCCATACACCAAAGACAACTGCTTAACAGGTAACGCCATACACCAAAGACAACTGCTTAGCAGACAATGCCACACACCAAAGACAACTGCTTAACAGGCAATGCCATACACCAAAGACAACTGCTTAACAGACAATGCCATACACCAAAGACAACTGCTTAACAGGCAATGCCATACACCAAAGACAACTGCTTAACAGACAATGCCATACACCAAAGACAACTGCTTAACAGACAATGCCATACACCAAAGACAACTGCTTAACAGGCAATGCCATACATCAATGACAACTGCTTAACAGGCAATGCCATACACCAAAAAGAACTGCTTAACAGGCAATGCCATACACTAAGGACAACTGCTTAACAGACAATGCCATACACCAAAGACAACTGCTTAACAGACAACGCCTTACACCAAAGACAGCTGCTTAACAGGCAATGCAATACACCAAAGACAACTGCTTAACAGAAAAAGCCATATACCAAAGACAACTGCTTAACAGGCAATGCCATACACCAAAGACAACTGCTTAACAGACAACGCCATACACCAAAGACAACTGCTTAACAGACACTGCCATACACCAAAGACAACTGCTTAACAGACACTGCCATACACCAAAGACAACTGCTTAACAGGCAGTGCCATACACTAAAGACAGCTGCTTGACAGGCTATGCCATACACGAAAGACAACTGCTTAACAGACAATGCCATACACCAAAGAAAACTGCTTAACAGACACTGGCATACACCAAAGAAAACTGGTAAACAGGCAATGCCATACACCAAAGACAACTTCTTAACAGGCAATGCCATACACCAAAGACAACTACTTAACAGGCAATGCCATACACCAAAGACAACTGCTTAACAGGCAATGCCATACACCAAAGACAACTGCTTAACAGACACTGCCATACACCAAAGACAACTGCTTAACAGACAATGCCATACACCAAAGACAACTGCTTAACAGACACTGCCATACACCAAAGACAACTGCTTAACAGACACTGCCATACACCAAAGACAACTGCTTAACAGGTAACGCCATACACCAAAGACAACTGCTTAGCAGACAATGCCACACACCAAAGACAACTGCTTAACAGGCAATGCCATACACCAAAGACAACTGCTTAACAGACAATGCCATACACCAAAGACAACTGCTTAACAGGCAATGAGATACACCAAAGACAACTGCTTAACAGACAATGCCATACACCAAAGACAACTGCTTAACAGACAATGCCATACACCAAAGACAACTGCTTAACAGGCAATGCCATACATCAATGACAACTGCTTAACAGGCAATGCCATACACCAAAAAGAACTGCTTAACAGGCAATGCCATACACCAAAGACAACTGCTTAACAGGCAATGCCATACACCAAACACAACTGCTTAACAGGCAATGCCATACACTAAAGACAACTGCTTGACAGGCAATGCCATACACCAATGACAACTGCTTAACAGACAATGCCATACACCAAAGAAAACTGCTTAACAGGCAACACCATACACCAAAGACAACTGCTAAACAGGCAATGCCATACACCAAAGACAAATTCTTAACAGGCAATGCCATACATTAAAGACAACTGCTTAACAGGCAATGCCATACACCAAAGACAACTGCTTAACAGACAATGCCATACACCAAAGACAACTGCTTAACAGACAATGCCATACACCAAAGACAACTGCTTAACAGGCAATGCCATACACCAATGACAACTGCTTAACAGACAATGCCATACACCAAAAACAACTGCTTAACAGGCAATGCCATACACCAAAGACAACTGCTTAACAGGCAATGCCATACAACAAACACAACTGCTTATCAGGCAATGCCATACACTAAAGACAACTGCTTGACAGGCAATGCCATACACCAAAGACAACTGCTTAACAGACAATGCTATACACCAAAGAAAACTGCTTAACAGGCAAGACCATACACCAAAGACAACTGCTTAACAGACAATGCCATACACCAAAGACAACTGCTTAAGAGTCAATGCCATACACCAAAGACAACTGCTTAACAGTCACTGCCATACACCAAAGACAACTGCTTAACAGGCAATGCCATACACCAAAGACAACTGCTTAACAGACAATGCCATACACCAAAGACAACTGCTTAACTGGCAATGCCATACACCAAAGACAACTTCTTAACAGGCAATGCCATATACCAAAGACAACTGCTTAACAGTCAATGCCATACACCAAAGACAACTGCTTAACAGTCACTGCCATACACCAAAGACAACTGCTTAACAGGCAATGCCATACACCAAAGACAACTGCTTAACAGACAATGCCATACACCAAAGACAACTGCTTAACTGGCAATGCCATACACCAAAGACAACTGCTTAACAGGCAATGCCATAAACTAAAGACAACTGCTTAACAGACACTGCCATACACCAAAGACAACTGCTTAACAGACAATGCCATACACCAAAGAAAACTGCTTAACAGGCAACACCATACACCAAAGACAACTGCTTAACAGGCAATGCTATACACCAAAGACAACTGCTTAACAGACACTACCAAACACCAAAGACAACTGCTTAACAGACAATGCCAAACACCAAAGACAACTGCTTAACAGACAATGCCATACACCAAAGACAACTGCTTAACAGGCAATGTCATACACCGAAGACAACAGCTTAACAGGCCATGCCATACACCAAAGACAACTGCTTAACAGACAACGCCATGCACCAAAGACAACTGCTTAACAGACAATGCCATACACCAAAGACAACTGCTCAACAGAAAAAGCCATATACCAGAGACAACTGCTTAACAGACACTACCAGACACCAAAGACTACTACTTATCAGGCAATGCCATACACCAAAGACAACTGCTTAACAGGCAATGCCATACACCAAAGACAACTGCTTAACAGACAATGCCATACACCAAAGACAACTGCTTAACAGACAAAGCCTTACACCAAAGACAACTGCTTAACAGGCAATGTCATACACCGAAGACAACTGCTTAACAGGCAATGCAATACACCAAAGACAACTGCTTAACAGAAAAAGCCATATACCAAAGACAACTGCTTAACAGGCAATGCCATACACGAAACACAACTGCTTAACAGACATTGCCATACACCAAAGACAACTGCTTAACAGGCAATGCCATACACCAAAGACAACTGCTTGACAGGCAATGCCATACACAAAAGACAACTGCTTAACAGACAATGCCATACACCAAAGAAAACTGCTTAACAGGCAACAGCATACACCAAAGACAACTGCTTAACAGACACTACCAGACACCAAAGACTACTACTTAACAGGCAATGCCATACACCAAAGACAACTGCTTAACAGGCAATGCCATACACCAAAGACCACTGCTTAACAGACAATGCCATACACCAAAGACAACTGCTTAACAGACAATGTCAAACACCAAAGACAACTGCTTAACAGACAATGCCATACACCAAAGACAACTGCTTAACAGAAAAAGCCATATACCAAAGACAACTGCTTAACAGGCAATGCCATACACCAAAGACAACTGCTTAACAGACAACGCCTTACACCAAAGACAGCTGCTTAACAGGCAATGTCATACACCGAAGACAACTGCTTAACAGGCAATGCAATACACCAAAGACAATTGCTTAACAGAAAAAGCCATATACCAAAGACAACTGCTCAACAGGCAATGCCATACACCAAAGACAACTGCTTAACAGACAACGCCATACACCAAAGACAACTGCTAAACAGACACTGCCATACACCAAAGACAACTGCTTAACAGACACTGCCATACACCAAAGACAACTGCTTAACAGGCAGTGCCATACACTAAAGACAGCTACTTGACAGGCAATGCCATACACCAAAGACAACTGCTTAACAGACAATGCCATACACCAAAGACAACTGCTTAACAGGCAACACCATACACCAAAGACAACTGCTTAACAGTCAATGCCATACACCAAAGACAACTGCTTAACAGACAATGCGATACACCAAAGACAACTGCTTAACAGGCAATGCCATACACTAAAGACAACTGCTTGACAGGCAATGCCATACACCAAAGACAACTGCTTAACAGACAATGCCATACACCAAAGAAAACTGCTTAACAGGCAACACCATACACCAAAGACTACTACTTAACAGGCAATGCCATACACCAAAGACAACTGCTTAACAGACAATGCCAAACACCAAAGACAACTGCTTAACAGACAACGCCTTACACCAAAGACAACTGCTTAACAGGCAGTGCCATACACTAAAGACAGCTGCTTGACAGGCAATGCCATACACCAAAGACAACTGCTTAACAGACAATGCCATACACCAAAGAAAACTGCTTAACAGACACTGCCATACACCAAAGAAAACTGCTAAACAGGCAATGCCATACACCAAAGACAACTTCTTAACAGGCAATGCCATACACCAAAGACAACTACTTAACAGGCAATGCTATACACCAAAGACAACTGCTTAACAGGCAATGCCATACACCAAAGACAACTGCTTAACAGACAATGCCATACACCAAAGACAACTGCTTAACAGGCAATGCTATACACCAAAGACAACTGCTTAACAGACACTACCAGACACCAAAGACTACTACTTAACAGGCAATGTCATACACCGAAGACAACAGCTTAACAGGCAATGCAATAGACCAAAGACAACTGCTTAACAGAATAAGCCATATACCAAAGACAACTGCTTAACAGGCAATGCCATACACCAAAGACAACTGCTTAACAGACAATGCCATACACCAAAGACAACTGCTTAACAGAAAAAGCCATATACCAAAGACAACTGCTTAACAGGCAATGCCATACACCAAAGACAACTGCTTAACAGACAACGCCATACACCAAAGACAACTGCTTAACAGACACTGCCATACACCAAAGACAACTGCTTAACAGACACTGCCATACACCAAAGACAACTGCTTAACAGGCAGTGCCATACACTAAAGACAGCTGCTTGACAGGCAACGCCATACACCAAAGACAACTGCTTAACAGAAAAAGCCATATACCAAAGACAACTGCTTAACAGGCAATGCCATACACCAAAGACAACTGCTTAACAGACAACGCCATACACCAAAGACAACTGCTTAACAGACACTGCCATACACCAAAGACAACTGCTTAACAGACACTGCCATACACCAAAGACAACTGCTTAACAGGCAGTGCCATACACTAAAGACAGCTGCTTGACAGGCTATGCCATACACCAAAGACAACTGCTTAACAGACAATGCCATACACCAAAGACAACTGCTTAACAGGCAATGTCATACACCAAAGACAACTGCTTAACAGACAATGCCATACACCAAAGACAACTGCTTAGCAGACAATGCCATACACCAAAGACAACTGCTTAACAGAAAAAGCCATATACCAAAGACAACTGCTTAACAGGCAATGCCATACACCAAAGACAACTGTTTAACAGGCAATGTCATACACCAAAGACAACTGCTTAACAGACAATGCCATACACCAAAGACAACTGCTTAGCAGACAATGCCATACACCAAAGACAACTGCTTAACAGAAAAAGCCATATACCAAAGACAACTGCTTAACAGGCAATGCCATACACCGAAGACAACTGCTTAACAGGCAATGCAATACACCAAAGACAACTGCTTAACAGACAACGCCTTACACCAAAGACAACTGCTTAACAGGCAATGTCATACACCGAAGACAGCTGCTTAACAGGCAATGCAATACACCAAAGACAACTGCTTAACAGGCAATGTCATACACCGAAGACAACTGCTTAACAGGCAATGCAATACACCAAAGACAACTGCTTAACAGACAACGCCTTACACCAAAGACAACTGCTTAACAGGCAATGTCATACACCGAAGACAACTGCTTAACAGGCAATGCAATACACCAAAGACAACTGTTTAACAGAAAAAGCCATATACCAAAGACAACTGCTTAACAGGCAATGCCATACACTAAAGACAACTGCTTAACAGGCAATGCCATACACCAAAGACAACTGCTTAACAGACAATGCCATACACCAAAGACAACTGCTTAACAGGCAATGTCATACACCAAAGACAACTGCTTAACAGACAATGCCATACACCAAAGACAACTGCTTAGCAGACAATGCCATACACCAAAGACAACTGCTTAACAGAAAAAGCCATATACCAAAGACAACTGCTTAACAGGCAATGCCATACACCAAAGACAACTGTTTAACAGGCAATGTCATACACCAAAGACAACTGCTTAACAGACAATGCCAGACACCAAAGACAACTGCTTAGCAGACAATGCCATACACCAAAGACAACTGCTTAACAGAAAAAGCCATATACCAAAGACAACTGCTTAACAGGCAATGCCATACACCGAAGACAACTGCTTAACAGGCAATGCAATACACCAAAGACAACTGCTTAACAGACAACGCCTTACACCAAAGACAACTGCTTAACAGGCAATGTCATACACCGAAGACAACTGCTTAACAGGCAATGCAATACACCAAAGACAACTGCTTAACAGAAAAAGCCATATACCAAAGACAACTGCTTAACAGGCAATGCCATACACCAAAGACAACTGCTTAACAGGCAATGCAATACACCAAAGACAACTGCTTAACAGACAATGCCATACACCAAAGACAACTGCTTAACAGGCAATGTCATACACCAAAGACAACTGCTTAACAGACAATGCCATACACCAAAGACAACTGCTTAGCAGACAATGCCATACACCAAAGACAACTGCTTAACAGAAAAAGCCATATACCAAAGACAACTGCTTAACAGGCAATGCCATACACCAAAGACAACTGTTTAACAGGCAATGTCATACACCAAAGACAACTGCTTAACAGACAATGCCATACACCAAAGACAACTGCTTAGCAGACAATGCCATACACCAAAGACAACTGCTTAACAGAAAAAGCCATATACCAAAGACAACTGCTTAACAGGCAATGCCATACACCAAAGACAACTGCTTAACAGACAACGCCATACACCAAAGACAACTGCTTAACAGACACTGCCATACACCAAAGACAACTGCTTAACAGACACTGCCATACACCAAAGACAACTGCTTAACAGACAATGCCATACACCAAAGACAACTGCTTAACAGACACTGCCATACACCAAAGACAACTGCTTAACAGGCAGTGCCATACACTAAAGACAGCTGCTTGACAGGCTATACCATACACCAAAGACAACTGCTTAACAGACAATGCCATACACCAAAGAAAACTGCTTAACAGGCAACACCATACACCAAAGACAACTGCTTAACAGACACTGCCATACACCAAAGACAACTGCTTAACAGGTAACGCCATACACCAAAGACAACTGCTTAGCAGACAATGCCACACACCAAAGACAACTGCTTAACAGGCAATGCCAAACACCAAAGACAACTGCTTAACAGACAATGCCAAACACCAAAGACAACTGCTTAACAGACAACGCCTTACACCAAAGACAACTGCTTAACAGGCAGTGCCATACACTAAAGACAGCTGCTTGACAGGCAATGCCATACACCAAAGACAACTGCTTAACAGACAATGCCATACACCAAAGAAAACTGCTTAACAGACACTGCCATACACCAAAGAAAACTGCTAAACAGGCAATGCCATACACCAAAGACAACTTCTTAACAGGCAATGCCATACACCAAAGACAACTACTTAACAGGCAATGCTATACACCAAAGACAACTGCTTAACAGGCAATGCCATACACCAAAGACAACTGCTTAACAGACAATGCCATACACCAAAGACAACTGCTTAACAGGCAATGCTATACACCAAAGACAACTGCTTAACAGACACTACCAGACACCAAAGACTACTACTTAACAGGCAATGTCATACACCGAAGACAACAGCTTAACAGGCAATGCAATAGACCAAAGACAACTGCTTAACAGAATAAGCCATATACCAAAGACAACTGCTTAACAGGCAATGCCATACACCAAAGACAACTGCTTAACAGACAACGCCATACACCAAAGACAACTGCTTAACAGACACTGCCATACACCAAAGACAACTGCTTAACAGACACTGCCATACACCAAAGACAACTGCTTAACAGGCAGTGCCATACACTAAAGACAGCTGCTTGACAGGCAACGCCATACACCAAAGACAACTGCTTAACAGAAAAAGCCATATACCAAAGACAACTGCTTAACAGGCAATGCCATACACCAAAGACAACTGCTTAACAGACAACGCCATACACCAAAGACAACTGCTTAACAGACACTGCCATACACCAAAGACAACTGCTTAACAGACACTGCCATACACCAAAGACAACTGCTTAACAGGCAGTGCCATACACTAAAGACAGCTGCTTGACAGGCTATGCCATACACCAAAGACAACTGCTTAACAGACAATGCCATACACCAAAGACAACTGCTTAACAGGCAATGTCATACACCAAAGACAACTGCTTAACAGACAATGCCATACACCAAAGACAACTGCTTAGCAGACAATGCCATACACCAAAGACAACTGCTTAACAGAAAAAGCCATATACCAAAGACAACTGCTTAACAGGCAATGCCATACACCAAAGACAACTGTTTAACAGGCAATGTCATACACCAAAGACAACTGCTTAACAGACAATGCCATACACCAAAGACAACTGCTTAGCAGACAATGCCATACACCAAAGACAACTGCTTAACAGAAAAAGCCATATACCAAAGACAACTGCTTAACAGGCAATGCCATACACCGAAGACAACTGCTTAACAGGCAATGCAATACACCAAAGACAACTGCTTAACAGACAACGCCTTACACCAAAGACAACTGCTTAACAGGCAATGTCATACACCGAAGACAACTGCTTAACAGGCAATGCAATACACCAAAGACAACTGCTTAACAGGCAATGTCATACACCGAAGACAACTGCTTAACAGGCAATGCAATACACCAAAGACAACTGCTTAACAGACAACGCCTTACACCAAAGACAACTGCTTAACAGGCAATGTCATACACCGAAGACAACTGCTTAACAGGCAATGCAATACACCAAAGACAACTGCTTAACAGGCAATGCCATACACCAAAGACAACTGCTTAACAGGCAATGCCATACACCAAAGACAACTGCTTAACAGACAATGCCATACACCAAAGACAACTGCTTAACAGGCAATGTCATACACCAAAGACAACTGCTTAACAGACAATGCCATACACCAAAGACAACTGCTTAGCAGACAATGCCATACACCAAAGACAACTGCTTAACAGAAAAAGCCATATACCAAAGACAACTGCTTAACAGGCAATGCCATACACCAAAGACAACTGTTTAACAGGCAATGTCATACACCAAAGACAACTGCTTAACAGACAATGCCATACACCAAAGACAACTGCTTAGCAGACAATGCCATACACCAAAGACAACTGCTTAACAGAAAAAGCCATATACCAAAGACAACTGCTTAACAGGCAATGCCATACACCGAAGACAACTGCTTAACAGGCAATGCAATACACCAAAGACAACTGCTTAACAGACAACGCCTTACACCAAAGACAACTGCTTAACAGGCAATGTCATACACCGAAGACAACTGCTTAACAGGCAATGCAATACACCAAAGACAACTGCTTAACAGAAAAAGCCATATACCAAAGACAACTGCTTAACAGGCAATGCCATACACCAAAGACAACTGCTTAACAGACAATGCCATACACCAAAGAAAACTGCTTAACAGGCAACACCATACACCAAAGACAACTGCTTAACAGACACTGCCATACACCAAAGACAACTGCTTAACAGGTAACGCCATACACCAAAGACAACTGCTTAGCAGACAATGCCACACACCAAAGGCAACTGCTTAACAGGCAATGCCATACACCAAAGACAACTGCTTAACAGACAATGCCATACACCAAAGACAACTGCTTAACAGGCAATGCCATACACCAAAGACAACTGCTTAACAGGCAATGCCATACACCAAAGACAACTGCTTAACAGACAATGCCATACACCAAAGACAACTGCTTAGCAGACAATGCCATACACCAAAGACAACTGCTTAACAGAAAAAGCCATATACCAAAGACAACTGCTTAACAGGCAATGCCATACACCAAAGACAACTGTTTAACAGGCAATGTCATACACCAAAGACAACTGCTTAACAGACAATGCCATACACCAAAGACAACTTCTTAGCAGACAATGCCATACACCAAAGACAACTGCTTAACAGAAAAAGGCATGTACCAAAGACAACTGCTTAACAGGCAATGCCATACACCAAAGACAACTGCTTAACGGACAACGCCATACACCAAAGTCAACTGCTTAACAGACACTGCCATACACCAAAGACAACTGCTTAACAGACACTGCCATACACCAAAGACAACTGCTTAACAGACAATGCCATACACCAAAGACAACTGCTTAACAGACACTGCCATACACCAAAGACAACTGCTTAACAGGCAGTGCCATACACTAAAGACAGCTGCTTGACAGGCTATACCATACACCAAAGACAACTGCTTAACAGACAATGCCATACACCAAAGAAAACTGCTTAACAGGCAACACCATACACCAAAGAC
Organism: Phyllobates terribilis; assembly: GCF_046119375.1. Taxonomy (NCBI): domain Eukaryota; kingdom Metazoa; phylum Chordata; class Amphibia; order Anura; family Dendrobatidae; genus Phyllobates; species Phyllobates terribilis. The sequence continues at coordinate 333,959 of NW_027363785.1, read as the reverse complement.
AACTGCTTAACAGACACTGCCATACACCAAAGACAACTGCTTAACAGGTAACGCCATACACCAAAGACAACTGCTTAGCAGACAATGCCACACACCAAAGGCAACTGCTTAACAGGCAATGCCATACACCAAAGACAACTGCTTAACAGACAATGCCATACACCAAAGACAACTGCTTAACAGGCAATGCCATACACCAAAGACAACTGCTTAACAGACAATGCCATGCACCAAAGACAACTGCTTAACAGACAATGCCATACACCAAAGACAACTGCTTAACAGGCAATGCCATACACGAATGACAACTGCTTAACAGGCAATGCCATACACCAAACACAACTGCTTAACAGGCAATGCCATACACCAAAGACAACTGCTTAACAGGCAATGCCATACACCAAACACAACTGCTTAACAGGCAATGCCATACACTAAAGACAACTGCTTGACAGGCAATGCCATACACCGATGACAACTGCTTAACAGACAATGCCATACACCAAAGAAAACTGCTTAACAGGCAACACCATACACCAAAGACAACTGCTAAACAGGCAATGCCATACACCAAAGACAAATTCTTAACAGGCAATGCCATACATTAAAGACAACTGCTTAACAGGCAATGCCATACACCAAAGACAACTGCTTAACAGACAATGCCATACACCAAAGACAACTGCTTAACAGACAATGCCATACACCAATGACAACTGCTTAACAGGCAATGCCATACACCAAAGACAACTGCTTAACAGGCAATGCCATACAACAAACACAACTGCTTATCAGGCAATGCCATACACTAAAGACAACTGCTTGACAGGCAATGCCATACACCAAAGACAACTGCTTAACAGACAATGCCATACACCAAAGAAAACTGCTTAACAGGCAAGACCATACACCAAAGACAACTGCTAAACAGGCAATGCCATACACCAAAGACAAATTCTTAACAGGCAACGCCATACACCAAAGACAACTGCTTAACAGGCAATGCCATATACCAAAGACAACTGCTTAACAGGCAATGCCATACACCAAAGACAACTGCTTAACAGTCACTGCCATACACCAAAGACAACTGCTGAACAGGCAATGCCATACACCAAAGACAAGTGCTTAACAGACAATGCCATACACCAAAGACAACTGCTTAACTGGCAATGCCATACACCAAAGACAACTGCTTAACAGGCAATGCCATAAACTAAAGACAACTGCTTAACAGACACTGCCATACACCAAAGACAACTGCTTAACAGACAATGCCATACACCAAAGAAAACTGCTTAACAGGCAACACCATACACCAAAGACAACTGCTTAACAGGCAATGCTATACACCAAAGACAACTGCTTAACAGACACTACCAAACACCAAAGACAACTGCTTAACAGACAATGCCAAACACCAAAGACAACTGCTTAACAGACAATGCCATACACCAAAGACAACTGCTTAACAGGCAATGTCATACACCGAAGACAACAGCTTAACAGGCAATGCCATACACCAAAGACAACTGCTTAACAGACAACGCCATGCACCAAAGACAACTGCTTAACAGACAATGCCATACACCAAAGACAACTGCTTAACAGAAAAAGCCATATACCAGAGACAACTGCTTAACAGACACTACCAGACACCAAAGACTACTACTTATCAGGCAATGCCATACACCAAAGACAACTGCTTAACAGGCAATGCCATACACCAAAGGCAACTGCTTAACAGACAATGCCATACACCAAAGACAACTGCTTAACAGACAACGCCTTAGACCAAAGACAACTGCTTAACAGGCAATGTCATACACCGAAGACAACTGCTTAACAGGCAATGCAATACACCAAAGACAACTGCTTAACAGAAAAAGCCATATACCAAAGACAACTGCTTAACAGGCAATGCCATACACCAAACACAACTGCTTAACAGACATTGCCATACACCAAAGACAACTGCTTAACAGGCAATGCCATACACCAAAGACAACTGCTTAACAGACAACGCCTTACACCAAAGACAACTGCTTAACAGGCAATGTCATACACCGAAGACAACTGCTTAACAGGCAATGCAATACACCAAAGACAACTGCTTAACAGAAAAAGCCATATACCAAAGACAACTGCTTAACAGGCAATGCCATACACCAAAGACAACTGCTTAACAGACAATGCCATACACCAAAGAAAACTGCTTAACAGGCAACAGCATACACCAAAGACAACTGCTTAACAGGCAATGCTGTACACCAAAGACAACTGCTTAACAGACACTACCAGACACCAAAGACTACTACTTAACAGGCAATGCCATACACCAAAGACAACTGCTTAACAGGCAATGCCATACACCAAAGACCACTGCTTAACAGACAATGCCATACACCAAAGACAACTGCTTAACAGACAATGTCAAACACCAAAGACAACTGCTTAACAGACAATGCCATACACCAAAGACAACTGCTTAACAGGCAATGCCATACACCAAAGACAACTGCTTAACAGGCAATGCCATACACCAAAGACAACTGCTTAACAGACAACGCCTTACACCAAAGACAGCTGCTTAACAGGCAATGTCATACACCGAAGACAACTGCTTAACAGGCAATGCCATGCACCAAAGACAACTGCTTAACAGAAAAAGCCATATACCAAAGACAACTGCTCAACAGGCAATGCCATGCACCAAAGACAACTGCTTAACAGACAACGCCATACACCAAAGACAACTGCTAAACAGACACTGCCATACACCAAAGACAACTGCTTAACAGACACTGCCATACACCAAAGACAACTGCTTAACAGGCAGTGCCATACACTAAAGACAGCTGCTTGACAGGCAATGCCATACACCAAAGACAACTGCTTAACAGACAATGCCATACACCAAAGAAAACTGCTTAACAGACACTGCCATACACCAAAGAAAACTGCTAAACAGGCAATGCCATACACCAAAGACAACTTCTTAACAGGCAATGCCATACACCAAAGACAACTACTTAACAGGCAATGCTATACACCAAAGACAACTGCTTAACAGGCAATGCCATACACCAAAGACAACTTCTTAACAGACAATGCCATACACCAAAGACAACTGCTTAACAGGCAATGCTATACACCAAAGACAACTGCTTAACAGACACTACCAGACACCAAAGACTACTACTTAACAGGCAATGCCATACACCAAAGACAACTGCTTAACAGACAATGCCAAACACCAAAGACAACTGCTTAACAGACAACGCCTTACACCAAAGACAACTGCTTAACAGGCAATGCCATACACCAAAGACAGCTGCTTGACAGGCAATGCCATACACCAAAGACAACTGCTTAACAGACAATGCCATACACCAAAGAAAACTGCTTAACAGACACTGCCATACACCAAAGAAAACTGCTAAACAGGCAATGCCATACACCAAAGACAACTTCTTAACAGGCAATGCCATACACCAAAGACAACTACTTAACAGGCAATGCTATACACCAAAGACAACTGCTTAACAGGCAATGCCATACACCAAAGACAACTGCTTAACAGACAATGCCATACACCAAAGACAACTGCTTAACAGGCAATGCTATACACCAAAGACAACTGCTTAACAGACACTACCAGACACCAAAGACTACTACTTAACAGGCAATGTCATACACCGAAGACAACAGCTTAACAGGCAATGCAATAGACCAAAGACAACTGCTTAACAGAATAAGCCATATACCAAAGACAACTGCTTAACAGGCAATGCCATACACCAAAGACAACTGCTTAACAGACAATGCCATACACCAAAGACAACTGCTTAACAGAAAAAGCCATATACCAAAGACAACTGCTTAACAGGCAATGCCATACACCAAAGACAACTGCTTAACAGACAACGCCATACACCAAAGACAACTGCTTAACAGACACTGCCATACACCAAAGACAACTGCTTAACAGACACTGCCATACACCAAAGACAACTGCTTAACAGGCAGTGCCATACACTAAAGACAGCTGCTTGACAGGCTATGCCATACACCAAAGACAACTGCTTAACAGACAATGCCATACACCAAAGAAAACTGCTTAACAGGCAACACCATACACCAAAGACAACTGCTTAACAGACACTGCCATACACCAAAGACAACTGCTTAACAGGTAACGCCATAAACCAAAGACTACTGCTTAGCAGACAATGCCACACACCAAAGACAACTGCTTAACAGGCAATGACATACATTAAAGACAACTGCTTAACAGGCAATGCCACACACCAAAGACAACTGCTTAACAGACAATGCCATACACCAAAGACAACTGCTTAACAGACAATGCCATACACCAAAGACAACTGCTTAACAGGCAATGCCATACACCAATGACAACTGCTTAACAGGCAATGCCATACACCAAAAACAACTGCTTAACAGGCAATGCCATACACCAAAGACAACTGCTTAACAGGCAATGCCATACACCAAACACAACTGCTTAACAGGCAATGCCATACACTAAAGACAACTGCTTGACAGGCAATGCCATACACCAAAGACTACTGCTTAACAGACAATGCCATACACCAAAGAAAACTGCTTAACAGGCAACAGCATACACCAAAGCCAACTGCTAAACAGGCAATGCCATACACCAAAGACAAATTCTTAACAGGCAATGCCATACCCCAAAGACAACTGCTTAACAGGCAATGCCATATACCAAAGACAACTGCTTAACAGGCAATGCCATACACCAAAGACAACTGCTTAACAGACAATGCCATACACCAAAGACAACTGCTTAACAGGCAATGCCATACACTAAAGACAACTGCTTGACAGGCAATGCCATACACCAAAGACAACTGCTTAACAGACAATGCCATACACCAAAGAAAACTGCTTAACAGGCAACACCATACACCAAAGACAACTGCTTAACAGGCAGTGCTATACACCAAAGACAACTGCTTAACAGACACTACCAAACACCAAAGACTACTACTTAACAGGCAATGCCATACACCAAAGACAACTGCTTAACAGGCAATGCCATACACCAAAGACAACTGCTTAACAGACAATGCCAAACACCAAAGACAACTGCTTAACAGACAATGCCATATACCAAAGACAACTGCTTAACAGACAATGCCATACACCAAAGACAACTGCTTAACAGGCAATGTCATACACCGAAGACAACAGCTTAACAGGCAATGCAATACACCAAAGACAACTGCTTAACAGAAAAAGCCATATACCAGAGACAACTGCTTAACAGACAATGCCATACACCAAAGACAACTGCTTAACAGACAATGCCATACACCAAAGACAACTGCTTAACAGACAACGCCTTACACCAAAGACAACTGCTTAACAGGCAATGTCATACACCGAAGACAACTGCTTAACAGGCAATGCCATACACCAAAGACAACTGCTTAACAGGCAATGCCATACACTAAAGACAACTGCTTGACAGGCAATGCCATACACCAAAGACAACTGCTTAACAGACAATGCCATACACCAAAGAAAACTGCTTAACAGGCAACACCATACACCAAAGACAACTGCTTAACAGGCAGTGCTATACACCAAAGACAACTGCTTAACAGACACTACCAAACACCAAAGACTACTACTTAACAGGCAATGCCATACACCAAAGACAACTGCTTAACAGGCAATGCCATACACCAAAGACAACTGCTTAACAGACAATGCCAAACACCAAAGACAACTGCTTAACAGACAATGCCATATACCAAAGACAACTGCTTAACAGACAATGCCATACACCAAAGACAACTGCTTAACAGGCAATGTCATACACCGAAGACAACAGCTTAACAGGCAATGCAATACACCAAAGACAACTGCTTAACAGAAAAAGCCATATACCAGAGACAACTGCTTAACAGACAATGCCATACACCAAAGACAACTGCTTAACAGACAATGCCATACACCAAAGACAACTGCTTAACAGACAACGCCTTACACCAAAGACAACTGCTTAACAGGCAATGTCATACACCGAAGACAACTGCTTAACAGGCAATGCCATACACCAAAGACAACTGCTTAACAGGCAATGCCATACACCAAAGACAACTGCTTAACAGGCAATGCCATACACCAAAGACAACTGCTTAACAGGCAATGCCATACACCAAACACAACTGCTTAACAGACAATGCCATACACCAAAGACAACTGTTTAACAGGCAATTCCATACACCAAAGACAACTGCTTGACAGGCAATGCCATACACCAAAGACAACTGCTTAACAGACAATGCCATACACCAAAGAAAACTGCTTAACAGGCAACAGCATACACCAAAGACAACTGCTTAACAGGCAATGCTGTACACCAAAGACAACTGCTTAACAGACACTACCAGACACCAAAGGCTACTACTTAACAGGCAATGTCATACACCAAAGACAACTGCTTAACAGACAATGCCATACACCAAAGACAACTGCTTAACAGGCAATGCCATACACCAAAGACAACTGCTTAACAGAAAACGCCTTACACCAAAGACAGCTGCTTAACAGGCAATGTCATACACCGAAGACAACTGCTTAACAGGCAATGCAATACACCAAAGACAACTGCTTAACAGAAAAAGCCATATACCAAAGACAAATGCTTAACAGGCAATGCCATACACCAAAGACAACTGCTTAACAGGCAATGCCATACACTGAAGACAACTGCTCAACAGACAATGCCAAACACCAAAGACCACTGCTTAACAGACACTGCCATACACTAAAGACAACTTATTAACAGAAAATGCCATTCACCAAAGACAACTGCTTTACAGGCAATGCAATACACCTAAGACAACTGCTTAAAAGACAATGCCATACACCAAAGACAACTGCTTAACAGACAATGCCATACACCAAAGACAACTGCTTAACAGACAATGCCATACACTAAAGACAACTGCTTAACATACAATGCCATACACTAAAGACAACTGCTTAAAAGACAATGCCATACACCAAAGACAACTGCTTAACAGACAATGCCATACACCAAAGACAACTGCTTAACAGACAACGCCATACACTTAAGACAACTGCTTAACAGACAACGCCATACACCAAAGACAACTGCTTAACAGACAACGCCATACACCAAAGACAACTGCTTAACAGGCAATGCCATACACTAAGGACAACTGCTTAACAGACAATGCCATACACCAAAGACAACTGCTTAACAGACACTGCCATACACCAAAGACAACTGCTTAACAGGCAGTGCCATACACTAAAGACAACTGCTTAACAGAAAAAGCCATATACCAAAGACAACTGCTTAACAGGCAATGCCATACACCAAAGACAACTGCTTAACAGACAACGCCATACACCAAAGACAACTGCTTAACAGACACTGCCATACACCAAAGACAACTGCTTAACAGACACTGCCATACACCAAAGACAACTGCTTAACAGACACTGCCATACACCAAAGACAACTGCTTAACAGGCAGTGCCATACACTAAAGACAGCTGCTTGACAGGCTATGCCATACAAGAAAGACAACTGCTTAACAGACAATGCCATACACCAAAGAAAACTGCTTAACAGACACTGGCATACACCAAAGAAAACTGGTAAACAGGCAATGCCATACACCAAAGACAACTTCTTAACAGGCAATGCCATACACCAAAGACAACTACTTAACAGGCAATGCCATACACCAAAGACAACTGCTTAACAGGCAATGCCATACACCAAAGACAACTGCTTAACAGACAATGCCATACACCAAAGATAACTGCTTAACAGGCAATGCCATACACTAAAGACAACTGCTTAACAGGGAATGCCATACAGCAAAGACAACTGCTTAACATACAACACCATACACGAAAGAAAACTGTTTAACAGTCAACGCCGTACACCAAAGACAACTGCTTAACATACACTGCCATAGACTAAAGACAAGTTCTTAACAGACAATGCCATACACCAAAGACAACTGCTTAACAAGCAATGCCATACACCAAAGACAACTGCTTAACAGGCAATGCCATACACTAAAGACAACTGCTCAACAGACAGTGCCATACAGCAAAGACAACTGCTTAACAGACAATGCCATACACCAAAGACAACTGCTTAACAGGCAATGCCATACACCAAAGACAACTGCTTAACAGGCAATGCCATACACCAAAGACAACTGCTTAATAGACAATGCCATACAGCAAAGACAGCTGCTTAACAGACACTGCCATACAGCAAAGACAACTGCTTATCAGGCAACGCCATACACCAAAGACAACTGCTTAACCATCAATGCCATACACCAAAGACAACTGCTTAACAGACAATGCCAAACACCAAAGACCACTGCTTAACAGACACTGCCATACACTAAAGACAACTTATTAACAGAAAATGCCATTCACCAAAGACAACTGCTTTACAGGCAATGCAATACACCTAAGACAACTGCTTAAAAGACAATGCCATACACCAAAGACAACTGCTTAACAGACAATGCCATACACCAAAGACAACTGCTTAACAGACAATGCCATACACTAAAGACAACTGCGTAACATACAATGCCATACACTAAAGACAACTGCTTAAAAGACAATGCCATACACCAAAGACAACTGCTTAACAGACAATGCCATGCACCAAAGACAACTGCTTAACAGACAACGCCATACACTAAAGACAACTGCTTAACAGACAACGCCATACACCAAAGACAACTGCTTAACAGACAACGCCATACACTAAAGACAACTGCTTAACAGACAACGCCATACACTAAGGACAACTGCTTAACATGCAATGCCATACACCAAAGACAACTGCTTAACAGACAATGCCATACACCAAAGACAACTGCTTAACAGACAACGCCATACACTAAAGACAACTGCTTAACAGACAACGCCATACACCAAAGACAACTGCTTAACAGACAATGCCATACACCAAAGACAACTGATTAACAGGTAATGCCATACACAAAACACAACTGCTTAACAGGCAATGCCATACACTAAAGACAACTGCTTAACAGACAATGCCATGCACCAAAGACAACTGCATAACAGACAATGCCATACACCAAGGACAACTGCTTAACTGACAATGCCATACACCAAAGACAACTGCGTAACAGACTTTGCCATACACTAAAGAAAACTGCTTAACAGACAATGCCATACACCAAAGATAACTGCTTAACAGGCAATTCCATACACCAAAGACAACTGCTTAACAGACAATGCCATACACCAAAGACAACTGCTTAAAAGACAACGCCTTACTCCAAAGAGAACTGCTTAACAGACAATGCCATACACCAAAGACAACTGCTTAACAGGCAATGCCATACACCAAAGACAACTGCTTAACAGACAAAGCCTTACACCAAAGAGAACTGTTTAACAGACAATGCCATACACCAAAGAAAACTGCTTAACAGACAAAGCCATACACCAAAGAAAACTGCTTAACAGACAAAGCCATACACCAAAGACAACTGCTTTACAGGCAATGCCATACACCAAAGAAAACTGCTTAACAGACAACGCCATACACCAAAGACAACTGCTTAACAGGCAATGCCATACACCAAAGACAACTGCTTAACAGACAACGCCATACACCAAAGACAACTGCTTAACAGACACTACCAGACACCAAAGACTACTACTTAACAGGCAATGCCATACACCAAAGACAACTGCTTAACAGGCAATGCCATACACCAAAGACAACTGCTTAACAGACAATGCCATACACCAAAGACAACTGCTTAACAGACAACGCCTTACACCAAAGACAACTGCTTAACAGGCAATGTCATACACCGAAGACAACTGCTTAACAGGCAATGCAATACACCAAAGACAACTGCTTAACAGAAAAAGCAATATACCAAAGACAACTGCTTAACAGGCAATGCCATACACCAAACACAACTGCTTAACAGACAATGCCATACACCAAAGACAACTGCTTAACAGGCAATGCCATACACCAAAGACAACTGCTTGACAGGCAATGCCATACACCAAAGACAACTGCTTAACAGACAATGCCATACACCAAAGAAAACTGCTTAACAGGCAACAGCATACACCAAAGACAACTGCTTAACAGGCAATGCTGTACACCAAAGACAACTGCTTAACAGACACTACCAGACACCAAAGACTACTACTTAACAGGCAATGTCATACACCAAAGACAACTGCTTAACAGACAATGCCATACACCAAAGACAACTGCTTAACAGACAATGCCAAACACCAAAGACAACTGCTTAACAGACAAAGCCTTACACCAAAGACAACTGTTTAACAGGCAATGTCATACACCAAAGACAACTGCTTAACAGACAATGCCATACACCAAAGACAACTGCTTAGCAGGCAATGCCATACACCAAAGACAACTGCTTAGCAGACAACGCCTTACACCAAAGACAGCTGCTTAACAGGCAATGTCATACACCGAAGACAACTGCTTAACAGGCAATGCAATACACCAAAGACAACTGCTTAACAGAAAAAGCCATATACCAAAGACAACTGCTTAACAGGCAATGCCAAACACCAAAGACAACTGCTTAACAGACAACGCCATACACCAAAGACAACTGCTTAACAGACACTGCCATACACCAAAGACAACTGCTTAACAGACACTGCCAGACACCAAAGACAACTGATTAACAGACAATGCCATACACCAAAGACAACTGCTTAACAGACAATGCCATACACCAAAGACAACTGCTTAACAGACAATGCCATACACCAAAGACAACTGCTTTACAGACACTGCCATACACTAAAGACAACTGCTTAACAGGCAACACCATACACCAAAGACAACTGCTTAACAGGCAATGCCATGCACCAAAGAAAACTGCATTACAGACAATGCCATACACCAAGAACAACTGCTTAACAGACAATGCCATACACCAAAGAAAACTGCATAACAGCAATGCCATACACCAAAGACAACAGCTTAACAGCAATGCCATACACCAAAGACAACTGCTTAACAGGCAATGACATACATCAAAGACAACTGCTTAACAGACAATGCCATACACCAAAGACAACTGCTTAACAGACAATGCCATACACCAAATAAAACTGCTTAACAGACAATGCCATACACCAAAGACAACAGCTTAACAGCAATGCCATACACCAAAGACAACAGCTTAACAGGCAATGCCATACACCAAAGACAACTGCTTAACAGACAATGCCATACACCAAAGACAACTGCTTAACAGACAATGCCATACACCAAAGACAACTGCTTAACTGGCAATGCCATACGCCAAAGACAACTGCTTAACAGACAATGCCATACACCAAAGACTACTACTTAACAGGCAATGCCATACACCAAAGACAACTGCTTAACTGGCAATGCCATACACCAAAGACAACTGCTTAACAGACACTACCAGACACCAAAGACTACTACTTAACAGGCAATGCCATACACCAAAGACAACTGCTTAACAGGCAATGCCATACACCAAAGACAACTGCTTAACAGGCAATGCCATACACCAAAGACAACTGCTTAACAGACAACGCCATACACCAAAGACAACTGCTTAACAGACAATGCCATACACCAAAGACAACTGCTTAACAGGCCATGCCAAACAACAAAGACAACTGCTTAACAGGCAATGCAATACACCAAAGACAACTGCTTAACAGAAAAAGGCATATACCAAAGACAACTGCTTAACAGGCAATGCCATACACGAAAGACAACTGCTTAACAGACAACGCCATACACCAAAGACAACTGCTTAACAGACAACGCCATACACCAAAGACAACTGCTTAACAGGCAATGCCATACACCAAAGACAACTGCTTAACAGGCAATGCCATACACCAAAAACAACTGCTTAACAGACAATGCCATGCACCAAAGACAACTGCATAACAGACAATGCCATCCACCAAGGACAACTGCTTAACAGACAATGGCATACACCATAGACAACTGCTTAACAGGCAACACCATACACCAAAGACAACTGCTTAACAGACACTGCCATACACTAAACACAACTGCTTAACAGGCAATGCCATACACCAAAGACAACTGCTTAACAGGCAATGCCATGCACCAAAGACAACTGCATAACAGACAATGCCATACCCTAAAGTCAACTGCTTAACAGGCAATGCCATACATTAAGGACAACTGCTTAACAGACAATGCCATGCACCAAAGACAACTGCATAACAGACAATGCCATACACCAAGGACAACTGCTTAACAGACAATGCCATACACCAAAGACAACTGCTTAACAGACACTGCCATACACCAAAGACAACTGCTTAACAGACACTGCCATACACCAAAGACAACTGCTTAAAAGACAATGCCATACACTAAAGACAACTGCTTAACAGACAATGCCATACACCAAAGACAACTGCTTAACAGGCAATGCCATACACCAAAGACAGCTGCTTAACAGGCAATGCCATACACCAAAGACAACTGCTTAACAGACAATGCCATGCACCAAAGACAACTGCATAACAGACAATGCCATCCACCAAGGACAACTGCTTAACAGACAATGCCATACACCAAAGACAACTGCTTAACAGGCAATGCCATACACCAAAGACAACTGCTTAACAGACAATTTCATACACTAAAGACAACTGCTTAACAGGCAATGCCATATACCAAAGACAACTGCTTTATAGGCAATGCCATGCACCAAAGACAACTGCATAACAATGCCATACACTAAAGTCAACTGCTTAACAGGCAATGCCATACACTAAAGACAACTGCTTAACAAACAATGCCATGCACCAAAGACAAGTGCATAACAGACAATGCCATACACCAAGGACAACTGCTTAACAGACAATGCCATACACCAAAGACAACTGCTTAACAGACACTGCCATACACCAAAGACAACTGCTTAACACACACTGCCATACACCAAAGACAACTGCTTAAAAGACAATGCCATACACCAAAGACAACTGCTTAACAGACAATGCCATACACCAAAGACAACTGCTTAACAGACAATGCCATACACCAAAGACAACTGCTTAACAGGCAATGACATACACTAAAGACAACTGCTTAACAGGCAATGCCATACACCAAAGACAACTGCTTAACAGACAATGCCATACACCAAAGACAACTACTTAACAGGCAATGCCATACACCAATGACAAACGCTTAACAAGCAATGCCATACACCAAAGACAACTGCTTAACAGGCAATGCCATACACCAAAGACAACTGCTTAACAGACAATGCCATACACCAAAGACAACTGCTTAACAGGCAATGCAACACACTAAAGACAACTACTTGACAGGCAATGCCATACACCAAAGACAACTGCTTAACAGACAATGCCATACACCAAAGAAAACTGCTTAACAGGCAACACCATACACCAAAGACAACTGCTTAACAGACACTGCCATACACCAAAGACAACTGCTTAACAGACAATGCCATACACCAAAGACAACTGCTTAGCAGACAATGCCACACACCAAAGACAACTGCTTAATAGACAATGCCATACATCAAAGACAACTGCTTAACAGGCAATGCCATACACCAAAGACAACTGCTTAACAGGCAATGCCATACACTAAAGACAACTGCTTAACAGACAATGCCATACACCAAAGACAACTGCGTAACAGACATTGCCATACACTAAAGACAACTTCTTAACAGACAAGGCCATACACGAAAGACAACTGCTTAACAGGCAATGCCATACACCACAGATAACTGCTTAACAGGCAATGCCATACACTAAATCAACTGCTTAACAGGGAATGCCATACACCAAAGACAACTGCTTAACAAACAACGCCATACACCAAAGGAAACTGTTTAACAGTCAACGCCGTGCACCAAAGACCACTGCTTAACAGACACTGCCATACACTAAAGACAACTTCTTAACAGACAATGCCATACACCAAAGACAATTGCTTAACAGGCATTGCAGTACACCAAAGACAACTGCTTAACAGGCAACGCCATACACTAAAGACAACTGCTCAACAGACAGTGCCATACACCAAAGACAACTGCTTAACAGACAATGCCATACACTAAGGACAACTGCTTAACAGGCAATGCCATACACCAAAGACAACTGCTTAACAGGCAATGCCATACACCAAAGACAACTTCTTAACAGACAATGCCATACACCAAAGACAACTGCTTAACAGACACTGCCATACACCAAAGACAACTGCTTATCAGGCAACGCAATACACCAAAGACAACTGCTTAACCATCAATGCCATACACCAAAGACAACTGCTTAATAGACACTGCCATACACCATAGACAACTGCTTAACAGACAATGCCATACACCAAAGACAACTGCTTAACAGACAATGCCATACACCAAAGACAACTGCTTAACAGACAATGCCATACACCAAAGACAATTGCTTAACAGACAACCGAAGTTTGTTCTTCGGAATACTGCTGAAGTTTAAAAATGCTACATAATTCTTCCATTGTTCTTTGGAATTCTGCTGAAGTTTTAAAATGCTACGGAAATCTTTCATTGTTCTTCGGAATTGTGCTGAAGTTTAAAAATGCTAAGGAACACTTCCATTGTTCTTCGGAATTCTGCTGATGTTTAAAAATGCTATGGAACTCTTCCATTGTTCTCGGAATTCTGGTGAAGTTTAAAAATGCTATGGAACTCTTCCATTTTTCTCGGAATTCTGCTGAAGTCTAAAAATGATACGTAACTCTTCCATTGTTCTTTAGAATTCTGCTGAAGTTCAAAAGTGCTACGGAACTCTTCCATTGTTCTTCGAAAATCTGCTGAAGTTTAAAAATGCTACGGAACTCTTCCATTTTTCTTCGGAATTCAGCTGAAGTTTAAAAATACTACGGAACACTTCCATTGTTCTCGGAATTCTGCTGAAGTTTAAAAATGCTACGGAACTCTTCCATTGTTCTTCGGAATTCTGCTGAAGTTTAAAAATGTTACGGAACTCTTCCAATGTTCTTCGGAATTGTGCTGAAGATTAAAAATGCTACTTAACACTTCCATTGTTCTTCGGAATTCCGCTGAAGTTTAAAAATGCTACGGAACTCTTCCATTGTTCTCGGAATTCTGGTGAAGTTTAAAAATGCTACGGAACTCTTCCATTGTTCTTCGGAATTCTGCTGAAGTTTAAAAATGCTACGGAACTCTTCCATTGTTCTTCGGAATTCTGCTGAAGTTTAAAAATGCTACGGAACTTTTCCATTGTTCTTCAGAATGCTGCTGAAGTTTAAAAAAAGCTACGGAACTCTTCCATTGTTCTTCGGAATTCTGCTGAAAATTAAAAATGCTACGGAACACTTCCATTGTTCTTCAGAATTCTGCTGAAGTTTAAAAATGCTACGGAACTCTTCCATTGTTCTTCGGAATGCTGCTGAAGTTTAAAAATGCTAAGGAACTCTTCCATTGTTCTCGGAATTCATGTGAAGTTTAAAAATGCTACGGAACTCTTCCCTTGTTGTTCGGAATTCTGCTGAAGTTTAAAAGTGCTACGGAACTCTTCCATTGTTCTTTGGAATTCTGCTGAAGTTTAAAAATGCTACGGAACTCTTCCATTGTTCTTCGGAATTCTGCTGAAGTTTAAAAATGCTACGGAACTCCTCCATTGTTCTTTGGAATTCTGCTGAAGTTTAAAAATGCCACGGAACACTTCCATTGTTCTTCGGAATTCTGATGAAGTTTAAAAATGCTACGGAACTCTTCCATTGTTCTCGCAATTCTGCTGAGGTTTAAAAATGCTACGGAACACTTCCATTGTTCTCGGAATTCTGCTGAAGTTTAAAAATGCTATGGAACTCTTCCATTGTTCTTCGGAATTCTGCTGAAGTTTAAAAATGCTACGGAACTCTTCCATTGTTCTTCGGAACTCTGCTGAAATTTAAAAATGCTACGGAACTCTTCCATTGTTTTTCGGAATTCTGCTGAAGTTTAAAAATGCTACGGAACTTTTTCATTGTTCTCGGAATTCTTCTAAATTTTAAAAATGCTACGGAACTCTTGCATTGTTCTTCAGAATTCTGCTGAAGTTTAAAAATGCTACGGAACACTTCCTTTGTTCTTCGGAATTCTGCTGAAGTTTAAAAATGCTACGGAACTCTTCCATTGTTCACGGAATTCTGGTGAAGTTTAAAAATGCTACGGAACTCTTCCATTGATATTCTTAATTCTGCTGAAGTTTAAAAATGCTACAGAACTCTTCCATTGTTCTTCGGAATTCTGCTGAAGTTTAAAAATGCTACTGAACTCTTCCATTGTTCCTCGGAATTCTGATGAAGTTTAAAACTGCAACGGAACTCTTCCATTGTTCTTCGGAATTCTGCTGAAGTTTAAAAATGCTACGGAACACTTCCATTGTTCATTGGAATTCTGCTGAAGTTTAAAAATGCTATGGAACTCTTCCATTGTTCTCGGAATTCTGGTGAAGTTTAAAAATGCTACGGAACTCTTCCATTGTTCTCGGAATTCTGGTGAAGTTTAAAAATGCTACGGAACTCTTCCATTGTTCTTCTGAATTCTGCTGAAGTTTAAAAATGCTACGGAACTTTTCCATTGTTCTTCGGAATTCTGATGAAGTTTAAAAATGCTACGGAACTCTTCCATTGTTCTTCGGAATTCTGCTGAAGTTTAAAAATGCTACGGAACTCTTCCATTGCTCTTCGGAATTCTGCAGAAGTTTAAAAATGCTACGGAACAAATCCATTTTTCTCGCAATTCTGGAGAAGTTTAAAAATGCTACGGAACTCTTCCATTGTTCCCAGAATTCTGCTGAAGTTTAAAAATGCTACGGAACTCTTCCATTGTTCTTCGGAATTCTGCTGAAGTTTAAAAATGCTACGGAACACTTCTACTGTTCTTCGGAATTCTGCTGAAGTTTAAAAATGCTACGGATCTCTTCCATTGTTCTCGGAATTCTGCTGAAGTTTAAAAATGCTACGGAACTCTTCCATTGTTCTTCGGAATTCTGCAGAAGTTTAAAAATGCTGCGGAACTCTTCCATTTTTCTCGGAATTCTGGTGAAGTTTAAAAATGCTACGGAACTCTTCCATTGTTCTCAGAATTCTGCTGAAGTTTAAAAATGCTACGGAACTCTTCCATTGTTCTTCGGAATTCTGCTGAAGTTTAAAAATGCTACGGAACTCTTCCATTGTTTTTCGGAATTCTGCTGAAGTTTAAAGCTGCTACGGAACTCTTCCATTGTTCTCGGAATTCTTCTGAAGTTTAAAAATGCTACGGTACTCTTCCATTGTTCTACAGAATTCTGCTGAAGTTTAAAAATGCTACGGAACACTTCTTTTGTTCTTCGGAATTCTGCTGAAGTTTAAAAATGCTACGGAACTCTTCCATTGTTCACGGAATTCTGGTGAAGTTTAAAAATGCTACGGAACTCTTCCATTGTTATTCTTAATTCTGCTGAAGTTTAAAAATGCTACGGAACTCTTCCATTGTTCTTCGGAATTCTGCTGAAGTTTAAAACTGCTACGGAACTCTTCCATTGTTCTTCGGAATTCTGCAGAAGTTTAAAAATGTTACGGAACTCTTCCATTGTTCTCGGAATTCTGGTGAAGTTTAAAAATGCTACAGAATTCTTCCATTGTTCTCGCAATTCTGCTGAAGTTTAAAAATGCTACAGAATTCTTCCATTGTTCGTCGGAATTCTGCTGAAGTTTAAAAATGTTACGGATCACTTCCATTGTTGTTCGGAATTCTGCTGTACTTTAAAAATGCTATGGAACTCTTCCATTGTTCTTCGGAATTCTGCTGTAATTTAAAAATGCTACAGAACTCTTCCATTGTTCTTCGGAAATCTGCTGTAACTTAAAAATGCTATGGAACTCTTCCATTGTTCTTTGGAATTTTGCTGAAGTTTAAAAATGCTACGGAACTCTTCCATTGTTCTTCGGAATTCTGCTGAAGTTTAAAAATGCTACGGAACTCTTCCATTGTTCTCGGAATTCTGCTGAGGATTAAAAATGATACGGAACACTTCCATTGATCTTCGGAATGCTGCTGAAGTTTAAAAAAGCTACGGAACTCTTCCATTGTTCTTCGGAATTCTGCTGGAGATTAAAAATGCTACGGAACACTTCCATTGTTCTTCAGAATTCTGCTGAAGTTTAAAAATGCTACGGAACTGTTCCATTGTTCTTCGGAATTCTGCTGAAGTTTAAAAATGCTAAGGAACTCTTCCATTGTTCTCGGAATTCATGTGAAGTTTAAAAATGCTACTGAACTCTTCCCTTGTTCTTCGGAATTCTGCTGAAGTTTAAAAGTGCTACGGAACTCTTCGATTGTTCTTTGGAATTCTGATTAAGTTTAAAAATGCTACGGAACTTTTCCATTGTTCTCGGAATTCTTCTGAAGTTTAAAAATGCTACGGTACTCTTACATTGTTCTCAGAATTCTGGTGAAGTTTAAAAATGCTATGGAATTCTTCCATTATTCTTCGGAATTCTGCTGAAGTTTAAAAATGCTTTGTAACTCTTCCATTGTTCTTCGGAATTCTGATGAAGTTTAAAACTGCTACGGAACTCTTCCATTGTTCTTCGGAATTCTGATGAAGTTTAAAACTGCTACGGAACTCTTCCATTGTTCTTCGGAATTCTGCAGAAGTTTAAAAATGTTACGGAACTCTTACATTGTTCTCAGAATTCTGGTGAAGTTTAAAAATGCTACGGAATTCTTCCATTGTTCTCGCAATTCTGCTGAAGTTTAAAAATGCTACGGAACTCTTCCATTGTTCTCGGAATTCTGGTGAAGTTTAAAAATGCTACGGAACTCTACCATTGTTCTTCGGAATTCTGGTGAAGTTTAAATATGCTACGGAACTCTTCCATTGTTCTTCGGAATTCTGATGAAGTTTAAAAATGCCACGGAACTCTTCCATTGTTCTTCGGAATTCTGCTGAAGTTTAAAAATGCTACGGAACTCTTCCATTGTTCTTCGGAATTCTGCTGTAATTTAAAAATGCTACGGAACTCTTCCATTGTTCTTCGGAATTCTGCTGAAGTTTAAAAATGCTATGGAACTCTTCCATTGTTCTCGGAATTCTGGTGAAGTTTAAAAATGCTACGGAACTCTTCCATTGTTCTCGGAATGCTGCTGAAGTTTAAAAATGCTACGGAACTCTTCCATTGTTCTTCGGAATACTGCTGAAGTTTAAAAATGCTACGGAACTTTTCCATTGTTCTTCGGAATTCTGGTGAAGTTTAAAAATGCTTCGGAATTCTTCCATTGTTCTCGCAATTCTGCTGAAGTTTAAAAATGCTACGGAACTCTTCCATTGTTCTCGGAATTCTGGTGAAGTTTAAAAATGCTACGGAACTCTACCATTGTTCTTCGGAATTCTGGTGAAGTTTAAATATGCTACGGAACTCTTCCATTGTTCTTCGGAATTCTGATGAAGTTTAAAAATGCCACGGAACTTTTCCATTGTTCTTCGGAATTCTGCTGAAGTTTAAAAATGCTACGGAACTCTTCCATTGTTCTTCGGAATTCTGCTGTAATTTAAAAATGCTACGGAACTCTTCCATTGTTCTTCGGAATTCTGCTGTAATTTAAAAATGCTACGAAACTCTTCCATTGTTCATCGGAAATCTGCTGTAACTTAAAAATGCTATGGAACTCTTCCATTGTTCTTCAGAATTCTGCTGAAGTTTAAAAATGCTACGGAACTCTTCCACTGTTCTTCGGAATTCTTCTGAAGTTTAAGAATGCTACGGAACTCTTCCATTGTTCTTCGGAATTCTGCTGAAGTTTAAAAATGCTACGGAACTCTTCCATTGTTCTTCGGAATTCTGCTGAAGTTTAAAAATGCTACGGAACTTTTCCATTGTTCTTCAGAATGCTGCTGAAGTTTAAAAAAGCTACGGAACTCTTCCATTGTTCTTCGGAATTCTGCTGAAAATTAAAAATGCTACGGAACACTTCCATTGTTCTTCAGAATTCTGCTGAAGTTTAAAAATGCTACGGAACTCTTCCATTGTTCTTCGGAATGCTGCTGAAGTTTAAAAATGCTAAGGAACTCTTCCATTGTTCTCGGAATTCATGTGAAGTTTAAAAATGCTACGGAACTCTTCCCTTGTTGTTCGGAATTCTGCTGAAGTTTAAAAGTGCTACGGAACTCTTCAATTGTTCTTTGGAATTCTGCTGAAGTTTAAAAATGCTACGGAACTCTTCCATTGTTCTTCGGAATTCTGCTGAAGTTTAAAAATGCTACGGAACTCCTCCATTGTTCTTTGGAATTCTGCTGAAGTTTAAAAATGCCACGGAACACTTCCATTGTTCTTCGGAATTCTGATGAAGTTTAAAAATGCTACGGAACTCTTCCATTGTTCTCGCAATTCTGCTGAGGTTTAAAAATGCTACGGAACACTTCCATTGTTCTCGGAATTCTGCTGAAGTTTAAAAATGCTATGGAACTCTTCCATTGTTCTTCGGAATTCTGCTGAAGTTTAAAAATGCTACGGAACTCTTCCATTGTTCTTTGGAACTCTGCTGAAATTTAAAAATGCTACGGAACTCTTCCATTGTTTTTCGGAATTCTGCTGAAGTTTAAAAATGCTACGGAACTTTTTCATTGTTCTCGGAATTCTTCTAAATTTTAAAAATGCTACGGAACTCTTGCATTGTTCTTCAGAATTCTGCTGAAGTTTAAAAATGCTACGGAACACTTCCTTTGTTCTTCGGAATTCTGCTGAAGTTTAAAAATGCTACGGAACTCTTCCATTGTTCACGGAATTCTGGTGAAGTTTAAAAATGCTACGGAACTCTTCCATTGATATTCTTAATTCTGCTGAAGTTTAAAAATGCTGTGGAACTCTTCCATTGTTCTCAGAATTCTGCTGAAGCTAATAAATTCTACGGTGCTCTTCCATTGTTCTTGGGAATTCTGCTGAAGTTTAAAAATGCTACGGAACTCTTCCATTGTTCTTCTGAATTGTGCTGAAGTTTAAAAATGCTGTGGAACTCTTCCATTGTTCTCGAAATTCTTCTGAAGTTTGAAAATGCTACGGAACTCTTCCATTGTTCTTCAGAATGCTGCTGAAGTTTAAAAATGATACGGAACACTTCCTTTGTTCTTCGGAATTCTGCTGAAGTTTAAAAATGCTACGGAACTCTTCCATTGTTCACGGAATTCTGTTGAAGTTTAAAAATGCTACGGAGCTCTTCCATTGTTATTCTTAATTCTGCTGAAGTTTAAAAATGCTACGGAACTCTTCCATTGTTCTTCGGAATTCTGCTGAAGTTTAAAAATGCTACGGAACTCTTCCATTGTTCTTCGGAATTCTGCTGAAGTTTAAAAATGGTACGGAACTTTTCCATTGTTCTTCGGAATTCTGCTGAAGTTTAAAAATGCTACGGAACTCTTCCATTGTTCTTCTGAATTCTGCTGAAGTTTAAAAATGCTACGGAACTCTTCCATTGTTCTTCGGAATTCTGATGAAGCTTAGAACTGCAACGGAACACTTCCATTGTTCTTCGGAATTCTGCTGAAGTTTAAAAATGCTATGGAACTCTTCCCTTGTTCTTCAGAATTCTGTTGAAGTTTAAAAATGCTACGGAACTCTTCCATTGTTCTCGGAATTCTGGTGAAGTTTAAAAATGCTACGGAACTCTTCCATTGTTCTCGGAATTCTGGTGAAGTTTAAAACTGCTGCGGAACTCTTCCATTGTTCTTCGGAATTCTGATGAAGTTTAAAAATGCTACGGAACTCTTCCATTGTTCTTCAGAATTCTGCTGAACTTAAAAAATACTACAGAACTCTTCCATTGTTCTTTGGAATTCTGCAGAAGTTTAAAAATGCTACGGAACTCTTCCATTGTTCTTCGGAATTCTGCTGTAATTTAAAAATGCTACGGAACTCTTCCATTGTTCTTCGGAATTCTGCTGTAATTTAAAAATGCTACGAAACTCTTCCATTGTTCATCGGAAATCTGCTGTAACTTAAAAATGCTATGGAACTCTTCCATTGTTCTTCAGAATTCTGCTGAAGTTTAAAAATGCTACGGAACTCTTCCACTGTTCTTCGGAATTCTTCTGAAGTTTAAGAATGCTACGGAACTCTTCCATTGTTCTTCGGAATTCTGCTGAAGTTTAAAAATGCTACGGAACTCTTCCATTGTTCTTCGGAATTCTGCTGAAGTTTAAAAATGCTACGGAACTTTTCCATTGTTCTTCAGAATGCTGCTGAAGTTTAAAAAAGCTACGGAACTCTTCCATTGTTCTTCGGAATTCTGCTGAAAATTAAAAATGCTACGGAACACTTCCATTGTTCTTCAGAATTCTGCTGAAGTTTAAAAATGCTACGGAACTCTTCCATTGTTCTTCGGAATGCTGCTGAAGTTTAAAAATGCTAAGGAACTCTTCCATTGTTCTCGGAATTCATGTGAAGTTTAAAAATGCTACGGAACTCTTCCCTTGTTGTTCGGAATTCTGCTGAAGTTTAAAAGTGCTACGGAACTCTTCAATTGTTCTTTGGAATTCTGCTGAAGTTTAAAAATGCTACGGAACTCTTCCATTGTTCTTCGGAATTCTGCTGAAGTTTAAAAATGCTACGGAACTCCTCCATTGTTCTTTGGAATTCTGCTGAAGTTTAAAAATGCCACGGAACACTTCCATTGTTCTTCGGAATTCTGATGAAGTTTAAAAATGCTACGGAACTCTTCCATTGTTCTCGCAATTCTGCTGAGGTTTAAAAATGCTACGGAACACTTCCATTGTTCTCGGAATTCTGCTGAAGTTTAAAAATGCTATGGAACTCTTCCATTGTTCTTCAGAATTCTGCTGAAGTTTAAAAATGCTACGGAACTCTTCCATTGTTCTTTGGAACTCTGCTGAAATTTAAAAATGCTACGGAACTCTTCCATTGTTTTTCGGAATTCTGCTGAAGTTTAAAAATGCTACGGAACTTTTTCATTGTTCTCGGAATTCTTCTAAATTTTAAAAATGCTACGGAACTCTTGCATTGTTCTTCAGAATTCTGCTGAAGTTTAAAAATGCTACGGAACACTTCCTTTGTTCTTCGGAATTCTGCTGAAGTTTAAAAATGCTACGGAACTCTTCCATTGTTCACGGAATTCTGGTGAAGTTTAAAAATGCTACGGAACTCTTCCATTGATATTCTTAATTCTGCTGAAGTTTAAAAATGCTGTGGAACTCTTCCATTGTTCTCAGAATTCTGCTGAAGCTAATAAATTCTACGGTGCTCTTCCATTGTTCTTGGGAATTCTGCTGAAGTTTAAAAATGCTACGGAACTCTTCCATTGTTCTTCTGAATTGTGCTGAAGTTTAAAAATGCTGTGGAACTCTTCCATTGTTCTCGAAATTCTTCTGAAGTTTGAAAATGCTACGGAACTCTTCCATTGTTCTTCAGAATGCTGCTGAAGTTTAAAAATGATACGGAACACTTCCTTTGTTCTTCGGAATTCTGCTGAAGTTTAAAAATGCTACGGAACTCTTCCATTGTTCACGGAATTCTGTTGAAGTTTAAAAATGCTACGGAGCTCTTCCATTGTTATTCTTAATTCTGCTGAAGTTTAAAAATGCTACGGAACTCTTCCATTGTTCTTCGGAATTCTGCTGAAGTTTAAAAATGCTACGGAACTCTTCCATTGTTCTTCGGAATTCTGCTGAAGTTTAAAAATGGTACGGAACTTTTCCATTGTTCTTCGGAATTCTGCTGAAGTTTAAAAATGCTACGGAACTCTTCCATTGTTCTTCTGAATTCTGCTGAAGTTTAAAAATGCTACGGAACTCTTCCATTGTTCTTCGGAATTCTGATGAAGCTTAGAACTGCAACGGAACACTTCCATTGTTCTTCGGAATTCTGCTGAAGTTTAAAAATGCTATGGAACTCTTCCCTTGTTCTTCAGAATTCTGTTGAAGTTTAAAAATGCTACGGAACTCTTCCATTGTTCTCGGAATTCTGGTGAAGTTTAAAAATGCTACGGAACTCTTCCATTGTTCTCGGAATTCTGGTGAAGTTTAAAACTGCTGCGGAACTCTTCCATTGTTCTTCGGAATTCTGATGAAGTTTAAAAATGCTACGGAACTCTTCCATTGTTCTTCAGAATTCTGCTGAACTTAAAAAATACTACAGAACTCTTCCATTGTTCTTTGGAATTCTGCAGAAGTTTAAAAATGCTACGGAACTCTTCCATTGTTCTTGGAATTCTGTTGAAGTTTAAAAATGCTACGGAACTCTTCCATTGTTCTCAGAATCCTGCTGAAGTTTATAAATGCTACGGTACTCTTCCATTGTTCTTGGGTATTCTGCTGAAGTTTAAAAATGTTACGGATCACTTCCATTGTTCTTCAGAATTCTGATGAAGTTTAAAAATGCTACGGAACTCTTCCATTGTTATTTTTAATTCTACTGAAGTTTAAAAATGCTACGGAACTCTTCCATTGTTCTTCGGAATTCTGCAGAAGTTTAAAACTGGAATTCTGTTGAAGTTTAAAAATGCTACGGAAATCTTCCATTGTTCTCAGAATTCTGCTGAAGTTTATAAATTCTACGGTACTTTTCCATTGTTCTTGGGAATTCTGCTGAAGTTTAAAAATGTTACTGATCATTTCCATTGTTCTTCGGAATTCTGCTGAAGTTTAAAAATGCTGCGGAACGCTTCCATTGTTCTTCGGAATTCTGATGAAGTTTAAAACTGCTACGGAACTCTTCCATTGTTCTTCCGAATTCTGCTGAAGCTTAAAAATGCTACAGAACTCTTCCATTGTTCTTCGGAATTCTGCTGAAGTTTAAAAATGCTATGGAACTTTTACATTGTTCTTCTGAATTCTGCTGAAGTTTAAAAATGCTACGGAACTCTTCCATTGTTCTTCGGAATTCAGATGAAGCTTAAAACTGCAACGGAACTCTTCCATTGTTCTTCGGAATTCTTCTGAAGTTTAAAAATGCTACGAAACTCTTCCATTGTTCTTCGGAATTCTGCTGAAGTTTAAAAATGCTACGGAACTCTTCCATTGTTCTCGGAATTCTGCTGAAGTTTAAAAATGCTACGGAACTCTTCCATTGTTCTCGGAATTCTGGTGAAGTTTAAAAATGCTACGGAACTCTTCCATTGTTCTCGGAATTCTGCTGAAGTTTAAAAATGCTACGGTACTCTTCCATTGTTCTTCGGAATTCTGCTGAAGCTTAAAAATGCTATGGAACTGTTCCTTTGTTTTTCGGAATTCTGCTGAAGTTTAAAAATGCTACGGAACTCTTCCATTGTTCTTCTGAATTCTGCTGAAGTTTAAAAATGCTGTGGAACTCTTCCATTGTTCTCGAAATTCTTCTGAAGTTTGAAAATGCTACGGAACTCTTCCATTGTTCTTCAGAATGCTGCTGAAGTTTAAAAATGATACGGAACACTTCCTTTGTTCTTCGGAATTCTGCTGAAGTTTAAAAATGCTACGGAACTCTTCCATTGTTCACGGAATTCTGTTGAAGTTTAAAAATGCTACGGAGCTCTTCCATTGTTATTCTTAATTCTGCTGAAGTTTAAAAATGCTACGGAACTCTTCCATTGTTCTTCGGAATTCTGCTGAAGTTTAAAAATGCTACGGAACTCTTCCATTGTTCTTCTGAATTCTGCTGAAGTTTAAAAATGCTACGGAACTCTTCCATTGTTCTTCGGAATTCTGATGAAGCTTAGAACTGCAACGGAACACTTCCATTGTTCTTCGGAATTCTGCTGAAGTTTAAAAATGCTATGGAACTCTTCCATTGTTCTTCAGAATTCTGGTGAAGTTTAAAAATGCTACGGAACTCTTCCATTGTTCTTCGGAATTCTGATGAAGTTTAAAAATGCTACGGAACTCTTCCATTGTTCTTCGGAATTCTGATGAAGCTTAGAACTGCAACGGAACACTTCCATTGTTCTTCGGAATTCTGATGAAGTTTAAAAATGCTATGGAACTCTTCCATTGTTCTTCAGAATTCTGGTGAAGTTTAAAAATGCTACGGAACTCTTCCATTGTTCTTCGGAATTCTGATGAAGTTTAAAAATGCTACGGAACTCTTCCATTGTTCTTCAGAATTCTGCTGAAGTTTAAAAATGCTACAGAACTCTTCCATTGTTCTTTGGAATGCTGGAGAAGTTTAAAAATGCTACGGTACTCTTCCATTGTTCTTCGGAATTCTGCTGAAGCTTAAAAATGCTATGGAACTGTTCCTTTGTTCTTCGGAATTCTGCTGAAGTTTAAAAATGCTACGGAACTCTTCCATTGTTCTTCTGAATTCTGCTGAAGTTTAAAAATGCTGTGGAACTCTTCCATTGTTCTTGAAATTCTTCTGAAGTTTGAAAATGCTACGGAACTCTTCCATTGTTCTTCAGAATGCTGCTGAAGTTTAAAAATGATACGGAACACTTCCTTTGTTCTTCGGAATTCTGCTGAAGTTTAAAAATGCTACGGAACTCTTCCATTGTTCACGGAATTCTGTTGAAGTTTAAAAATGCTACGGAGCTCTTCCATTGTTATTCTTAATTCTGCTGAAGTTTAAAAATGCTACGGAACTCTTCCATTGTTCTTCGGAATTCTGCTGAAGTTTAAAAATGCTACGGAACTCTTCCATTGTTCTTCTGAATTCTGCTGAAGTTTAAAAATGCTACGGAACTCTTCCATTGTTCTTCGGAATTCTGATGAAGCTTAGAACTGCAACGGAACACTTCCATTGTTCTTCGGAATTCTGCTGAAGTTTAAAAATGCTATGGAACTCTTCCATTGTTCTTCAGAATTCTGGTGAAGTTTAAAAATGCTACGGAACTCTTCCATTGTTCTTCGGAATTCTGATGAAGTTTAAAAATGCTACGGAACTCTTCCATTGTTCTTCAGAATTCTGCTGAAGTTTAAAAATGCTACAGAACTCTTCCATTGTTCTTTGGAATGCTGGAGAAGTTTAAAAATGCTACGGAACTCTTCCATTGTTCTTGGAATTCTGTTGAAGTTTAAAAATGCTACGGAACTCTTCCATTGTTCTCAGAATCCTGCTGAAGTTTATAAATGCTACGGTACTCTTCCATTGTTCTTGGGTATTCTGCTGAAGTTTAAAAATGTTACGGATCACTTCCATTGTTCTTCAGAATTCTGATGAAGTTTAAAAATGCTACGGAACTCTTCCATTGTTATTTTTAATTCTACTGAAGTTTAAAAATGCTACGGAACTCTTCCATTGTTCTTCGGAATTCTGCAGAAGTTTAAAAATGCTACGGAACTCTTCCATTGTTCTTGGAAATCTGTTGAAGTTTAAAAATGCTACAGAAATCTTCCATTGTTCTCAGAATTCTGCTGAAGTTTATAAATTCTACGGTACTCTTCCATTGTTCTTGGGTATTCTGCTGAAGTTTAAAAATGTTACGGATCACTTCCATTGTTCTTCAGAATTCTGATGAAGTTTAAAAATGCTACGGAACCCTTCCATTGTTATTTTTCATTCTACTGAAGTTTAAAAATGCGACGGAACTCTTCCATTGTTCTTCAGAATTCTGCTGAAGTTTAAAAATGCTACGGAACTCTTCCATTGTTCTTCGGAATTCTGCTGAAGTTTAAAAATGGTACGGAACTTTTCCATTGTTCTTCGGAATTCTGACGAAGCTTAAAAAGGCTACGGAACTCTTCCATTTTTCTTCGGAATTCTGCTGAAGTTTAAAAATGCTACGGAACTCTTCCATTGTTCTTCGGAATTCTGCAGAAGTTTAAAAATGCTACGGAACTCTTCCATTGTTCTTGGAATTCTGGAGAAGTTTAAAAATGCTACGGAACTCTTCCATTGTTCTCAGAATTCTGCTGAAGCTAATAAATTCTACGGTGCTCTTCCATTGTTCTTGGGAATTCTGCTGAAGTTTAAAAATGCTACGGAACTCTTCCATTGTTCTTCTGAATTCTGCTGAAGTTTAAAAATGCTGTGGAACTCTTCCGTTGTTCTCGAAATTCTTCTGAAGTTTGAAAATGCTACGGAACTCTTCCATTGTTCTTCAGAATGCTGCTGAAGTTTAAAAATGATACGGAACACTTCCTTTGTTCTTCGGAATTCTGCTGAAGTTTAAAAATGCTACGGAACTCTTCCATTGTTCACGGAATTCTGTTGAAGTTTAAAAATGCTACGGAGCTCTTCCATTGTTATTCTTAATTCTGCTGAAGTTTAAAAATGCTACGGAACTCTTCCATTGTTCTTCGGAATTCTGCTGAAGTTTAAAAATGCTACGGAACTCTTCCATTGTTCTTCTGAATTCTGCTGAAGTTTAAAAATGCTACGGAACTCTTCCATTGTTCTTCGGAATTCTGATGAAGCTTAGAACTGCAACGGAACACTTCCATTGTTCTTCGGAATTCTGCTGAAGTTTAAAAATGCTATGGAACTCTTCCATTGTTCTTCAGAATTCTGTTGAAGTTTAGAAATGCTACGGAACTCTTCCATTGTTCTCGGAATTCTGGTGAAGTTTAAAACTGCTGCGGAACTCTTCCATTGTTTTTCTGAATTCTGATGAAGTTTAAAAATGCTACGGAACTCTTCCATTGTTCTTCAGAATTCTGCTGAAGTTTAAAAATGCTACAGAACTCTTCCATTGTTCTTTGGAATTCTGCAGAAGTTTAAAAATGCTACGGAACTCTTCCATTGTTCTTGGAATTCTGTTGAAGTTTAAAAATGCTACGGAACTCTTCCATTGTTCTCAGAATCCTGCTGAAGTTTATAAATGCTACGGTACTCTTCCATTGTTCTTGGGTATTCTGCTGAAGTTTAAAAATGTTACGGATCACTTCCATTGTTCTTCAGAATTCTGATGAAGTTTAAAAATGCTACGGAACTCTTCCATTGTTATTTTTAATTCTACTGAAGTTTAAAAATGCTACGGAACTCTTCCATTGTTCTTCGGAATTCTGCAGAAGTTTAAAAATGCTACGGAACTCTTCCATTGTTCTTGGAATTCTGTTGACGTTTAAAAATGCTACGAAAATCTTCCATTGTTCTCAGAATTCTGCTGAAGTTTATAAATTCTACGGTACTCTTCCATTGTTCTTGGGTATTCTGCTGAAGTTTAAAAATGTTACGGATCACTTCCATTGTTCTTCAGAATTCTGATGAAGTTTAAAAATGCTACGGAACCCTTCCATTGTTATTTTTCATTCTACTGAAGTTTAAAAATGCTACGGAACTCTTCCATTGTTCTTCGGAATTCTGCTGAAGTTTAAAAATGCTACGGAACTCTTCCATTGTTCTTCGGAATACTGGTGAAGTTTAAAAATGGTACGGAACTTTTCCATTGTTCTTCGGAATTCTGCTGAAGTTTAAAAATGCTACGGAACTCTTCCATTGTTCTTCTGAATTCTGCTGAAGTTTAAAAATGCTACGGAACTCTTCCATTGTTCTTCGGAATTCTGATGAAGCTTAGAACTGCAACGGAACACTTCCATTGTTCTTCGGAATTCTGATGAAGTTTAAAAATGCTACGGAACTCTTCCATTGTTCTTCAGAATTCTGCTGAAGTTTAAAAATACTACAGAACTCTTCCATTGTTCTTTGGAATTCTGCAGAAGTTTAAAAATGCTACGGAACTCTTCCATTGTTCTTGGAATTCTGTTGAAGTTTAAAAATGCTACGGAACTCTTCCATTGTTCTCAGAATCCTGCTGAAGTTTATAAATGCTACGGTACTCTTCCATTGTTCTTGGGTATTCTGTTGAAGTTTAAAAATGTTACGGATCACTTCCATTGTTCTTCAGAATTCTGATGAAGTTTAAAAATGCTACGGAACTCTTCCATTGTTATTTTTAATTCTACTGAAGTTTAAAAATGCTACGGAACTCTTCCATTGTTCTTCGGAATTCTGCAGAAGTTTAAAAATGCTACGGAACTCTTCCATTGTTCTTGGAATTCTGTTGAAGTTTAAAAATGCTACGGAAATCTTCCATTGTTCTCAGAATTCTGCTGAAGTTTATAAATTCTACGGTACTTTTCCATTGTTCTTGGGAATTCTGCTGAAGTTTAAAAATGTTACTGATCATTTCCATTGTTCTTCGGAATTCTGCTGACGTTTAAAAATGCTGCGGAACTCTTCCATTGTTCTTCGGAATTCTGATGAAGTTTAAAACTGCTACGGAACTCTTCCATTGTTCTTCGGAATTCTGCTGAAGCTTAAAAATGCTACGGAACTCTTCCATTGTTCTTCGGAATTCTGCTGAAGTTTAAAAATGCTATGGAACTTTTACATTGTTCTTCTGAATTCTGCTGAAGTTTAAAAATGCTACGGAACTCTTCCATTGTTCTTCGGAATTCAGATGAAGCTTAAAACTGCAACGGAACTCTTCCATTGTTCTTCGGAATTCTTCTGAAGTTTAAAAATGCTACGGAACTCTTCCATTGTTCTTCGGAATTCTGCTGAAGTTTAAAAATGCTACGGAACTCTTCCATTGTTCTCGGAATTCTGCTGAAGTTTAAAAATGCTACGGAACTCTTCCATTGTTCTCGGAATTCTGGTGAAGTTTAAAAATGCTACGGAACTCTTCCATTGTTCTCGGAATTCTGCTGAAGTTTAAAAATGCTACGGTACTCTTCCATTGTTCTTCGGAATTCTGCTGAAGCTTAAAAATGCTATGGAACTGTTCCTTTGTTCTTCGGAATTCTGCTGAAGTTTAAAAATGCTATGGAACTCTTCCATTGTTCTCGGAATTCTGGTGAAGTTTAAAAATGCTACGGAACTCTTCCATTGTTCTCGGAATTCTGGTGAAGTTTAAAAATGCTACGGAACTCTTCCATTGTTATTCTTAATTCTGCTGAAGTTTAAAAATGCTACGGAACTCTTCCATTGTTCTTCGGAATTCTGCTGAAGTTTAAAAATGCTACGGAACTCTTCCATTGTTCTTCGGAATTCTGATGAAGCTTAGAACTGCAACGTAACACTTCCATTATTCTTCGGAATTCTGCTGAAGTTTAAAAATGCTACGGAACTCTTCCATTGTTCTTCAGAATTCTGTTGAAGTTTAAAAATGCTACGGAACTCTTCCATTGTTCTCGGAATTCTGGTGAAGTTTAAAAATGCTACAGAACTCTTCCATTGTTCTTGGAATTCTGGTGAAGTTTAAAACTGCTGCGGAACTCTTCCATTGTTCTCGGATTTCTGCTGAAGTTTAAAAATGCTACGGAACTCTTCCATTGTTCTTCGGAATTCTGCTCAAGTTTAAAAATGCTACGGAACTTTTCCATTGTTCTTCGGAATTCTGATGAAGTTTAAAAATGCTACGGAACTCTTCCATTGTTCTCAGAATCCTGCTGAAGTTTATAAATGCTACGGTACTCTTCCATTGTTCTTGGGTATGCTGCTGAAGTTTAAAAATGTTACGGATCACTTTCATTGTTCTTCAGAATTCTGATGAAGTTTAAAAATGCTACGGAACTCTTCCATTGTTCTCGGAATTCTGGTGAAGTTTAAAAATGCTACGGAACTCTTCCATTGTTATTCTTAATTCTGCTGAAGTTTAAAAATGCTACGGAACTCTTCCATTGTTCTTCGGAATTCTGCTGAAGTTTAAAAATGCTACAGAACTCTTCCATTGTTCTTCGGAATTCTGATGAAGCTTAGAACTGCAACGTAACACTTCCATTATTCTTCGGAATTCTGCTGAAGTTTAAAAATGCTACGGAACTCTTCCATTGTTCTTCAGAATTCTGTTGAAGTTTAAAAATGCTACGGAACTCTTCCATTGTTCTCGGAATTCTGGTGAAGTTTAAAAATGCTACAGAACTCTTCCATTGTTCTTGGAATTCTGGTGAAGTTTAAAACTGCTGCGGAACTCTTCCATTGTTCTCGGATTTCTGCTGAAGTTTAAAAATGCTACGGAACTCTTCCATTGTTCTTCAGAATTCTGCTCAAGTTAAAAAATGCTACGGAACTTTTCCATTGTTCTTCGGAATTCTGATGAAGTTTAAAAATGCTACGGAACTCTTCCATTGTTCTTCAGAATTCTGCTGAAGTTTAAAAATGCTACGGAACTCTTCCATTGTTCTTTGGAATTCTGCAGAAGTTTAAAAATGCTACGGAACTCTTCAATTGTTCTTGGAATTCTGTTGAAGTTTAAAAATGCTACGGAACTCTTCCATTGTTCTCAGAATCCTGCTG
The DNA here is from genome assembly GCF_046119375.1 of Phyllobates terribilis. Classification (NCBI taxonomy): domain Eukaryota; kingdom Metazoa; phylum Chordata; class Amphibia; order Anura; family Dendrobatidae; genus Phyllobates; species Phyllobates terribilis. The sequence continues at coordinate 301,654 of NW_027363785.1, read as the reverse complement.
AAGTTTATAAATGCTACGGTACTCTTCCATTGTTCTTGGGTATGCTGCTGAAGTTTAAAAATGTTACGGATCACTTCCATTGTTCTTCAGAATTCTGATGAAGTTTAAAAATGCTACAGAACTCTTCCATTGTTATTTTTAATTCTACTGAAGTTTAAAAATGCTACGGAACTCTTCCATTGTTCTTGGAATTCTGGTGAAGTTTAAAAATGCTATGGAACTCTTCCATTGTTCTCAGAATTCTGCTGAAGCTTATAAATTCTACGGTGCTCTTCCATTGTTCTTGGGAATTCTGCTGAAGTTTAAAAATGTTACGGATCAATTCCATTGTTCTTCGGAATTCTGCTGAAGTTTAAAAATGCTACGGAACTCTTCCATTGTTCTTCGGAATTCTGCTGAAGCTTAAAAATGCTATGGAACTGTTCCATTGTTCTTCGGAATTCTGCTGAAGTTTAAAAATGCTATGGAACTCTTCCATTGTTCTCGGAATTCTGGTGAAGTTTAAAAATGCTACGGAACTCATCCATTGTTCTCGGAATTCTGCTGAAGTTTAAAAATGCTACGGAACTCTTCCATTGTTCTTCGGAATTCTGCTGAAGTTTAAAAATAGTATGGAACTTTTCCATTGTTCTTCGGAATTCTGATGAAGTTTAAAAAGGCTACAGAACTCTTCCATTGTTCTTCGGAATTCTGCTGAAGTTTAAAAATGCTACGGAACTCTTCCATTGTTCTTCGGAATTCTGCAGAAGTTTAAAAATGCTACGGAACTCTTCCATTGTTCTTGGTATTCTGGTGAAGTTTAAAAATGCTACGGAACTCTTCCATTGTTCTCAGAATTCTGCTGAAGCTTATAAATTCTACGGTGCTCTTCCATTGTTCTTGGGAATTCTGCTGAAGTTTAAAAATGTTACGGATCAATTCCATTGTTCTTCGGAATTCTGCTTAAGTTTAAAAATGCTACGGAAGTCTTCCATTGTTCTTCGGAATTCTGCTGAAGTTTAAAAATGCTACGGAACTCTTCCTTTGTTCTTCGGAATTCTTCTGAAGTTTAAAAATGCTACAGAATTCTTCTCTTGTTCTTCAGAATTCTGCTGAAGTTTAAAAATGCTACGGAACACTTCCTTTGTTCTTCGGAATTCTGCTGAAGTTTAAAAATGCTACAGAACTCTTCCATTGTTCACCGTATTCTGGTGAAGTTTAAAAATGCTACGGAACTCTTCCATTGTTATTTTTAATTCTACTGAAGTTTAAAAATGCTACGGAACTCTTCCATTGTTCTTTGGAATTCTGCTGAAGTTTAAAAATACTATGGGACTCTTCATTGTTCTTCTGAGTTCTGCTGAAGTTTAAAAATGCTACGGAACTCTTCCATTGTTCTTCGGAATTCTGATGAAGTTTAAAACTGCAACGGAACTCTTGCATTGTTCTTCGGAATTCTGCTGAAGTTTAAAAATGCTACGGAACTCTTCCATTGTTCTTCGGAATTCTGCTGAAGTTTAAAAATGCTACAGAACTCTTCCATTGTTCCTCGGAATTCTGGTGAAGTTTAAAAATGCTGCGGAACTCATCCATTGTTCTCGGAATTCTGCTGAAGATTAAAAATGCTACGGAACTCTTCCATTGTTCTTCGGGATTCTGCTGTAATTTAAAAATGCTACGGAACTCTTCCATTGTTCTTCGGAATTCTGCTGAAGTTTAAAAATGCTACGGAACTCTTCCATTGTTCTTTGGAATTCTGCTGAAGTTTAAAAATGCTACGGAACTCTTCCATTGTTTTTCGGAATTCTGCTGAAGTTTAAAAATGCTGTGGAACACTTCCATTGTTCTCGGAATTCTTCTGAAGTTTGAAAATGCTACAGAACTCTTCCATTGTTCTTCAGAATACTGCTGAAGTTTAAAAATGCTACGGAACACTTCCTTTGTTCTTCGGAATTCTGCTGAAGTTTAAAAATGCTACGGAACTCTTCCATTGTTCACGGAATTCTGGTGAAGTTTAAAAATGCTACGGAACTGTTCCATTGTTATTCTTAATTCTGCTGAAGTTTAAAAATGCTACGGAACTCTTCCATTGTTCTTCGGAATTCTGCTGAAGTTTAAAAATGCTACGGAACTTTTACATTGTTCTTCGGAATTCTGATGAAGTTTAAAAATGCTACGGAACTCTTCCATTGTTCTTTGGAATTCTGCTGAAGTTTAAAAATGCTACGGAACTCTTCCATTGTTCTCAGAATTCTGTTGAAGTTTAAAAATGCTACGGAACTCTTCCATTGTTCTCGGAATTCTGTTGAAGTTTAAAAATGCTGCGGAACTCTTCCATTGTTCTCGGAATTCTGCTGAAGTTTAAAAATGCTACGGAACTCTTCCATTGTTCTTCGGAATTCTGCTGAAGTTTAAAAATGCTACAGAATTTTTCCATTGTTCTTCGGAATTCTGATGAAGTTTAAAAATGCTACGGAACTCTTCCATTGTTCTTCAGAATTCTGCTGAAGTTTAAAAATGCTACGGAACTCTTCCATTGTTCTTCGGAATTCTGCAGAAGTTTAAAAATGCTACGGAACTCTTCCATTGTTCTTGGAATTCTGGTGAAGTTTAAAAATGCTACGGAACTCTTCCATTGTTCTCAGAATTCTGCTGAAGTTTATAAATTCTACGGTACTCTTCCACTGTTCTTGGGAATTCTGCTGAAGTTTAAAAATATTACGGATCATTTCCATTGTTCTTCGGAATTCTGCTGAAGTTTAAATATGCTACGGAACTGTTCCCTTGTTCTTCTGAGTTCTACTGAAGTTTAAAAATGCTGCGGAACACTTCCCTTGTTCTTCGGAATTCTGATGAAGTTTAAAAATGCTACGGAACTCTTCCATTGTTCTTCGGAATTCTGATGAAGCTTAAAACTGCAACGGAACTCTTCCATTGTTCTTCGGAATTCTGCTGAAGTTTAAAAATGCTACGGAACTCTTCCATTGTTCTTCGGAATTTTGCTGAAGTTTAAAAATGCTACGGAACTCTTCCATTGTTTTCGGAATTCTGCTGAAGTTTAAAAATGCTACGGAACTCTTCCATTGTTCTCGGAATTCTGGTGAAGTTTAAAAATGCTACGGAACTCTTCCATTGTTCTCGGAATTCTGCTGAAGTTTAAAAATGCTACGGAACTATTCCATTGTTCTTCGGAATTCTGCCGAAGTTTAAAAATGCTACGGAACTCTTCCATTGTTCTTGGAATTCCTGTGAAGTTTAAAAATGCTACGGAACTCTTCCATTGTTCGGAGAATTCTGCTGAAGCTTATAAATTCTACGGTGCTCTTCCATTGTTCTTGGGAATTCTGCTGAAGTTTAAAAATGGTACGGAACTTTTCCATTGTTCTTCGGAATTCTGATGAAGTTTAAAAAGGCTACGGAACTCTTCCATTGTTCTTCGGAATTCTGCTGAAGTTTAAAAATGCTACGGAACTCTTCCATTGTTCTTCGGAATTCTGCAGAAGTTTAAAAATGCTACGGAACTCTTCCATTGTTCTTGGAATTCTGGTGAAGTTTAAAAATGCTATGGAACTCTTCCATTGTTCTCAGAATTCTGCTGAAGCTTATAAATTCTACGGTGCTCTTCCATTGTTCTTGGGAATTCTGCTGAAGTTTAAAAATGTTACGGATCAATTCCATTGTTCTTCGGAATTCTGCTGAAGTTTAAAAATGCTACGGAACTCTTCCATTGTTCTTCGGAATTCTGCTGAAGCTTAAAAATGCTATGGAACTGTTCCATTGTTCTTCGGAATTCTGCTGAAGTTTAAAAATGCTATGGAACTCTTCCATTGTTCTCGGAATTCTGGTGAAGTTTAAAAATGCTACGGAACTCTTCCATTGTTCTCGGAATTCTGGTGAAGTTTAAAAATGCTACGGAACTCATCCATTGTTCTCGGAATTCTGCTGAAGTTTAAAAATGCTACGGAACTCTTCCATTGTTCTTCGGAATTCTGCTGAAGTTTAAAAATAGTATGGAACTTTTCCATTGTTCTTCGGAATTCTGATGAAGTTTAAAAAGGCTACGGAACTCTTCCATTGTTCTTCGGAATTCTGCTGAAGTTTAAAAATGCTACGGAACTCTTCCATTGTTCTTCGGAATTCTGCAGAAGTTTAAAAATGCTACGGAACTCTTCCATTGTTCTTGGTATTCTGGTGAAGTTTAAAAATGCTACGGAACTCTTCCATTGTTCTCAGAATTTTGCTGAAGCTTATAAATTCTACGGTGCTCTTCCATTGTTCTTGGGAATTCTGCTGAAGTTTAAAAATGTTACGGATCAATTCCATTGTTCTTCGGAATTCTGCTTAAGTTTAAAAATGCTACGGAAGTCTTCCATTGTTCTTCGGAATTCTGCTGAAGTTTAAAAATGCTACGGAACTCTTTCATTGTTCTTCGGAATTCTGCTGAAGTTTAAAAATGCTACGGAACTCTTCCATTGTTTTGCGGAATTCTGCTGAAGTTTAAAAATGCTACGGAACTCTTCCATTTTTCTCGGAATTCTTCTGAAGTTTAAAAATGCTACAGAATTCTTCTCTTGTTCTTCAGAAATCTGCTGAAGTTTAAAAATGCTACGGAACACTTCCTTTGTTCTTCGGAATTCTGCTGAAGTTTAAAAATGCTACAGAACTCTTCCATTGTTCACCGTATTCTGGTGAAGTTTAAAAATGCTACGGAACTCTTCCATTGTTATTTTTAATTCTACTGAAGTTTAAAAATGCTACGGAACTCTTCCATTGTTCTTTGGAATTCTGCTGAAGTTTAAAAATGCTATGGGACTCTTCATTGTTCTTCTGAGTTCTGCTGAAGTTTAAAAATGCTACGGAACTCTTCCATTGTTCTTCGGAATTCTGATGAAGTTTAAAACTGCAACGGAACTCTTCCATTGTTCTTCGGAATTCTGCTGAAGTTTAAAAACGCTACGGAACTCTTCCATTGTTCTTCGGAATTCTGCTGAAGTTTAAAAATGCTACAGAACTCTTCCATTGTTCCTCGGAATTCTGCTGAAGTTTAAAAATGCTACGGAACTCTTCCATTGTTCTTTGGAATTCTGCTGAAGTTTAAAAATGCTACGGAACTCTTCCATTGTTCCTCGGAATTCTGGTGAAGTTTAAAAATGCTGCGGAACTCATCCATTGTTCTCGGAATTCTGCTGAAGATTAAAAATGCTACGGAACTCTTCCATTGTTCTTCGGGATTCTGCTGTAATTTAAAAATGCTACGGAACTCTTCCATTGTTCTTCGGAATTCTGCTGAAGTTTAAAAATGCTACGGAACTCTTCCATTGTTCTTTGGAATTCTGCTGAAGTTCAAAAATGCTACGGAACTCTTCCATTGTTTTTCGGAATTCTGCTGAAGTTTAAAAATGCTGTGGAACTCTTCCATTGTTCTCGGAATTCTTCTGAAGTTTGAAAATGCTACAGAACTCTTCCATTGTTCTTCAGAATACTGCTGAAGTTTAAAAATGCTACGGAACACTTCCTTTGTTCTTCGGAATTCTGCTGAAGTTTAAAAATGCTACGGAACTCTTCCATTGTTCACGGAATTCTGGTGAAGTTTAAAAATGCTACGGAACTGTTCCATTGTTATTCTTAATTCTGCTGAAGTTTAAAAATGCTACGGAACTCTTCCATTGTTCTTCGGAATTCTGCTGAAGTTTAAAAATGCTACGGAACTTTTACATTGTTCTTCGGAATTCTGATGAAGTTTAAAAATGCTACGGAACTCTTCCATTGTTCTTCGGAATTCTGCTGAAGTTTAAAAATGCTACGGAACTCTTCCATTGTTCTCAGAATTCTGTTGAAGTTTAAAAATGCTACGGAACTCTTCCATTGTTCTCGGAATTCTGTTGAAGTTTAAAAATGCTGCGGAACTCTTCCATTGTTCTCGGAATTCTGCTGAAGTTTAAAAATGCTACGGAACTCTTCCATTGTTCTTCGGAATTCTGCTGAAGTTTAAAAATGCTACAGAATTTTTCCATTGTTCTTCGGAATTCTGATGAAGTTTAAAAATGCTACGGAACTCTTCCATTGTTCTTCAGAATTCTGCTGAAGTTTAAAAATGCTACGGAACTCTTCCATTGTTCTTCGGAATTCTGCAGAAGTTTAAAAATGCTACGGAACTCTTCCATTGTTCTTGGAATTCTGGTGAAGTTTAAAAATGCTACGGAACTCTTCCATTGTTCTCAGAATTCTGCTGAAGTTTATAAATTCTACGGTACTCTTCCATTGTTCTTGGGAATTCTGCTGAAGTTTAAAAATATTACGGATCATTTCCATTGTTCTTCGGAATTCTGCTGAAGTTTAAATATGCTACGGAACTCTTCCCTTGTTCTTCTGAGTTCTACCGAAGTTTAAAAATGCTGCGGAACACTTCCCTTGTTCTTCGGAATTCTGATGAAGTTTAAAAATGCTACGGAACTCTTCCATTGTTCTTCGGAATTCTGATGAAGCTTAAAACTGCAACGGAACTCTTCCATTGTTTTTCGGAATTCTGCTGAAGTTTAAAAATGCTACGGAACTCTTCCATTGTTCTTCGGAATTCTGCTGAAGTTTAAAAATGCTACGGAACTCTTCCATTGTTTTCGGAATTCTGCTGAAGTTTAAAAATGCTACGGAACTCTTCCATTGTTCTCGGAATTCTGGTGAAGTTTAAAAATGCTACGGAACTCTTCCATTGTTCTCGGAATTCTGCTGAAGTTTAAAAATGCTACGGAACTATTCCATTGTTCTTCGGAATTCTGCCGAAGTTTAAAAATGCTACGGAACTCTTCCATTGTTCTTGGAATTCCTGTGAAGTTTAAAAATGCTACGGAACTCTTCCATTGTTCGGAGAATTCTGCTGAAGCTTATAAATTCTACGGTGCTCTTCCATTGTTCTTGGGAATTCTGCTGAAGTTTAAAAATGTTACGGATCAATTCCATTGTTCTTCGGAATTCTGCTGAAGTTTAAAAATGCTACGGAACTCTTCCATTGTTTTTCGGAATTCTGCTGAAGTTTAAAAATGCTACGGAACTCTTCCATTTTTCTCGGAATTCTTCTGAAGTTTAAAAATACTACAGAACTCTTCTCTTGTTCTTCAGAATTCTGCTGAAGTTTAAAAATGCTACGAAACAATTCCTTTGTTCTTCGGAATTCTGCTGAAGTTTAAAAATGTTACGGATCATTTCCATTGTTCTTCGGAATTCTGCTGAAGTTTAAAAATGCTACGGAACTCTTCCATTGTTCTTCGGAATTCTGCTGAAGTTTAAAAATGCTATGGAACTCATCGATTGTTCTTCGGAATTCTGCTGAAGTTTAAAAATGCTACGGAACTCTTCCATTGTTCTTCTGAGTTCTGCTGAAGTTTAAAAATGCTGCAGAACTCTTCCATTGTTCTTCGGAATTCTGATGAAGTTTAAAACTGCAACGGAACTCTTCCATTTTTCTTCAGAATTCTGCTGAAGTTTAAAGATGCTACGGAACTCTTCCATTGTTCTTCGGAATTCTGCTGAAGTTTAAAAATGCTATGGAACTCTTACATTGTTCTTCTGAATTCTGCTGAAGTTTAAAAATGCTACGGAACTCTTCCATTGTTCTTCGGAACTCTGATGAAGCTTAAAACTGCAACGGAACTCTTCCATTGTTGTTTGGAATTCTGCTGAAGTTTAAAAATGCTACGGAACTCTTCCATTGTTCTTCGGAATTCTGCTGAAGTTTAAAAATGCTACGGAACTCTTCCATTGTTCTCGGAATTCTGCTGAAGTTTAAAAATGCTACGGAACTCTTCCATTGTTCTCGGAATTCTGGTGAAGTTTAAAAATGCTACGGAACTCTTCCATTGTTCTCGGAATTCTGCTGAAGTTTAAAAATGCTACGGAACTCTTCCATTGTTCTTCAGAATTCTGCTGAAGCTTAAAAATGCTATGGAACTGTTCCATTGTTCTTCGGAATTCTGCTGAAGTTTAAAAATGCTATGGAACTCTTCCATTGTTCTCGGAATTCTGGTGAAGTTTAAAAATGCTACGGAACTCTTCCATTGTTCTCGGAATTCTGGTGACGTTTAAAAATGCTACGGAACTCATCCATTGTTCTCGGAATTCTGCTGAAGTTTAAAAATGCTACGGAACTCTTCCATTGTTCTTCGGAATTCTGCTGAAGTTTAAAAATGGTACAGAACTTTTCCATTGTTCTTCGGAATTCTGATGAAGTTTAAAAAGGCTACGGAACTCTTCCATTGTTCTTCGGAATTCTGCTGAAGTTTAAAAATGCTACGGAACTCTTCCATTGTTCTTCGGAATTCTGCAGAAGTTTAAAAATGCTACGGAACTCTTCCATTGTTCTTGGAATTCTGGTGAAGTTTAAAAATGCTACGGAACTCTTCCATTGTTCTCAGAATTCTGCTGAAGCTTATAAATTCTACGGTGCTCTTCCATTGTTCTTGGGAATTCTGCTGAAGTTTAAAAATGTTACGGATCAATTCCATTGTTCTTCGGAATTCTGCTGAAGTTTAAAAATGCTACGGAACTCTTCCATTGTTCTTCGGAATTCTGCTGAAGCTTAAAAATGCTATGGAACTGTTCCATTGTTCTTCGGAATTCTGCTGAAGTTTAAAAATGCTATGGAACTCTTCCATTGTTCTCGGAATTCTGGTGAAGTTTAAAAATGCTACGGAACTCTTCCATTGTTCTCGGAATTCTGGTGAAGTTTAAAAATGCTATGGAACTCATCCATTGTTCTCGGAATTCTGCTGAAGATTAAAAATGCTATGGAACTCTTCCATTGTTCTTCGGAATTCTGCTGAAGTTTAAAAATGCTACGGAACTCTTCCATTGTTCTTCTGAGTTCTGCTGAAGTTTAAAAATGCTGCAGAACTCTTCCATTGTTCTTCGGAATTCTGATGAAGTTTAAAACTGCAACGGAACTCTTCCATTTTTCTTCAGAATTCTGCTGAAGTTTAAAAATGCTACGGAACTCTTCCATTGTTCTTCGGAATTCTGCTGAAGTTTAAAAATGCTATGGAACTCTTACATTGTTCTTCTGAATTCTGCTGAAGTTTAAAAATGCTACGGAACTCTTCCATTGTTCTTCGGAACTCTGATGAAGCTTAAAACTGCAACGGAACTCTTCCATTGTTGTTCGGAATTCTGCTGAAGTTTAAAAATGCTACGGAACTCTTCCATTGTTCTTCGGAATTCTGCTGAAGTTTAAAAATGCTACGGAACTCTTCCATTGTTCTCGGAATTCTGCTGAAGTTTAAAAATGCTACGGAACTCTTCCATTGTTCTCGGAATTCTGGTGAAGTTTAAAAATGCTACAGAACTCTTCCATTGTTCTCGGAATTCTGCTGAAGTTTAAAAATGCTACGGAACTCTTCCATTGTTCTTCAGAATTCTGCTGAAGCTTAAAAATGCTATGGAACTGTTCCATTGTTCTTCGGAATTCTGCTGAAGTTTAAAAATGCTATGGAACTCTTCCATTGTTCTCGGAATTCTGGTGAAGTTTAAAAATGCTACGGAACTCTTCCATTGTTCTCGGAATTCTGGTGACGTTTAAAAATGATACGGAACTCATCCATTGTTCTCGGAATTCTGCTGAAGTTTAAAAATGCTACGGAACTCTTCCATTGTTCTTCGGAATTCTGCTGAAGTTTAAAAATGGTACGGAACTTTTCCATTGTTCTTCGGAATTCTGATGAAGTTTAAAAAGGCTACGGAACTCTTCCATTGTTCTTCGGAATTCTGCTGAAGTTTAAAAATGCTACGGAACTCTTCCATTGTTCTTCGGAATTCTGCAGAAGTTTAAAAATGCTACGGAACTCTTCCATTGTTCTTGGAATTCTGGTGAAGTTTAAAAATGCTACGGAACTCTTCCATTGTTCTCAGAATTCTGCTGAAGCTTATAAATTCTACGGTGCTCTTCCATTGTTCTTGGGAATTCTGCTGAAGTTTAAAAATGTTACGGATCAATTCCATTGTTCTTCGGAATTCTGCTGAAGTTTAAAAATGCTACGGAACTCTTCCATTGTTCTTCGGAATTCTGCTGAAGCTTAAAAATGCTATGGAACTGTTCCATTGTTCTTCGGAATTCTGCTGTAGTTTAAAAATGCTATGGAACTCTTCCATTGTTCTCGGAATTCTGGTGAAGTTTAAAAATGCTACGGAACTCTTCCATTGTTCTCGGAATTCTGGTGAAGTTTAAAAATGCTACGGAACTCATCCATTGTTCTCGGAATTCTGCTGAAGTTTAAAAATGCTACGGAACTCTTCCATTGTTCTTCGGAATTCTGCTGAAGTTTAAAAATAGTATGGAACTTTTCCATTGTTCTTCGGAATTCTGATGAAGTTTAAAAAGGCTACGGAACTCTTCCATTGTTCTTCGGAATTCTGCTGAAGTTTAAAAATGCTACGGAACTCTTCCATTGTTCTTCGGAATTCTGCAGAAGTTTAAAAATGCTACGGAACTCTTCCATTGTTCTTGGAATTCTGGTGAAGTTTAAAAATGCTACGGAACTCTTCCATTGTTCTCAGAATTCTGCTGAAGCTTATAAATTCTACGGTGCTCTTCCATTGTTCTTGGGAATTCTGCTGAAGTTTAAAAATGCTACGGAACTCTTCCATTTTTCTCGGAATTCTTCTGAAGTTTAAAAATGCTACAGAATTCTTCTCTTGTTCTTCAGAATTCTGCTGAAGTTTAAAAATGCTACGGAACACTTCCTTTGTTCTTCGGAATTCTGCTGAAGTTTAAAAATGCTACAGAACTCTTCCATTGTTCACCGTATTCTGGTGAAGTTTAAAAATGCTACGGAACTCTTCCATTGTTATTTTTAATTCTACTGAAGTTTAAAAATGCTACGGAACTCTTCCATTGTTCTTTGGAATTCTGCTGAAGTTTAAAAATGCTACGTGACTCTTCATTGTTCTTCTGAGTTCTGCTGAAGTTTAAAAATGCTACGGAACTCTTCCATTGTTCTTCGGAATTCTGATGAAGTTTAAAACTGCAACGGAACTCTTCCATTGTTCTTCGGAATTCTGCTGAAGTTTAAAAATGCTACGGAACTCTTCCATTGTTCTTCGGAATTCTGCTGAAGTTTAAAAATGCTACAGAACTCTTCCATTGTTCCTCGGAATTCTGGTGAAGTTTAAAAATGCTGCGGAACTCATCCATTGTTCTCGGAATTCTGCTGAAGTTTAAAAATGCTACGGAACTCTTCCATTGTTCTTCGGAATTCTGCTGTAATTTAAAAATGCTATGGAACTCTTCCATTGTTCTTCGGAATTCTGCTGAAGTTTAAAAATGCTACGGAACTCTTCCATTGTTCTTTGGAATTCTGCTGAAGTTTAAAAATGCTACGGAACTCTTCCATTGTTTTTCGGAATTCTGCTGAAGTTTAAAAATGCTGTGGAACTCTTCCATTGTTCTCGGAATTCTTCTGAAGTTTGAAAATGCTACAGAACTCTTCCATTGTTCTTCAGAATACTGCTGAAGTTTAAAAATGCTACGGAACACTTCCTTTGTTCTTCGGAATTCTGCTGAAGTTTAAAAATGCTACGGAACTCTTCCATTGTTCACGGAATTCTGGTGAAGTTTAAAAATGCTACGGAACTGTTCCATTGTTATTCTTAATTCTGCTGAAGTTTAAAAATGCTACGGAACTCTTCCATTGTTCTTCGGAATTCTGCTGAAGTTTAAAAATGCTACGGAACTTTTCCATTGTTCTTCGGAATTCTGATGAAGTTTAAAAATGCTACGGAACTCTTCCATTGTTCTTCGGAATTCTGCTGAAGTTTAAAAATGCTACGGAACTCTTCCATTGTTCTCAGAATTCTGTTGAAGTTTAAAAATGCTACGGAACTCTTCCATTGTTCTCGGAATTCTGTTGAAGTTTAAAAATGCTGCGGAACTCTTCCATTGTTCTCGGAATTCTGCTGAAGTTTAAAAATGCTACGGAACTCTTCCATTGTTCTTCGGAATTCTGCTGAAGTTTAAAAATGCTACAGAATTTTTCCATTGTTCTTCGGAATTCTGATGAAGTTTAAAAATGCTACGGAACTCTTACATTGTTCTTCTGAATTCTGCTGAAGTTTAAAAATGCTACGGAACTCTTCCATTGTTCTTCGGAACTCTGATGAAGCTTAAAACTGCAACGGAACTCTTCCATTGTTGTTTGGAATTCTGCTGAAGTTTAAAAATGCTACGGAACTCTTCCATTGTTCTTCGGAATTCTGCTGAAGTTTAAAAATGCTACGGAACTCTTCCATTGTTCTCGGAATTCTGCTGAAGTTTAAAAATGCTACGGAACTCTTCCATTGTTCTCGGAATTCTGGTGAAGTTTAAAAATGCTACGGAACTCTTCCATTGTTCTCGGAATTCTGCTGAAGTTTAAAAATGCTACGGAACTCTTCCATTGTTCTTCAGAATTCTGCTGAAGCTTAAAAATGCTATGGAACTGTTCCATTGTTCTTCGGAATTCTGCTGAAGTTTAAAAATGCTATGGAACTCTTCCATTGTTCTCGGAATTCTGGTGAAGTTTAAAAATGCTACGGAACTCTTCCATTGTTCTCGGAATTCTGGTGACGTTTAAAAATGCTACGGAACTCATCCATTGTTCTCGGAATTCTGCTGAAGTTTAAAAATGCTACGGAACTCTTCCATTGTTCTTCGGAATTCTGCTGAAGTTTAAAAATGGTACAGAACTTTTCCATTGTTCTTCGGAATTCTGATGAAGTTTAAAAAGGCTACGGAACTCTTCCATTGTTCTTCGGAATTCTGCTGAAGTTTAAAAATGCTACGGAACTCTTCCATTGTTCTTCGGAATTCTGCAGAAGTTTAAAAATGCTACGGAACTCTTCCATTGTTCTTGGAATTCTGGTGAAGTTTAAAAATGCTACGGAACTCTTCCATTGTTCTCAGAATTCTGCTGAAGCTTATAAATTCTACGGTGCTCTTCCATTGTTCTTGGGAATTCTGCTGAAGTTTAAAAATGTTACGGATCAATTCCATTGTTCTTCGGAATTCTGCTGAAGTTTAAAAATGCTACGGAACTCTTCCATTGTTCTTCGGAATTCTGCTGAAGCTTAAAAATGCTATGGAACTGTTCCATTGTTCTTCGGAATTCTGCTGAAGTTTAAAAATGCTATGGAACTCTTCCATTGTTCTCGGAATTCTGGTGAAGTTTAAAAATGCTACGGAACTCTTCCATTGTTCTCGGAATTCTGGTGAAGTTTAAAAATGCTATGGAACTCATCCATTGTTCTCGGAATTCTGCTGAAGATTAAAAATGCTATGGAACTCTTCCATTGTTCTTCGGAATTCTGCTGAAGTTTAAAAATGCTACGGAACTCTTCCATTGTTCTTCTGAGTTCTGCTGAAGTTTAAAAATGCTGCAGAACTCTTCCATTGTTCTTCGGAATTCTGATGAAGTTTAAAACTGCAACGGAACTCTTCCATTTTTCTTCAGAATTCTGCTGAAGTTTAAAAATGCTACGGAACTCTTCCATTGTTCTTCGGAATTCTGCTGAAGTTTAAAAATGCTATGGAACTCTTACATTGTTCTTCTGAATTCTGCTGAAGTTTAAAAATGCTACGGAACTCTTCCATTGTTCTTCGGAACTCTGATGAAGCTTAAAACTGCAACGGAACTCTTCCATTGTTGTTCGGAATTCTGCTGAAGTTTAAAAATGCTACGGAACTCTTCCATTGTTCTTCGGAATTCTGCTGAAGTTTAAAAATGCTACGGAACTCTTCCATTGTTCTCGGAATTCTGCTGAAGTTTAAAAATGCTACGGAACTCTTCCATTGTTCTCGGAATTCTGGTGAAGTTTAAAAATGCTACAGAACTCTTCCATTGTTCTCGGAATTCTGCTGAAGTTTAAAAATGCTACGGAACTCTTCCATTGTTCTTCAGAATTCTGCTGAAGCTTAAAAATGCTATGGAACTGTTCCATTGTTCTTCGGAATTCTGCTGAAGTTTAAAAATGCTATGGAACTCTTCCATTGTTCTCGGAATTCTGGTGAAGTTTAAAAATGCTACGGAACTCTTCCATTGTTCTCGGAATTCTGGTGACGTTTAAAAATGATACGGAACTCATCCATTGTTCTCGGAATTCTGCTGAAGTTTAAAAATGCTACGGAACTCTTCCATTGTTCTTCGGAATTCTGCTGAAGTTTAAAAATGGTACGGAACTTTTCCATTGTTCTTCGGAATTCTGATGAAGTTTAAAAAGGCTACGGAACTCTTCCATTGTTCTTCGGAATTCTGCTGAAGTTTAAAAATGCTACGGAACTCTTCCATTGTTCTTCGGAATTCTGCAGAAGTTTAAAAATGCTACGGAACTCTTCCATTGTTCTTGGAATTCTGGTGAAGTTTAAAAATGCTACGGAACTCTTCCATTGTTCTCAGAATTCTGCTGAAGCTTATAAATTCTACGGTGCTCTTCCATTGTTCTTGGGAATTCTGCTGAAGTTTAAAAATGTTACGGATCAATTCCATTGTTCTTCGGAATTCTGCTGAAGTTTAAAAATGCTACGGAACTCTTCCATTGTTCTTCGGAATTCTGCTGAAGCTTAAAAATGCTATGGAACTGTTCCATTGTTCTTCGGAATTCTGCTGAAGTTTAAAAATGCTATGGAACTCTTCCATTGTTCTCGGAATTCTGGTGAAGTTTAAAAATGCTACGGAACTCTTCCATTGTTCTCGGAATTCTGGTGAAGTTTAAAAATGCTATGGAACTCATCCATTGTTCTCGGAATTCTGCTGAAGATTAAAAATGCTATGGAACTCTTCCATTGTTCTTCGGAATTCTGCTGAAGTTTAAAAATGCTACGGAACTCTTCCATTGTTCTTCTGAGTTCTGCTGAAGTTTAAAAATGCTGCAGAACTCTTCCATTGTTCTTCGGAATTCTGATGAAGTTTAAAACTGCAACGGAACTCTTCCATTTTTCTTCAGAATTCTGCTGAAGTTTAAAAATGCTACGGAACTCTTCCATTGTTCTTCGGAATTCTGCTGAAGTTTAAAAATGCTATGGAACTCTTACATTGTTCTTCTGAATTCTGCTGAAGTTTAAAAATGCTACGGAACTCTTCCATTGTTCTTCGGAACTCTGATGAAGCTTAAAACTGCAACGGAACTCTTCCATTGTTGTTCGGAATTCTGCTGAAGTTTAAAAATGCTACGGAACTCTTCCATTGTTCTTCGGAATTCTGCTGAAGTTTAAAAATGCTACGGAACTCTTCCATTGTTCTCGGAATTCTGCTGAAGTTTAAAAATGCTACGGAACTCTTCCATTGTTCTCGGAATTCTGGTGAAGTTTAAAAATGCTACAGAACTCTTCCATTGTTCTCGGAATTCTGCTGAAGTTTAAAAATGCTACGGAACTCTTCCATTGTTCTTCAGAATTCTGCTGAAGCTTAAAAATGCTATGGAACTGTTCCATTGTTCTTCGGAATTCTGCTGAAGTTTAAAAATGCTATGGAACTCTTCCATTGTTCTCGGAATTCTGGTGAAGTTTAAAAATGCTACGGAACTCTTCCATTGTTCTCGGAATTCTGGTGACGTTTAAAAATGATACGGAACTCATCCATTGTTCTCGGAATTCTGCTGAAGTTTAAAAATGCTACGGAACTCTTCCATTGTTCTTCGGAATTCTGCTGAAGTTTAAAAATGGTACGGAACTTTTCCATTGTTCTTCGGAATTCTGATGAAGTTTAAAAAGGCTACGGAACTCTTCCATTGTTCTTCGGAATTCTGCTGAAGTTTAAAAATGCTACGGAACTCTTCCATTGTTCTTCGGAATTCTGCAGAAGTTTAAAAATGCTACGGAACTCTTCCATTGTTCTTGGAATTCTGGTGAAGTTTAAAAATGCTACGGAACTCTTCCATTGTTCTCAGAATTCTGCTGAAGCTTATAAATTCTACGGTGCTCTTCCATTGTTCTTGGGAATTCTGCTGAAGTTTAAAAATGTTACGGATCAATTCCATTGTTCTTCGGAATTCTGCTGAAGTTTAAAAATGCTACGGAACTCTTCCATTGTTCTTCGGAATTCTGCTGAAGCTTAAAAATGCTATGGAACTGTTCCATTGTTCTTCGGAATTCTGCTGTAGTTTAAAAATGCTATGGAACTCTTCCATTGTTCTCGGAATTCTGGTGAAGTTTAAAAATGCTACGGAACTCTTCCATTGTTCTCGGAATTCTGGTGAAGTTTAAAAATGCTACGGAACTCATCCATTGTTCTCGGAATTCTGCTGAAGTTTAAAAATGCTACGGAACTCTTCCATTGTTCTTCGGAATTCTGCTGAAGTTTAAAAATAGTATGGAACTTTTCCA
The DNA here is from genome assembly GCF_046119375.1 of Phyllobates terribilis. NCBI lineage: Eukaryota > Metazoa > Chordata > Amphibia > Anura > Dendrobatidae > Phyllobates > Phyllobates terribilis. The sequence goes on along the minus strand of NW_027363785.1, from coordinate 285,336 downwards.
TTGTTCTTCGGAATTCTGATGAAGTTTAAAAAGGCTACGGAACTCTTCCATTGTTCTTCGGAATTCTGCTGAAGTTTAAAAATGCTACGGAACTCTTCCATTGTTCTTCGGAATTCTGCAGAAGTTTAAAAATGCTACGGAACTCTTCCATTGTTCTTGGAATTCTGGTGAAGTTTAAAAATGCTACGGAACTCTTCCATTGTTCTCAGAATTCTGCTGAAGCTTATAAATTCTACGGTGCTCTTCCATTGTTCTTGGGAATTCTGCTGAAGTTTAAAAATGCTACGGAACTCTTCCATTTTTCTCGGAATTCTTCTGAAGTTTAAAAATGCTACAGAATTCTTCTCTTGTTCTTCAGAATTCTGCTGAAGTTTAAAAATGCTACGGAACACTTCCTTTGTTCTTCGGAATTCTGCTGAAGTTTAAAAATGCTACAGAACTCTTCCATTGTTCACCGTATTCTGGTGAAGTTTAAAAATGCTACGGAACTCTTCCATTGTTATTTTTAATTCTACTGAAGTTTAAAAATGCTACGGAACTCTTCCATTGTTCTTTGGAATTCTGCTGAAGTTTAAAAATGCTACGTGACTCTTCATTGTTCTTCTGAGTTCTGCTGAAGTTTAAAAATGCTACGGAACTCTTCCATTGTTCTTCGGAATTCTGATGAAGTTTAAAACTGCAACGGAACTCTTCCATTGTTCTTCGGAATTCTGCTGAAGTTTAAAAATGCTACGGAACTCTTCCATTGTTCTTCGGAATTCTGCTGAAGTTTAAAAATGCTACAGAACTCTTCCATTGTTCCTCGGAATTCTGGTGAAGTTTAAAAATGCTGCGGAACTCATCCATTGTTCTCGGAATTCTGCTGAAGTTTAAAAATGCTACGGAACTCTTCCATTGTTCTTCGGAATTCTGCTGTAATTTAAAAATGCTATGGAACTCTTCCATTGTTCTTCGGAATTCTGCTGAAGTTTAAAAATGCTACGGAACTCTTCCATTGTTCTTTGGAATTCTGCTGAAGTTTAAAAATGCTACGGAACTCTTCCATTGTTTTTCGGAATTCTGCTGAAGTTTAAAAATGCTGTGGAACTCTTCCATTGTTCTCGGAATTCTTCTGAAGTTTGAAAATGCTACAGAACTCTTCCATTGTTCTTCAGAATACTGCTGAAGTTTAAAAATGCTACGGAACACTTCCTTTGTTCTTCGGAATTCTGCTGAAGTTTAAAAATGCTACGGAACTCTTCCATTGTTCACGGAATTCTGGTGAAGTTTAAAAATGCTACGGAACTGTTCCATTGTTATTCTTAATTCTGCTGAAGTTTAAAAATGCTACGGAACTCTTCCATTGTTCTTCGGAATTCTGCTGAAGTTTAAAAATGCTACGGAACTTTTCCATTGTTCTTCGGAATTCTGATGAAGTTTAAAAATGCTACGGAACTCTTCCATTGTTCTTCGGAATTCTGCTGAAGTTTAAAAATGCTACGGAACTCTTCCATTGTTCTCAGAATTCTGTTGAAGTTTAAAAATGCTACGGAACTCTTCCATTGTTCTCGGAATTCTGTTGAAGTTTAAAAATGCTGCGGAACTCTTCCATTGTTCTCGGAATTCTGCTGAAGTTTAAAAATGCTACGGAACTCTTCCATTGTTCTTCGGAATTCTGCTGAAGTTTAAAAATGCTACAGAATTTTTCCATTGTTCTTCGGAATTCTGATGAAGTTTAAAAATGCTACGGAACTCTTCCATTGTTCTTCAGAATTCTGCTGAAGTTTAAAAATGCTACGGAACTCTTCCATTGTTCTTCGGAATTCTGCAGAAGTTTAAAAATGCTACGTAACTCTTCCATTGTTCTTGGAATTCTGGTGAAGTTTAAAAATGCTACGGAACTCTTCCATTGTTCTCAGAATTCTGCTGAAGTTTATAAATTCTACGGTACTCTTCCATTGTTCTTGGGAATTCTGCTGAAGTTTAAAAATGCTACGGAACTCTTCCATTGTTCTTCGGAATTCTGCTGAAGTTTAAAAATGCTACGGAACTCTTCCATTGTTCTTCGGAATTCTGCTGAAGTTTAAAAATGCTACGGAACTCTTACATTGTTCTTCTGAATTCTGCTGAAGTTTAAAAATGCTACGGAACTCTTCCATTGTTCTTCGGAATTCTGATGAAGCTTAAAACTGCAACGGAACTCTTCCATTGTTCTTCGGAATTCTGCTGAAGTTTAAAAACGCTACGGAACTCTTCCATTGTTCTTCGGAATTCTGCTGAAGTTTAAAAATGCTTCGGAACTCTTCCATTGTTTTCGGAATTCTGCTGAAGTTTAAAAATGCTACGGAACTCTTCCATTGTTCTCGGAATTCTGGTGAAGTTTAAAAATGCTACGGAACTCTTCCATTGTTCTCGGAATTCTGCTGAAGTTTAAAAATGCTACGGAACTATTCCATTGTTCTTCGGAATTCTGCCGAAGTTTAAAAATGCTACGGAACTCTTCCATTGTTCTTGGAATTTCTGTGAAGTTTAAAAATGCTACGGAACTCTTCCATTGTTCTCAGAATTCTGCTGAAGCTTATAAATTCTACGGTGCTCTTCCATTGTTCTTGGGAATTCTGCTGAAGTTTAAAAATGTTACGGATCAATTCCATTGTTCTTCGGAATTCTGCTTAAGTTTAAAAATGCTACGGAACTCGTCCATTGTTCTTCGGAATTCTGCTGAAGTTTAAAAATGCTGCGGAACTCTTCCATTGTTCTTCGGAATTCTGCTGAAGTTTAAAAATGCTACGGAACTCTTCCATTGTTTTGCGGAATTCTGCTGAAGTTTAAAAATGCTACGGAACTCTTCCATTTTTCTCGGAATTCTTCTGAAGTTTAAAAATACTACAGAACTCTTCTCTTGTTCTTCAGAATTCTGCTGAAGTTTAAAAATGCTACGGAACAATTCCTTTGTTCTTCGGAATTCTGCTGAAGTTTAAAAATGTTACGGATCATTTCCATTGTTCTTCGGAATTCTGCTGAAGTTTAAAAATGCTACGGAACTCTTCCATTGTTCTTCGGAATTCTGCTGAAGTTTAAAAATGCTATGGAACTCTTCGATTGTTCTTCGGAATTCTGCTGAAGTTTAAAAATTCTACGGAACTCTTCCATTGTTCTTCTGAGTTCTGCTGAAGTTTAAAAATGCTGCGGAACTCTTCCATTGTTCTTCGGAATTCTGATGAAGTTTAAAACTGCAACGGAACTCTTCCATTGTTCTTCAGAATTCTGCTGAAGTTTAAAAATGCTACGGAACTCTTCCATTGTTCTTCGGAATTCTGCTGAAGTTTAAAAATGCTATGGAACTCTTATATTGTTCTTCTGAATTCTGCTGAAGTTTAAAAATGCTACGGAACTCTTCCATTGTTCTTCGGAACTCTGATGAAGCTTAAAACTGCAACGGAACTCTTCCATTGTTCACGGAATTCTGCTGAAGTTTAAAAATGCTATGGAACTCTTCCATTGTTCTTCGGAATTCTGCTGAAGTTTAAAAATGCTACGGAACTCTTCCATTGTTCTCGGAATTCTGCTGAAGTTTAAAAATGCTACGGAACTCTTCCATTGTTCTCGGAATTCTGGTGAAGTTTAAAAATGCTACAGAACTCTTCCATTGTTCTCGGAATTCTGCTGAAGTTTAAAAATGCTACGGAACTCTTCCATTGTTCTTCAGAATTCTGATGAAGCTTAAAAATGCTATGGAACTGTTCCATTGTTCTTCGGAATTCTGCTGAAGTTTAAAAATGCTATGGAACTCTTGCATTGTTCTCGGAATTCTGGTGAAGTTTAAAAATGCTACGGAACTCTTCCATTGTTCTCGGAATTCTGGTGACGTTTAAAAATGCTACGGAACTCATCCATTGTTCTCGGAATTCTGCTGAAGTTTAAAAATGCTACGGAACTCTTCCATTGTTCTTCGGAATTCTGATGAAGTTTAAAAAGGCTACGGAACTCTTCCATTGTTCTTCGGAATTCTGCTGAAGTTTAAAAATGCTACGGAACTCTTCCATTGTTCTTCGGAATTCTGCAGAAGTTTAAAAATGCTACGGAACTCTTCCATTGTTCTTGGAATTCTGGTGAAGTTTAAAAATGCTACGGAACTCTTCCATTGTTCTCAGAATTCTGCTGAAGCTTATAAATTCTACGGTGCTCTACCATTGTTCTTCGGAATTCTGCTGAAGTTTAAAAATGTTACGGATCAATTCCATTGTTCTTCGGAATTCTGCTGAAGTTTAAAAATGCTACGGAACTCTTCCATTGTTCTTCGGAATTCTGCTGAAGCTTAAAAATGCTATGGAACTGTTCCATTGTTCTTCGGAACTCTGCTGAAGTTTAAAAATGCTATGGAACTCTTCCATTGTTCTCGGAATTCTGGTGAAGTTTAAAAATGCTACGGAACTCTTCCATTGTTCTCGGAATTCTGGTGAAGTTTAAAAATGCTACGGAACTCATCCATTGTTCTCGGAATTCTGCTGAAGTTTAAAAATGCTACGGAACTCTTCCATTGTTCTTCGGAATTCTGCTGAAGTTTAAAAATAGTATGGAACTTTTCCATTGTTCTTCGGAATTCTGATGAAGTTTAAAAAGGCTACGGAACTCTTCCATTGTTCTTCGGAATTCTGCTGAAGTTTAAAAATGCTACGGAACTCTTCCATTGTTCTTCGGAATTCTGCAGAAGTTTAAAAATGCTACGGAACTCTTCCATTGTTCTTGGAATTCTGGTGAAGTTTAAAAATGCTACGGAACTCTTCCATTGTTCTCAGAATTCTGCTGAAGCTTATAAATTATACGGTGCTCTTCCATTGTTCTTGGGAATTCTGCTGAAGTTTAAAAATGTTACGGATCAATTCCATTGTTCTTCGGAATTCTGCTTAAGTTTAAAAATGCTACGGAAGTCTTCCATTGTTCTTCGGAATTCTGCTGAAGTTTAAAAATGCTACGGAACTCTTTCATTGATCTTCGGAATTCTGCTGAAGTTTAAAAATGCTACGGAACTCTTCCATTGTTTTGCGGAATTCTGCTGAAGTTTAAAAATGCTACGGAACTCTTCCATTTTTCTTGGAATTCTTCTGAAGTTTAAAAATGCTACAGAATTCTTCTCTTGTTCTTCAGAATTCTGCTGAAGTTTAAAAATGCTACGGAACACTTCCTTTGTTCTTCGGAATTCTGCTGAAGTTTAAAAATGCTACAGAACTCTTCCATTGTTCACGGTATTCTGGTGAAGTTTAAAAATGCTACGGAACTCTTCCATTGTTATTTTTAATTCTACTGAAGTTTAAAAATGCTACGGAACTCTTCCATTGTTCTTTGGAATTCTGCTGAAGTTTAAAAATGCTACGGGACTCTTCATTGTTCTTCTGAGTTCTGCTGAAGTTTAAAAATGCTACGGAACTCTTCCATTGTTCTTCGGAATTCTGATGAAGTTTAAAACTGCAACGGAACTCTTCCATTGTTCTTCGGAATTCTGCTGAAGTTTAAAAATGCTACGGAACTCTTCCATTGTTCTTCGGAATTCTGCTGAAGTTTAAAAATGCTACAGAACTCTTCCATTGTTCCTCGGAATTCTGGTGAAGTTTAAAAATGCTGCGGAACTCATCCATTGTTCTCGGAATTCTGCTGAAGTTTAAAAATGCTACGGAACTCTTCCATTGTTCTTCGGAATTCTGCTGTAATTTAAAAATGCTACGGAACTCTTCCATTGTTCTTCGGAATTCTGCTGAAGTTTAAAAATGCTACGGAACTCTTCCATTGTTCTTCGGAATTCTGATGAAGTTTAAAACTGCAACGGAACTCTTCCATTGTTCTTCGGAATTCTGCTGAAGTTTAGAAATGCTACGGAACTCTTCCATTGTTCTTCGGAATTCTGCTGAAGTTTAAAAATGCTACAGAACTCTTCCATTGTTCCTCGGAATTCTGGTGAAGTTTAAAAATGCTGCGGAACTCTTCCATTGTTCTCGGAATTCTGCTGAAGTTTAAAAATGCTACGGAACTCTTCCATTGTTCTTCGGAATTCTGCTGAAGCTTAAAAATGCTATGGAACTGTTCCATTGTTCTTCGGAATTCTCCTGAAGTTTAAAAATGCTATGGAACTCTTCCATTGTTCTCGGAATTCTGGTGAAGTTTAAAAATGCTACGGAACTCATCCATTGTTCTCGGAATTCTGCTGAAGTTTAAAAATGCTACGGAACTCTTCCATTGTTCTTCGGAATTCTGCTGAAGTTTAAAAATAGTATGGAACTTTTCCATTGTTCTTCAGAATTCTGATGAAGTTTAAAAAGGCTACGGAACTCTTCCATTGTTCTTCGGAATTCTGCTGAAGTTTAAAAATGCTACGGAATTCTTCCATTGTTCTTCGGAATTCTGCAGAAGTTTAAAAATGCTACGGAACTCTTCCATTGTTCTTGGAATTCTGGTGAAGTTTAAAAATGCTACGGAACTCTTCCATTGTTCTCAGAATTCTGCTGAAGCTTATAAATTCTACGGTGCTCTTCCATTGTTCTTGGGAATTCTGCTGAAGTTTAAAAATGTTACGGATCAATTCCATTGTTCTTCGGAATTCTGCTTAAGTTTAAAAATGCTACGGAAGTCTTCCATTGTTCTTCGGAATTCTGCTGAAGTTTAAAAATGCTACGGAACTCTTTCATTGTTCTTCGGAATTCTGCTGAAGTTTAAAAATGCTACGGAACTCTTCCATTGTTTTGCGGAATTCTGATGAAGTTTAAAAATGCTACGGAACTCTTCCATTTTTCTCGGAATTCTTCTGAAGTTTAAAAATGCTACAGAATTCTTCTCTTGTTCTTCAGAATTCTGCTGAAGTTTAAAAATGCTACGGAACACTTCCTTTGTTCTTCGGAATTCTGCTGAAGTTTAAAAATGCTACAGAACTCTCCCATTGTTCACGGTATTCTGGTGAAGTTTAAAAATGCTACGGAACTCTTCCATTGTTATTTTTAATTCTACTGAAGTTTAAAAATGCTACGGAACTCTTCCATTGTTCCTCGGAATTCTGGTGAAGTTTAAAAATGCTGCGGAACTCATCCATTGTTCTCGGAATTCTGCTGAAGTTTAAAAATGCTACGGAACTCTTCCATTGTTCTTCGGAATTCTGCTGTAATTTAAAAATGCTACGGAACTCTTTCATTGTTCTTCGGAATTCTGCTGAAGTTTAAAAATGCTACGGAACTCTTCCATTGTTCTTTGGAATTCTGCTGAAGTTTAAAAATGCTACGGAACTCTTCCATTGTTTTTCGGAATTCTGCTGAAGTTTAAAAATGCTGTGGAACTCTTCCATTGTTCTCGGAATTCTTATGAAGTTTGAAAATCCTACAGAACTCTTCCATTGTTCTTCAGAATACTGCTGAAGTTTAAAAATGCTACGGAACACTTCCTTTGTTCTTCGGAATTCTGCTGAAGTTTAAAAATGCTACGGAACTCTTCCATTGTTCACGGAATTCTGGTGAAGTTTAAAAATGCTACGGAACTGTTCCATTATTATTCTTAATTCTGCTGAAGTTTAAAAATGCTACGGAACTCTTCTATTGTTCTTCGGAATTCTGCTGAAGTTTAAAAATGCTACGGAACTTTTCCATTGTTCTTCGGAATTCTGATGAAGTTTAAAAATGCTACGGAACTCTTCCATTGTTCTTCGGAATTCTGCTGAAGTTTAAAAATGCTACGGAACTCTTCCATTGTTCTCAGAATTCTGTTGAAGTTTAAAAATGCTACGGAACTCTTCCATTGTTCTCGGAATTCTGTTGAAGTTTAAAAATGCTGCGGAACTCTTCCATTGTTCTCGGAATTCTGCTGAAGTTTAAAAATGCTACGGAACTCTTCCATTGTTCTTCGGAATTCTGCTGAAGTTTAAAAATGCTACAGAATTTTTCCATTGTTCTTCGGAATTCTGATGAAGTTTAAAAATGCTACGGAACTCTTCCATTGTTCTTCAGAATTCTGCTGAAGTTTAAAAATGCTACGGAACTCTTCCATTGTTCTTCGGAATTCTGCAGAAGTTTAAAAATGCTACGGAACTCTTCCATTGTTCTTGGAATTCTGGTGAAGTTTAAAAATGCTACGGAACTCTTCCATTGTTCTCAGAATTCTGCTGAAGTTTGTAAAATTCTACGGTACTCTTCCATTGTTCTTGGGAATTCTGCTGAAGTTTAAAAATGCTACGGAACTCTTCCATTGTTCTTCGGAATTCTGCTGAAGTTTAAAAATGCTACGGAACTCTTCCATTGTTCTTCGGAATTCTGCTGTAGTTTAAAAATGCTACGGAACTCTTACATTGTTCTTCTGAATTCTGCTGAAGTTTAAAAATGCTACGGAACTCTTCCATTGTTCTTCGGAATTCTGATGAAGCTTAAAACTGCAACGGAACTCTTCCATTGTTCTTCGGAATTCTGCTGAAGTTTAAAAATGCTACGGAACTCTTCCATTGTTCTTCGGAATTCTGCTGAAGTTTAAAAATGCTACGGAACTCTTCCATTGTTTTCGGAATTCTGCTGAAGTTTAAAAATGCTACGGAACTCTTCCATTGTTCTCGGAATTCTGGTGAAGTTTAAAAATGCTACGGAACTCTTCCATTGTTCTCGGAATTGTGCTGAAGTTTAAAAATGCTACGGAACTATTGCATTGTTCTTCGGAATTCTTCCGAAGTTTAAAAATGCTACGGAACTCTTCCATTGTTCTTGGAATTCCTGTGAAGTTTAAAAATGCTACGGAACTCTTCCATTGTTCTCAGAATTCTGCTGAAGCTTATAAATTCTACTGTGCTCTTCCATTGTTCTTGGGAATTCTGCTGAAGTTTAAAAATGTTACGGATCAATTCCATTGTTCTTCGGAATTCTGCTTAAGTTTAAAAATGCTACGGAACTCTTCCATTGTTCTTAGGAATTCTGCTGAAGTTTAAAAATGCTGCGGAACTCTTCCATTGTTCTTCGGAATTCTGCTGAAGTTTAAAAATGCTACGGAACTCTTCCATTGTTTTGCGGAATTCTGCTGAAGTTTAAAAATGCTACGGAACTCTTCCATTTTTCTCGGAATTCTTCTGAAGTTTAAAAATACTACAGAACTCTTCTCTTGTTCTTCAGAATTCTGCTGAAGTTTAAAAATGCTACGGAACAATTCCTTTGTTCTTCGGAATTCTGCTGAAGTTTAAAAATGTTACGGATCATTTCCATTGTTCTTCGGAATTCTGCTGAAGTTTAAAAATGCTACGGAACTCTTCCATTGTTCTTCGGAATTCTGCTGAAGTTTAAAAATGCTATGGAACTCTTCGATTGTTCTTCAGAATTCTGCTGAAGTTTAAAAATGCTACGGAACTCTTCCATTGTTCTTCTGAGTTCTGCTGAAGTTTAAAAATGCTGCGGAACTCTTCCATTGTTCTTCGGAATTCTGATGAAGTTTAAAACTGCAACGGAACTCTTCCATTGTTCTTCAGAATTCTGCTGAAGTTTAAAAATGCTACGGAACTCTTCCATTGTTCTTCGGAATTCTGCTGAAGTTTAAAAATGCTATGGAACTCTTACATTGTTCTTCTGAATTCTGCTGAAGTTTAAAAATGCTACGGAACTCTTCCATTGTTCTTCGGAACTCTGATGAAGCTTAAAACTGCAACGGAACTCTTCCATTGTTGTTTGGAATTCTGCTGAAGTTTAAAAATGCTACGGAACTCTTCCATTGTTCTCGGAATTCTGGTGAAGTTTAAAAATGCTACGGAACTCTTCCATTGTTCTCGGAATTCTGGTGACGTTTAAAAATGCTACGGAACTCATCCATTGTTCTCGGAATTCTGCTGAAGTTTAAAAATGCTACGGAACTCTTCCATTGTTCTTCGGAATTCTGCTGAAGTTTAAAAATGCTACAGAACTCTTCCATTGTTCCTCGGAATTCTGGTGAAGTTTAAAAATGCTGCGGAACTCATCCATTGTTCTCGGAATTCTGCTGAAGTTTAAAAATGCTACGGAACTCTTCCATTGTTCTTCGGAATTCTGCTGTAATTTAAAAATGCTACGGAACTCTTCCATTGTTCTTCGGAATTCTACTGAAGTTTAAAAATGCTATGAAACTCTTCGATTGTTCTTCGGAATTCTGCTGAAGTTTAAAAATGCTGCGGAACTCTTCCATTGTTCTTCTGAGTTCTGCTGAAGTTTAAAAATGCTGCGGAACTCTTCCATTGTTCTTCGGAATTCTGATGAAGTTTAAAACTGCAACGGAACTCTTCCATTGTTCTTCAGAATTCTGCTGAAGTTTAAAAATGCTACGGAACTCTTTCATTGTTCTTTGGAATTCTGCTGAAGTTTAAAAATGCTATGGAACTCTTACATTGTTCTTCTGAGTTCTGCTGAAGTTTAAAAATGCTACGGAACTCTTCAATTGTTCTTCGGAACTCTGATGAAGCTTAAAACTGCAACGGAACTCTTCCATTGTTGTTCGGAATTCTGCAGAAGTTTAAAAATGCTACGGAACTCTTCCATTGTTCTTCGGAATTCTGCTGAAGTTTAAAAATGCTATGGAACTCTTCCATTGTTCTCGGAATTCTGGTGAAGTTTAAAAATGCTAAGGAACTCTTCCATTGTTCTCGGAATTCTGGTGACGTTTAAAAATGCTACGGAACTCATCCATTGTTCTCGGAATTCTGCTGAAGTTTAAAAATGCTACGGAACTCTTCCATTGTTCTTCGGAATTCTGCAGAAGTTTAAAAATGCTACGGAACTCTTCCATTGTTCTTGGAATTCTGGTGAAGTTTAAAAATGCTATGGAACTCTTCTATTGTTCTCAGAATTCTGCTGAAGCTTATAAATTCTACGGTGCTCTTCCATTGTTCTTGGGAATTCTGCTGAAGTTTAAAAATGTTACGGATCAATTCCATTGTTCTTCGGAATTCTGCTGAAGTTTAAAAATGCTACGGAACTCTTCCATTGTTCTTCGGAATTCTGCTGAAGCTTAAAAATGCTATGGAACTGTTCCATTGTTCTTCGGAATTCTGCTGAAGTTTAAAAATGCTATGGAACTCTTCCATTGTTCTCGGAATTCTGGTGAAGTTTAAAAATGCTATGGAACTCTTCTATTGTTCTCAGAATTCTGCTGAAGCTTATAAATTCTACGGTGCTCTTCCATTGTTCTTGGGAATTCTGCTGAAGTTTAAAAATGTTACGGATCAATTCCATTGTTCTTCGGAATTCTGCTGAAGTTTAAAAATGCTACGGAACTCTTCCATTGTTCTTCGGAATTCTGCTGAAGCTTAAAAATGCTATGGAACTGTTCCATTGTTCTTCGGAATTCTGCTGAAGTTTAAAAATGCTATGGAACTCTTCCATTGTTCTCGGAATTCTGGTGAAGTTTAAAAATGCTACGGAACTCTTCCATTGTTCTCGGAATTCTGGTGAAGCTTAAAAATGCTACGGAACTCATCCATTGTTCTCGGAATTCTGCTGAAGTTTAAAAATGCTACGGAACTCTTCCATTGTTCTTCGGAATTCTGCTGAAGTTTAAAAATAGTATGGAACTTTTCCATTGTTCTTCGGAATTCTGATGAAGTTTAAAAAGGCTACGGAACTCTTCCATTGTTCTTCGGAATTCTGCTGAAGTTTAAAAATGCTACGGAACTCTTCCATTGTTCTTCGGAATTCTGCAGAAGTTTAAAAATGCTACGGAACTCTTCCATTGTTCTTGGTATTCTGGTGAAGTTTAAAAATGCTACGGAACTCTTCCATTGTTCTCAGAATTCTGCTGAAGCTTATAAATTCTACGGTGCTCTTCCATTGTTCTTGGGAATTCTGCTGAAGTTTAAAAATGTTACGGATCAATTCCATTGTTCTTCGGAATTCTGCTTAAGTTTAAAAATGCTACGGAAGTCATCCATTGTTCTTCGGAATTCTGCTGAAGTTTAAAAATGCTACGAAACTCTTTCATTGTTCTTCGGAATTCTGCTGAAGTTTAAAAATGCTACGGAACTCTTCCATTGTTTTGCGGAATTCTGCTGAAGTTTAAAAATGCTACGGAACTCTTCCATTTTTCTCGGAATTCTTCTGAAGTTTAAAAATGCTACAGAATTCTTCTCTTGTTCTTCAGAATTCTGCTGAAGTTTAAAAATGCTACGGAACACTTCCTTTGTTCTTCGGAATTCTGCTGAAGTTTAAAAATGCTACAGAACTCTTCCATTGTTCACCGTATTCTGGTGAAGTTTAAAAATGCTACGGAACTCTTCCATTGTTAATTTTAATTCTACTGAAGTTTAAAAATGCTACGGAACTCTTCCATTGTTCTTTGGAATTCTGCTGAAGTTTAAAAATGCTATGGGACTCTTCATTGTTCTTCTGAGTTCTGCTGAAGTTTAAAAATGCTACGGAACTCTTCCATTGTTCTTCGGAATTCTGATGAAGTTTAAAACTGCAACGGAACTCTTCCATTGTTCTTCGGAATTCTGCTGAAGTTTAAAAATGCTACGGAACTCTTCCATTGTTCTTCGGAATTCTGCTGAAGTTTAAAAATGCTACAGAACTCTTCCATTGTTCCTCGGAATTCTGGTGAAGTTTAAAAATGCTGCGGAACTCATCCATTGTTCTTGGAATTCTGCTGAAGATTAAAAATGCTACGGAACTCTTCCATTGTTCTTCGGGATTCTGCTGTAATTTAAAAATGCTACGGAACTCTTCCATTGTTCTTCGGAATTCTGATGAAGTTTAAAAAGGCTACGGAACTCTTCCATTGTTCTTCGGAATTCTGCTGAAGTTTAAAAATGCTACGGAACTCTTCCATTGTTCTTCGGAATTCTGCAGAAGTTTAAAAATGCTACGGAACTCTTCCATTGTTCTTGGTATTCTGGTGAAGTTTAAAAATGCTACGGAACTCTTCCATTGTTCTCAGAATTCTGCTGAAGCTTATAAATTCTACGGTGCTCTTCCATTGTTCTTGGGAATTCTGCTGAAGTTTAAAAATGTTACGGATCAATTCCATTGTTCTTCGGAATTCTGCTTAAGTTTAAAAATGCTACGGAAGTCTTCCATTGTTCTTCGGAATTCTGCTGAAGTTTAAAAATGCTACGAAACTCTTTCATTGTTCTTCGGAATTCTGCTGAAGTTTAAAAATGCTACGGAACTCTTCCATTGTTTTGCGGAATTCTGCTGAAGTTTAAAAATGCTACGGAACTCTTCCATTTTTCTCGGAATTCTTCTGAAGTTTAAAAATACTACAGAACTCTTCTCTTGTTCTTCAGAATTCTGCTGAAGTTTAAAAATGCTACGGAACAATTCCTTTGTTCTTCGGAATTCTGCTGAAGTTTAAAAATGTTACGGATCATTTCCATTGTTCTTCGGAATTCTGCTGAAGTTTAAAAATGCTACGGAACTCTTCCATTGTTCTTCGGAATTCTGCTGAAGTTTAAAAATGCTATGGAACTCTTCGATTGTTCTTCAGAATTCTGCTGAAGTTTAAAAATGCTACGGAACTCTTCCATTGTTCTTCTGAGTTCTGCTGAAGTTTAAAAATGCTGCGGAACTCTTCCATTGTTCTTCGGAATTCTGATGAAGTTTAAAACTGCAACGGAACTCTTCCATTGTTCTTCAGAATTCTGCTGAAGTTTAAAAATGCTACGGAACTCTTCCATTGTTCTTCGGAATTCTGCTGAAGTTTAAAAATGCTATGGAACTCTTACATTGTTCTTCTGAATTCTGCTGAAGTTTAAAAATGCTACGGAACTCTTCCATTGTTCTTCGGAACTCTGATGAAGCTTAAAACTGCAACGGAACTCTTCCATTGTTGTTTGGAATTCTGCTGAAGTTTAAAAATGCTACGGAACTCTTCCATTGTTCTTCGGAATTCTGCTGAAGTTTAAAAATGCTACGGAACTCTTCCATTGTTCTCGGAATTCTGGTGAAGTTTAAAAATGCTACGGAACTCTTCCATTGTTCTCGGAATTCTGGTGACGTTTAAAAATGCTACGGAACTCATCCATTGTTCTCGGAATTCTGCTGAAGTTTAAAAATGCTACGGAACTCTTCCATTGTTCTTCGGAATTCTGCTGAAGTTTAAAAATGCTACAGAACTCTTCCATTGTTCCTCGGAATTCTGGTGAAGTTTAAAAATGCTGCGGAACTCATCCATTGTTCTCGGAATTCTGCTGAAGTTTAAAAATGCTACGGAACTCTTCCATTGTTCTTCGGAATTCTGCTGTAATTTAAAAATGCTACGGAACTCTTCCATTGTTCTTCGGAATTCTACTGAAGTTTAAAAATGCTATGAAACTCTTCGATTGTTCTTCGGAATTCTGCTGAAGTTTAAAAATGCTGCGGAACTCTTCCATTGTTCTTCTGAGTTCTGCTGAAGTTTAAAAATGCTGCGGAACTCTTCCATTGTTCTTCGGAATTCTGATGAAGTTTAAAACTGCAACGGAACTCTTCCATTGTTCTTCAGAATTCTGCTGAAGTTTAAAAATGCTACGGAACTCTTTCATTGTTCTTTGGAATTCTGCTGAAGTTTAAAAATGCTATGGAACTCTTACATTGTTCTTCTGAGTTCTGCTGAAGTTTAAAAATGCTACGGAACTCTTCAATTGTTCTTCGGAACTCTGATGAAGCTTAAAACTGCAACGGAACTCTTCCATTGTTGTTCGGAATTCTGCAGAAGTTTAAAAATGCTACGGAACTCTTCCATTGTTCTTCGGAATTCTGCTGAAGTTTAAAAATGCTATGGAACTCTTCCATTGTTCTCGGAATTCTGGTGAAGTTTAAAAATGCTACGGAACTCTTCCATTGTTCTCGGAATTCTGGTGACGTTTAAAAATGCTACGGAACTCATCCATTGTTCTCGGAATTCTGCTGAAGTTTAAAAATGCTACGGAACTCTTCCATTGTTCTTCGGAATTCTGCTGAAGTTTAAAAATGGTACGGAACTTTTCCATTGTTCTTCGGAATTCTGATGAAGTTTAAAAAGGCTACGGAACTCTTCCATTGTTCATCGGAATTCTGCTGAAGTTTAAAAATGCTACGGAACTCTTCCATTGTTCTTCGGAATTCTGCAGAAGTTTAAAAATGCTACGGAACTCTTCCATTGTTCTTGGAATTCTGGTGAAGTTTAAAAATGCTATGGAACTCTTCTATTGTTCTCAGAATTCTGCTGAAGCTTATAAATTCTACGGTGCTCTTCCATTGTTCTTGGGAATTCTGCTGAAGTTTAAAAATGTTACGGATCAATTCCATTGTTCTTCGGAATTCTGCTGAAGTTTAAAAATGCTACGGAACTCTTCCATTGTTCTTCGGAATTCTGCTGAAGCTTAAAAATGCTATGGAACTGTTCCATTGTTCTTCGGAATTCTGCTGAAGTTTAAAAATGCTATGGAACTCTTCCATTGTTCTCGGAATTCTGGTGAAGTTTAAAAATGCTACGGAACTCTTCCATTGTTCTCGGAATTCTGGTGAAGCTTAAAAATGCTACGGAACTCATCCATTGTTCTCGGAATTCTGCTGAAGTTTAAAAATGCTACGGAACTCTTCCATTGTTCTTCGGAATTCTGCTGAAGTTTAAAAATAGTATGGAACTTTTCCATTGTTCTTCGGAATTCTGATGAAGTTTAAAAAGGCTACGGAACTCTTCCATTGTTCTTCGGAATTCTGCTGAAGTTTAAAAATGCTACGGAACTCTTCCATTGTTCTTCGGAATTCTGCAGAAGTTTAAAAATGCTACGGAACTCTTCCATTGTTCTTGGTATTCTGGTGAAGTTTAAAAATGCTACGGAACTCTTCCATTGTTCTCAGAATTCTGCTGAAGCTTATAAATTCTACGGTGCTCTTCCATTGTTCTTGGGAATTCTGCTGAAGTTTAAAAATGTTACGGATCAATTCCATTGTTCTTCGGAATTCTGCTTAAGTTTAAAAATGCTACGGAAGTCTTCCATTGTTCTTCGGAATTCTGCTGAAGTTTAAAAATGCTACGAAACTCTTTCATTGTTCTTCGGAATTCTGCTGAAGTTTAAAAATGCTACGGAACTCTTCCATTGTTTTGCGGAATTCTGCTGAAGTTTAAAAATGCTACGGAACTCTTCCATTTTTCTCGGAATTCTTCTGAAGTTTAAAAATGCTACAGAATTCTTCTCTTGTTCTTCAGAATTCTGCTGAAGTTTAAAAATGCTACGGAACACTTCCTTTGTTCTTCGGAATTCTGCTGAAGTTTAAAAATGCTACAGAACTCTTCCATTGTTCACCGTATTCTGGTGAAGTTTAAAAATGCTACGGAACTCTTCCATTGTTAATTTTAATTCTACTGAAGTTTAAAAATGCTACGGAACTCTTCCATTGTTCTTTGGAATTCTGCTGAAGTTTAAAAATGCTATGGGACTCTTCATTGTTCTTCTGAGTTCTGCTGAAGTTTAAAAATGCTACGGAACTCTTCCATTGTTCTTCGGAATTCTGATGAAGTTTAAAACTGCAACGGAACTCTTCCATTGTTCTTCGGAATTCTGCTGAAGTTTAAAAATGCTACGGAACTCTTCCATTGTTCTTCGGAATTCTGCTGAAGTTTAAAAATGCTACAGAACTCTTCCATTGTTCCTCGGAATTCTGGTGAAGTTTAAAAATGCTGCGGAACTCATCCATTGTTCTTGGAATTCTGCTGAAGATTAAAAATGCTACGGAACTCTTCCATTGTTCTTCGGGATTCTGCTGTAATTTAAAAATGCTACGGAACTCTTCCATTGTTCTTCGGAATTCTGATGAAGTTTAAAAAGGCTACGGAACTCTTCCATTGTTCTTCGGAATTCTGCTGAAGTTTAAAAATGCTACGGAACTCTTCCATTGTTCTTCGGAATTCTGCAGAAGTTTAAAAATGCTACGGAACTCTTCCATTGTTCTTGGTATTCTGGTGAAGTTTAAAAATGCTACGGAACTCTTCCATTGTTCTCAGAATTCTGCTGAAGCTTATAAATTCTACGGTGCTCTTCCATTGTTCTTGGGAATTCTGCTGAAGTTTAAAAATGTTACGGATCAATTCCATTGTTCTTCGGAATTCTGCTTAAGTTTAAAAATGCTACGGAAGTCTTCCATTGTTCTTCGGAATTCTGCTGAAGTTTAAAAATGCTACGAAACTCTTTCATTGTTCTTCGGAATTCTGCTGAAGTTTAAAAATGCTACGGAACTCTTCCATTGTTTTGCGCAATTCTGCTGAAGTTTAAAAATGCTACGGAACTCTTCCATTTTTCTCGGAATTCTTCTGAAGTTTAAAAATACTACAGAACTCTTCTCTTGTTCTTCAGAATTCTGCTGAAGTTTAAAAATGCTACGGAACAATTCCTTTGTTCTTCGGAATTCTGCTGAAGTTTAAAAATGTTACGGATCATTTCCATTGTTCTTCGGAATTCTGCTGAAGTTTAAAAATGCTACGGAACTCTTCCATTGTTCTTCGGAATTCTGCTGAAGTTTAAAAATGCTATGGAACTCTTCGATTGTTCTTCAGAATTCTGCTGAAGTTTAAAAATGCTACGGAACTCTTCCATTGTTCTTCTGAGTTCTGCTGAAGTTTAAAAATGCTGCGGAACTCTTCCATTGTTCTTCGGAATTCTGATGAAGTTTAAAACTGCAACGGAACTCTTCCATTGTTCTTCAGAATTCTGCTGAAGTTTAAAAATGCTACGGAACTCTTCCATTGTTCTTCGGAATTCTGCTGAAGTTTAAAAATGCTATGGAACTCTTACATTGTTCTTCTGAATTCTGCTGAAGTTTAAAAATGCTACGGAACTCTTCCATTGTTCTTCGGAACTCTGATGAAGCTTAAAACTGCAACGGAACTCTTCCATTGTTGTTTGGAATTCTGCTGAAGTTTAAAAATGCTACGGAACTCTTCCATTGTTCTTCGGAATTCTGCTGAAGTTTAAAAATGCTACGGAACTCTTCCATTGTTCTCGGAATTCTGGTGAAGTTTAAAAATGCTACGGAACTCTTCCATTGTTCTCGGAATTCTGGTGACGTTTAAAAATGCTACGGAACTCATCCATTGTTCTCGGAATTCTGCTGAAGTTTAAAAATGCTACGGAACTCTTCCATTGTTCTTCGGAATTCTGCTGAAGTTTAAAAATGCTACAGAACTCTTCCATTGTTCCTCGGAATTCTGGTGAAGTTTAAAAATGCTGCGGAACTCTTCCATTGTTCTTGGAATTCTGGTGAAGTTTAAAAATGCTATGGAACTCTTCTATTGTTCTCAGAATTCTGCTGAAGCTTATAAATTCTACGGTGCTCTTCCATTGTTCTTGGGAATTCTGCTGAAGTTTAAAAATGTTACGGATCAATTCCATTGTTCTTCGGAATTCTGCTGAAGTTTAAAAATGCTACGGAACTCTTCCATTGTTCTTCGGAATTCTGCTGAAGCTTAAAAATGCTATGGAACTGTTCCATTGTTCTTCGGAATTCTGCTGAAGTTTAAAAATGCTATGGAACTCTTCCATTGTTCTCGGAATTCTGGTGAAGTTTAAAAATGCTACGGAACTCTTCCATTGTTCTCGGAATTCTGGTGAAGCTTAAAAATGCTACGGAACTCATCCATTGTTCTCGGAATTCTGCTGAAGTTTAAAAATGCTACGGAACTCTTCCATTGTTCTTCGGAATTCTGCTGAAGTTTAAAAATAGTATGGAACTTTTCCATTGTTCTTCGGAATTCTGATGAAGTTTAAAAAGGCTACGGAACTCTTCCATTGTTCTTCGGAATTCTGCTGAAGTTTAAAAATGCTACGGAACTCTTCCATTGTTCTTCGGAATTCTGCAGAAGTTTAAAAATGCTACGGAACTCTTCCATTGTTCTTGGTATTCTGGTGAAGTTTAAAAATGCTACGGAACTCTTCCATTGTTCTCAGAATTCTGCTGAAGCTTATAAATTCTACGGTGCTCTTCCATTGTTCTTGGGAATTCTGCTGAAGTTTAAAAATGTTACGGATCAATTCCATTGTTCTTCGGAATTCTGCTTAAGTTTAAAAATGCTACGGAAGTCTTCCATTGTTCTTCGGAATTCTGCTGAAGTTTAAAAATGCTACGAAACTCTTTCATTGTTCTTCGGAATTCTGCTGAAGTTTAAAAATGCTACGGAACTCTTCCATTGTTTTGCGGAATTCTGCTGAAGTTTAAAAATGCTACGGAACTCTTCCATTTTTCTCGGAATTCTTCTGAAGTTTAAAAATGCTACAGAATTCTTCTCTTGTTCTTCAGAATTCTGCTGAAGTTTAAAAATGCTACGGAACACTTCCTTTGTTCTTCGGAATTCTGCTGAAGTTTAAAAATGCTACAGAACTCTTCCATTGTTCACCGTATTCTGGTGAAGTTTAAAAATGCTACGGAACTCTTCCATTGTTAATTTTAATTCTACTGAAGTTTAAAAATGCTACGGAACTCTTCCATTGTTCTTTGGAATTCTGCTGAAGTTTAAAAATGCTATGGGACTCTTCATTGTTCTTCTGAGTTCTGCTGAAGTTTAAAAATGCTACGGAACTCTTCCATTGTTCTTCGGAATTCTGATGAAGTTTAAAACTGCAACGGAACTCTTCCATTGTTCTTCGGAATTCTGCTGAAGTTTAAAAATGCTACGGAACTCTTCCATTGTTCTTCGGAATTCTGCTGAAGTTTAAAAATGCTACAGAACTCTTCCATTGTTCCTCGGAATTCTGGTGAAGTTTAAAAATGCTGCGGAACTCATCCATTGTTCTTGGAATTCTGCTGAAGATTAAAAATGCTACGGAACTCTTCCATTGTTCTTCGGGATTCTGCTGTAATTTAAAAATGCTACGGAACTCTTCCATTGTTCTTCGGAATTCTGATGAAGTTTAAAAAGGCTACGGAACTCTTCCATTGTTCTTCGGAATTCTGCTGAAGTTTAAAAATGCTACGGAACTCTTCCATTGTTCTTCGGAATTCTGCAGAAGTTTAAAAATGCTACGGAACTCTTCCATTGTTCTTGGTATTCTGGTGAAGTTTAAAAATGCTACGGAACTCTTCCATTGTTCTCAGAATTCTGCTGAAGCTTATAAATTCTACGGTGCTCTTCCATTGTTCTTGGGAATTCTGCTGAAGTTTAAAAATGTTACGGATCAATTCCATTGTTCTTCGGAATTCTGCTTAAGTTTAAAAATGCTACGGAAGTCTTCCATTGTTCTTCGGAATTCTGCTGAAGTTTAAAAATGCTACGAAACTCTTTCATTGTTCTTCGGAATTCTGCTGAAGTTTAAAAATGCTACGGAACTCTTCCATTGTTTTGCGGAATTCTGCTGAAGTTTAAAAATGCTACGGAACTCTTCCATTTTTCTCGGAATTCTTCTGAAGTTTAAAAATGCTACAGAATTCTTCTCTTGTTCTTCAGAATTCTGCTGAAGTTTAAAAATGCTACGGAACACTTCCTTTGTTCTTCGGAATTCTGCTGAAGTTTAAAAATGCTACAGAACTCTTCCATTGTTCACCGTATTCTGGTGAAGTTTAAAAATGCTACGGAACTCTTCCATTGTTATTTTTAATTCTACTGAAGTTTAAAAATGCTACGGAACTCTTCCATTGTTCTTTGGAATTCTGCTGAAGTTTAAAAATGCTATGGGACTCTTCATTGTTCTTCTGAGTTCTGCTGAAGTTTAAAAATGCTACGGAACTCTTCCATTGTTCTTCGGAATTCTGATGAAGTTTAAAACTGCAACGGAACTCTTCCATTGTTCTTCGGAATTCTGCTGAAGTTTAAAAATGCTACGGAACTCTTACATTGTTCTTCGGAATTCTGCTGAAGTTTAAAAATGCTACAGAACTCTTCCATTGTTCCTCGGAATTCTGGTGAAGTTTAAAAATGCTGCGGAACTCATCCATTGTTCTCGGAATTCTGCTGAAGATTAAAAATGCTACGGAACTCTTCCATTGTTCTTCGGGATTCTGCTGTAATTTAAAAATGCTACGGAACTCTTCCATTGTTCTTCGGAATTCTGCTGAAGTTTAAAAATGCTACGGAACTCTTCCATTGTTTTTCGGAATTCTGCTGAAGTTTAAAAATGCTGTGGAACTCTTCCATTGTTCTCGGAATTCTTCTGAAGTTTGAAAATGCTACAGAACTCTTCCATTGTTCTTCAGAATACTGCTGAAGTTTAAAAATGCTACGGAACACTTCCTTTGTTCTTCGGAATTCTGCTGAAGTTTAAAAATGCTACGGAACTCTTCCATTGTTCACGGAATTCTGGTGAAGTTTAAAAATGCTACGGAACTGTTCCATTGTTATTCTTAATTCTGCTGAAGTTTAAAAATGCTACGGAAGTCTTCCATTGTTCTTCGGAATTCTGCTGAAGTTTAAAAATGCTACGGAACTTTTACATTGTTCTTCGGAATTCTGATGAAGTTTAAAAATGCTACGGAACTCTTCCATTGTTCTTCGGAATTCTGCTGAAGTTTAAAAATGCTACGGAACTCTTCCATTGTTCTCAGAATTCTGTTGAAGTTTAAAAATGCTACAGAACTCTTCCATTGTTCTCGGAATTCTGTTGAAGTTTAAAAATGCTGCGGAACTCTTCCATTGTTCTCGGAATTCTGCTGAAGTTTAAAAATGCTACGGAACTCTTCCATTGTTCTTCGGAATTCTGCTGAAGTTTAAAAATGCTACAGAATTTTTCCATTGTTCTTCGGAATTCTGATGAAGTTTAAAAATGCTACGGAACTCTTCCATTGTTCTTCAGAATTCTGCTGAAGTTTAAAAATGCTACGGAACTCTTCCATTGTTCTTCGGAATTCTGCAGAAGTTTAAAAATGCTACGGAACTCTTCCATTGTTCTTGGAATTCTGGTGAAGTTTAAAAATGCTACGGAACTCTTCCATTGTTCTCAGAATTCTGCTGAAGTTTATAAATTCTACGGTACTCTTCCATTGTTCTTGGGAATTCTGCTGAAGTTTAAAAATATTACGGATCATTTCCATTGTTCTTCGGAATTCTGCTGAAGTTTAAATATGCTACGGAACTCTTCCCTTGTTCTTCTGAGTTCTACTGAAGTTTAAAAATGCTGCGGAACACTTCCCTTGTTCTTCGGAATTCTGATGAAGTTAAAAACTGCAACGGAACTCTTCCATTGTTCTTTGGAATTCTGCTGAAGTTTAAAAATGCTACGGAACTCTTCCATTGTTCTTCGGAATTCTGCTGAAGTTTAAAAATGCTACGGAACTCTTACATTGTTCTTCTGAATTCTGCTGAAGTTTAAAAATGCTACGGAACTCTTCCATTGTTCTTCGGAATTCTGATGAAGCTTAAAACTGCAACGGAACTCTTCCATTGTTCTTCGGAATTCTGCTGAAGTTTAAAAATGCTACGGAACTCTTCCATTGTTCTTCGGAATTCTGCTGAAGTTTAAAAATGCTACGGAACTCTTCCATTGTTTTCGGAATTCTGCTGAAGTTTAAAAATGCTACGGAACTCTTCCATTGTTCTCGGAATTCTGGTGAAGTTTAAAAATGCTACGGAACTCTTCCATTGTTCTCGGAATTCTGCTGAAGTTTAAAAATGCTATGGAACTATTCCATTGTTCTTCGGAATTCTGCCGAAGTTTAAAAATGCTACGGAACTCTTCCATTGTTCTTGGAAGTCCTGTGAAGTTTAAAAATGCTACGGAACTCTTCCATTGTTCGGAGAATTCTGCTGAAGCTTATAAATTCTACGGTGCTCTTCCATTGTTCTTGGGAATTCTGCTGAAGTTTAAAAATGTTACGGATCAATTCCATTGTTCTTCGGAATTCTGCTGAAGTTTAAAAATGCTACGGAACTCTTCCATTGTTCTTTGGAATTCTGCTGAAGTTTAAAAATGCTACGGAACTCTTCCATTGTTTTTCGGAATTCTGCTGAAGTTTAAAAATGCTGTGGAACTCTTCCATTGTTCTCGGAATTCTTCTGAAGTTTGAAAATGCTACAGAACTCTTCCATTGTTCTTCAGAATACTGCTGAAGTTTAAAAATGCTACGGAACACTTCCTTTGTTCTTCGGAATTCTGCTGAAGTTTAAAAATGCTACGGAACTCTTCCATTGTTCACGGAATTCTGGTGAAGTTTAAAAATGCTACGGAACTGTTCCATTGTTATTCTTAATTCTGCTGAAGTTTAAAAATGCTACGGAACTCTTCCATTGTTCTTCGGAATTCTGCTGAAGTTTAAAAATGCTACGGAACTTTTCCATTGTTCTTCGGAATTCTGATGAAGTTTAAAAATGCTACGGAACTCTTCCATTGTTCTTCGGAATTCTGCTGAAGTTTAAAAATGCTACGGAACTCTTCCATTGTTCTCAGAATTCTGTTGAAGTTTAAAAATGCTACGGAACTCTTCCATTGTTCTCGGAATTCTGTTGAAGTTTAAAAATGCTGCGGAACTCTTCCATTGTTCTCGGAATTCTGCTGAAGTTTAAAAATGCTACGGAACTCTTCCATTGTTCTTCGGAATTCTGCTGAAGTTTAAAAATGCTACAGAATTTTTCCATTGTTCTTCGGAATTCTGATGAAGTTTAAAAATGCTACGGAACTCTTCCATTGTTCTTCAGAATTCTGCTGAAGTTTAAAAATGCTACGGAACTCTTCCATTGTTCTTCGGAATTCTGCAGAAGTTTAAAAATGCTACGTAACTCTTCCATTGTTCTTGGAATTCTGGTGAAGTTTAAAAATGCTACGGAACTCTTCCATTGTTCTCAGAATTCTGCTGAAGTTTATAAATTCTACGGTACTCTTCCATTGTTCTTGGGAATTCTGCTGAAGCTTAAAAATGCTACGGAACTCTTCCATTGTTCTTCGGAATTCTGCTGAAGGTTAAAAATGCTACGGAACTCTTCCATTGTTCTTCGGAATTCTGCTGAAGTTTAAAAATGCTACGGAACTCTTACATTGTTCTTCTGAATTCTGCTGAAGTTTAAAAATGCTACGGAACTCTTCCATTGTTCTTCGGAATTCTGATGAAGCTTAAAACTGCAACGGAACTCTTCCATTGTTCTTCGGAATTCTGCTGAAGTTTAAAAACGCTACGGAACTCTTCCATTGTTCTTCGGAATTCTGCTGAAGTTTAAAAATGCTACGGAACTCTTCCATTGTTCTCGGAATTCTGGTGAAGTTTAAAAATGCTACGGAACTCTTCCATTGTTCTCGGAATTCTGCTGAAGTTTAAAAATGCTACGGAACTATTCCATTGTTCTTCGGAATTCTGCCGAAGTTTAAAAATGCTACGGAACTCTTCCATTGTTCTTGGAATTCCTGTGAAGTTTAAAAATGCTACGGAACTCTTCCATTGTTCTCAGAATTCTGCTGAAGCTTATAAATTCTACGGTGCTCTTCCATTGTTCTTGGGAATTCTGCTGAAGTTTAAAAATGTTACGGATCAATTCCATTGTTCTTCGGAATTCTGCTTAAGTTTAAAAATGCTACGGAACTCGTCCATTGTTCTTCGGAATTCTGCTGAAGTTTAAAAATGCTACGGAACTCTTCCATTGTTCTTCGGAATTCTGCTGAAGTTTAAAAATGCTACGGAACTCTTCCATTGTTTTGCGGAATTCTGCTGAAGTTTAAAAATGCTACGGAACTCTTCCATTTTTCTCGGAATTCTTCCGAAGTTTAAAAATACTACAGAACTCTTCCCTTGTTCTTCAGAATTCTGCTGAAGTTTAAAAATGCTACGGAACAATTCCTTTGTTCTTCGGAATTCTGCTGAAGTTTAAAAATGTTACGGATCATTTCCATTGTTCTTCGGAATTCTGCTGAAGTTTAAAAATGCTACGGAACTCTTCCATTGTTCTTCGGAATTCTGCTGAAGTTTAAAAATGCTATGGAACTCTTCGATTGTTCTTCGGAATTCTGCTGAAGTTTAAAAATTCTACGGAACCCTTCCATTGTTCTTCTGAGTTCTGCTGAAGTTTAAAAATGCTGCGGAACTCTTCCATTGTTCTTCGGAATTCTGATGAAGTTTAAAACTGCAACGGAACTCTTCCATTGTTCTTCAGAATTCTGCTGAAGTTTAAAAATGCTACGGAACTCTTCCATTGTTCTTCGGAATTCTGCTGAAGTTTAAAAATGCTATGGAACTCTTATATTGTTCTTCTGAATTCTGCTGAAGTTTAAAAATGCTACGGAACTCTTCCATTGTTCTTCGGAACTCTGATGAAGCTTAAAACTGCAACGGAACTCTTCCGTTGTTGTTCGGAATTCTGCTGAAGTTTAAAAATGCTACGGAACTCTTCCATTGTTCTTCGGAATTCTGCTGAAGTTTAAAAATGCTACGGAACTCTTCCATTGTTCTCGGAATTCTGCTGAAGTTTAAAAATGCTACGGAACTCTTCCATTGTTCTCGGAATTCTGGTGAAGTTTAAAAATGCTACAGAACTCTTCCATTGTTCTCGGAATTCTGCTGAAGTTTAAAAATGCTACGGAACTCTTCCATTGTTCTTCAGAATTCTGCTGAAGCTTAAAAATGCTATGGAACTGTTCCATTGTTCTTCGGAATTCTGCTGAAGTTTAAAAATGCTATGGAACTCTTCCATTGTTCTCGGAATTCTGGTGAAGTTTAAAAATGCTACGGAACTCTTCCATTGTTCTCGGAATTCTGGTGACGTTTAAAAATGCTACGGAACTCATCCATTGTTCTCGGAATTCTGCTGAAGTTTAAAAATGCTACGGAACTCTTCCATTGTTCTTCGGAATTCTGCTGAAGTTTAAAAATGGTACGGAACTTTTCCATTGTTCTTCGGAATTCTGATGAAGTTTAAAAAGGCTACGGAACTCTTCCATTGTTCTTCGGAATTCTGCTGAAGTTTAAAAATGCTACGGAACTCTTCCATTGTTCTTCGGAATTCTGCAGAAGTTTAAAAATGCTACGGAACTCTTCCATTATTCTTGGAATTCTGGTGAAGTTTAAAAATGCTACGGAACTCTTCCATTGTTCTCAGAATTCTGCTGAAGCTTATAAATTCTACGGTGCTCTTCCATTGTTCTTGGGAATTCTGCTGAAGTTTAAAAATGTTACGGATCAATTCCATTGTTCTTCGGAATTCTGCTGAAGTTTAAAACTGCAACGGAACTCTTCCATTGTTCTTCGGAATTCTGCTGAAGTTTAAAAATGCTACGGAACTCTTCCATTGTTCTTCGGAATTCTGCTGAAGTTTAAAAATGCTACGGAACTCTTCCATTGTTCTTCGGAATTCTGCTGAAGTTTAAAAATGCTACGGAACTCTTCCATTGTTTTCGGAATTCTGCTGAAGTTTAAAAATGCTACGGAACTCGTCCATTGTTCTTCGGAATTCTGCTGAAGTTTAAAAATGCTGCGGAACTCTTCCATTGTTCTTCGGAATTCTGCTGAAGTTTAAAAATGCTACGGAACTCTTCCATTGTTTTGCGGAATTCTGCTGAAGTTTAAAAATGCTACGGAACTCTTCCATTTTTCTCGGAATTCTTCCGAAGTTTAAAAATACTACAGAAGTCTTCCCTTGTTCTTCAGAATTCTGCTGAAGTTTAAAAATGCTACGGAACAATTCCTTTGTTCTTCGGAATTCTGCTGAAGTTTAAAAATGTTACGGATCATTTCCATTGTTCTTCGGAATTCTGCTGAAGTTTAAAAATGCTACGGAACTCTTCCATTGTTCTTCGGAATTCTGCTGAAGTTTAAAAATGCTATGGAACTCTTCGATTGTTCTTCGGAATTCTGCTGAAGTTTAAAAATTCTACGGAACCCTTCCATTGTTCTTCTGAGTTCTGCTGAAGTTTAAAAATGCTGCGGAACTCTTCCATTGTTCTTCGGAATTCTGATGAAGTTTAAAACTGCAACGGAACTCTTCCATTGTTCTTCAGAATTCTGCTGAAGTTTAAAAATGCTACGGAACTATTCCATTGTTCTTCGGAATTCTGCTGAAGTTTAAAAATGCTATGGAACTCTTATATTGTTCTTCTGAATTCTGCTGAAGTTTAAAAATGCTACGGAACTCTTCCATTGTTCTTCGGAACTCTGATGAAGCTTAAAACTGCAACGGAACTCTTCCGTTGTTGTTCGGAATTCTGCTGAAGTTTAAAAATGCTACGGAACTCTTCCATTGTTCTTCGGAATTCTGCTGAAGTTTAAAAATGCTACGGAACTCTTCCATTGTTCTCGGAATTCTGCTGAAGTTTAAAAATGCTACGGAACTCTTCCATTGTTCTCGGAATTCTGGTGAAGTTTAAAAATGCTACAGAACTCTTCCATTGTTCTCGGAATTCTGCTGAAGTTTAAAAATGCTACGGAACTCTTCCATTGTTCTTCAGAATTCTGCTGAAGCTTAAAAATGCTATGGAACTGTTCCATTGTTCTTCGGAATTCTGCTGAAGTTTAAAAATGCTATGGAACTCTTCCATTGTTCTCGGAATTCTGGTGAAGTTTAAAAATGCTACGGAACTCTTCCATTGTTCTCGGAATTCTGGTGACGTTTAAAAATGCTACGGAACTCATCCATTGTTCTCGGAATTCTGCTGAAGTTTAAAAATGCTACGGAACTCTTCCATTGTTCTTCGGAATTCTGCTGAAGTTTAAAAATGGTACGGAACTTTTCCATTGTTCTTCGGAATTCTGATGAAGTTTAAAAAGGCTACGGAACTCTTCCATTGTTCTTCGGAATTCTGCTGAAGTTTAAAAATGCTACGGAACTCTTCCATTGTTCTTCGGAATTCTGCAGAAGTTTAAAAATGCTACGGAACTCTTCCATTATTCTTGGAATTCTGGTGAAGTTTAAAAATGCTACGGAACTCTTCCATTGTTCTCAGAATTCTGCTGAAGCTTATAAATTCTACGGTGCTCTTCCATTGTTCTTGGGAATTCTGCTGAAGTTTAAAAATGTTACGGATCAATTCCATTGTTCTTCGGAATTCTGCTGAAGTTTAAAACTGCAACGGAACTCTTCCATTGTTCTTCGGAATTCTGCTGAAGTTTAAAAATGCTACGGAACTCTTCCATTGTTCTTCGGAATTCTGCTGAAGTTTAAAAATGCTACGGAACTCTTCCATTGTTCTTCGGAATTCTGCTGAAGTTTAAAAATGCTACGGAACTCTTCCATTGTTTTCGGAATTCTGCTGAAGTTTAAAAATGCTACGGAACTCTTCCATTGTTCTCGGAATTCTGGTGAAGTTTAAAAATGCTACGGAACTCTTCCATTGTTCTCGGAATTCTGCTGAAGTTTAAAAATGCTATGGAACTATTCCATTGTTCTTCGGAATTCTGCCGAAGTTTAAAAATGCTACGGAACTCTTCCATTGTTCTTGGAAGTCCTGTGAAGTTTAAAAATGCTACGGAACTCTTCCATTGTTCGGAGAATTCTGCTGAAGCTTATAAATTCTACGATGCTCTTCCATTGTTCTTGGGAATTCTGCTGAAGTTTAAAAATGTTACGGATCAATTCCATTGTTCTTCGGAATTCTGCTGAAGTTTAAAAATGCTACGGAACTCTTCCATTGTTCTTTGGAATTCTGCTGAAGTTTAAAAATGCTACGGAACTCTTCCATTGTTTTTCGGAATTCTGCTGAAGTTTAAAAATGCTGTGGAACTCTTCCATTGTTCTCGGAATTCTTCTGAAGTTTGAAAATGCTACAGAACTCTTCCATTGTTCTTCAGAATACTGCTGAAGTTTAAAAATGCTACGGAACACTTCCTTTGTTCTTCGGAATTCTGCTGAAGTTTAAAAATGCTACGGAACTCTTCCATTGTTCACGGAATTCTGGTGAAGTTTAAAAATGCTACGGAACTGTTCCATTGTTATTCTTAATTCTGCTGAAGTTTAAAAATGCTACGGAACTCTTCCATTGTTCTTCGGAATTCTGCTGAAGTTTAAAAATGCTACGGAACTTTTCCATTGTTCTTCGGAATTCTGATGAAGTTTAAAAATGCTACGGAACTCTTCCATTGTTCTTCGGAATTCTGCTGAAGTTTAAAAATGCTACGGAACTCTTCCATTGTTCTCAGAATTCTGTTGAAGTTTAAAAATGCTACGGAACTCTTCCATTGTTCTCGGAATTCTGTTGAAGTTTAAAAATGCTGCGGAACTCTTCCATTGTTCTCGGAATTCTGCTGAAGTTTAAAAATGCTACGGAACTCTTCCATTGTTCTTCGGAATTCTGCTGAAGTTTAAAAATGCTACAGAATTTTTCCATTGTTCTTCGGAATTCTGATGAAGTTTAAAAATGCTATGGAACTCTTCCATTGTTCTTCAGAATTCTGCTGAAGTTTAAAAATGCTACGGAACTCTTCCATTGTTCTTGGAAGTCCTGTGAAGTTTAAAAATGCTACGGAACTCTTCCATTGTTCGGAGAATTCTGCTGAAGCTTATAAATTCTACGGTGCTCTTCCATTGTTCTTGGGAATTCTGCTGAAGTTTAAAAATGTTACGGATCAATTCCATTGTTCTTCGGAATTCTGCTGAAGTTTAAAAATGCTACGGAACTCTTCCATTGTTCTTTGGAATTCTGCTGAAGTTTAAAAATGCTACGGAACTCTTCCATTGTTTTTCGGAATTCTGCTGAAGTTTAAAAATGCTGTGGAACTCTTCCATTGTTCTCGGAATTCTTCTGAAGTTTGAAAATGCTACAGAACTCTTCCATTGTTCTTCAGAATACTGCTGAAGTTTAAAAATGCTACGGAACACTTCCTTTGTTCTTCGGAATTCTGCTGAAGTTTAAAAATGCTACGGAACTCTTCCATTGTTCACGGAATTCTGGTGAAGTTTAAAAATGCTACGGAACTGTTCCATTGTTATTCTTAATTCTGCTGAAGTTTAAAAATGCTACGGAACTCTTCCATTGTTCTTCGGAATTCTGCTGAAGTTTAAAAATGCTACGGAACTTTTCCATTGTTCTTCGGAATTCTGATGAAGTTTAAAAATGCTACGGAACTCTTCCATTGTTCTTCGGAATTCTGCTGAAGTTTAAAAATGCTACGGAACTCTTCCATTGTTCTCAGAATTCTGTTGAAGTTTAAAAATGCTACGGAACTCTTCCATTGTTCTCGGAATTCTGTTGAAGTTTAAAAATGCTGCGGAACTCTTCCATTGTTCTCGGAATTCTGCTGAAGTTTAAAAATGCTACGGAACTCTTCCATTGTTCTTCGGAATTCTGCTGAAGTTTAAAAATGCTACAGAATTTTTCCATTGTTCTTCGGAATTCTGATGAAGTTTAAAAATGCTATGGAACTCTTCCATTGTTCTTCAGAATTCTGCTGAAGTTTAAAAATGCTACGGAACTCTTCCATTGTTCTTCTGAATTCTGCAGAAGTTTAAAAATGCTACGTAACTCTTCCATTGTTCTTGGAATTCTGGTGAAGTTTAAAAATGCTACGGAACTCTTCCATTGTTCTCAGAATTCTGCTGAAGGTTATAAATTCTACGGTACTCTTCCATTGTTCTTGGGAATTCTGCTGAAGCTTAAAAATGCTACGGAACTCTTCCATTGTTCTTCGGAATTCTGCTGAAGTTTAAAATTGCTACGGAACTCTTCCATTGTTCTTCGGAATTCTGCTGAAGTTTAAAAATGCTACGGAACTCTTACATTGTTCTTCTGAATTCTGCTGAAGTTTAAAAATGCTACGGAACTCTTCCATTGTTCTTCGGAATTCTGATGAAGCTTAAAACTGCAACGGAACTCTTCCATTGTTCTTCGGAATTCTGCTGAAGTTTAAAAACGCTACGGAACTCTTCCATTGTTCTTCGGAATT
This sequence comes from Phyllobates terribilis, assembly GCF_046119375.1. Lineage (NCBI taxonomy): Eukaryota > Metazoa > Chordata > Amphibia > Anura > Dendrobatidae > Phyllobates > Phyllobates terribilis. Next base: position 254,653 of record NW_027363785.1, on the reverse strand, counting down.
CTGCTGAAGTTTAAAAATGCTACGGAACTCTTCCATTGTTCTCGGAATTCTGCTGAAGTTTAAAAATGCTACGGAACTCTTCCATTGTTCTCGGAATTCTGGTGAAGTTTAAAAATGCTACGGAACTCTTCCATTGTTCTCGGAATTCTGCTGAAGTTTAAATATGCTACGGAACTATTCCATTGTTCTTCGGAATTCTGCCGAAGTTTAAAAATGCTACGGAACTCTTCCATTGTTCTTGGAATTCCTGTGAAGTTTAAAAATGCTACGGAACTCTTCCATTGTTCTCAGAATTCTGCTGAAGCTTATAAATTCTACGGTGCTCTTCCATTGTTCTTGGGAATTCTGCTGAAGTTTAAAAATGTTACGGATCAATTCCATTGTTCTTCGGAATTCTGCTTAAGTTTAAAAATGCTACGGAACTCGTCCATTGTTCTTCGGAATTCTGCTGAAGTTTAAAAATGCTGCGGAACTCTTCCATTGTTCTTCGGAATTCTGCTGAAGTTTAAAAATGCTACGGAACTCTTCCATTGTTTTGCGGAATTCTGCTGAAGTTTAAAAATGCTACGGAACTCTTCCATTTTTCTCGGAATTCTTCCGAAGTTTAAAAATACTACAGAACTCTTCTCTTGTTCTTCAGAATTCTGCTGAAGTTTAAAAATGCTACGGAACAATTCCTTTGTTCTTCGGAATTCTGCTGAAGTTTAAAAATGTTACGGATCATTTCCATTGTTCTTCGGAATTCTGCTGAAGTTTAAAAATGCTACGGAACTCTTCCATTGTTCTTCGGAATTCTGCTGAAGTTTAAAAATGCTATGGAACTCTTCGATTGTTCTTCGGAATTCTGCTGAAGTTTAAAAATTCTACGGAACTCTTCCATTGTTCTTCTGAGTTCTGCTGAAGTTTAAAAATGCTGCGGAACTCTTCCATTGTTCTTCGGAATTCTGATGAAGTTTAAAACTGCAACGGAACTCTTCCATTGTTCTTCAGAATTCTGCTGAAGTTTAAAAATGCTACGGAACTCTTCCATTGTTCTTCGGAATTCTGCTGAAGTTTAAAAATGCTATGGAACTCTTATATTGTTCTTCTGAATTCTGCTGAAGTTTAAAAATGCTACGGAACTCTTCCATTGTTCTTCGGAACTCTGATGAAGCTTAAAACTGCAACGGAACTCTTCCGTTGTTGTTCGGAATTCTGCTGAAGTTTAAAAATGCTACGGAACTCTTCCATTGTTCTTCGGAATTCTGCTGAAGTTTAAAAATGCTACGGAACTCTTCCATTGTTCTCGGAATTCTGCTGAAGTTTAAAAATGCTACGGAACTCTTCCATTGTTCTCGGAATTCTGGTGAAGTTTAAAAATGCTACAGAACTCTTCCATTGTTCTCGGAATTCTGCTGAAGTTTAAAAATGCTACGGAACTCTTCCATTGTTCTTCAGAATTCTGCTGAAGCTTAAAAATGCTATGGAACTGTTCCATTGTTCTTCGGAATTCTGCTGAAGTTTAAAAATGCTATGGAACTCTTCCATTGTTCTCGGAATTCTGGTGAAGTTTAAAAATGCTACGGAACTCTTCCATTGTTCTCGGAATTCTGGTGACGTTTAAAAATGCTACGGAACTCATCCATTGTTCTCGGAATTCTGCTGAAGTTTAAAAATGCTACGGAACTCTTCCATTGTTCTTCGGAATTCTGCTGAAGTTTAAAAATGGTACGGAACTTTTCCATTGTTCTTCGGAATTCTGATGAAGTTTAAAAAGGCTACGGAACTCTTCCATTGTTCTTCGGAATTCTGCTGAAGTTTAAAAATGCTACGGAACTCTTCCATTGTTCTTCGGAATTCTGCAGAAGTTTAAAAATGCTACGGAACTCTTCCATTATTCTTGGAATTCTGGTGAAGTTTAAAAATGCTACGGAACTCTTCCATTGTTCTCAGAATTCTGCTGAAGCTTATAAATTCTACGGTGCTCTTCCATTGTTCTTGGGAATTCTGCTGAAGTTTAAAAATGTTACGGATCAATTCCATTGTTCTTCGGAATTCTGCTGAAGTTTAAAACTGCAACGGAACTCTTCCATTGTTCTTCGGAATTCTGCTGAAGTTTAAAAATGCTACGGAACTCTTCCATTGTTCTTCGGAATTCTGCTGAAGTTTAAAAATGCTACAGAACTCTTCCATTGTTCCTCGGAATTCTGGTGAAGTTTAAAAATGCTGCGGAACTCATCCATTGTTCTCGGAATTCTGCTGAAGTTTAGAAATGCTACGGAACTCTTCCATTGTTCTTCGGAATTCTGCTGTAATTTAAAAATGCTACGGAACTCTTCCATTGTTCTTCGGAATTCTGCTGAAGTTTAAAAATGCTACGGAACTCTTCCATTGTTCTTCGGAATTCTGATGAAGTTTAAAACTGCAACGGAACTCTTCCATTGTTCTTCGGAATTCTGCTGAAGTTTAAAAATGCTACGGAACTCTTCCATTGTTCTTCGGAATTCTGCTGAAGTTTAAAAATGCTACAGAACTCTTCCATTGTTCCTCGGAATTCTGGTGAAGTTTAAAAATGCTGCGGAACTCTTCCATTGTTCTCGGAATTCTGCTGAAGTTTAAAAATGCTACGGAACTCTTCCATTGTTCTTCGGAATTCTGCTGAAGCTTAAAAATGCTATGGAACTGTTCCATTGTTCTTCGGAATTCTGCTGAAGTTTAAAAATGCTATGGAACTCTTCCATTGTTCTCGGAATTCTGCTGAAGTTTAAAAATGCTACGGAACTCATCCATTGTTCTCGGAATTCTGCTGAAGTTTAAAAATGCTACGGAACTCTTCCATTGTTCTTCGGAATTCTGCTGAAGTTTAAAAATAGTATGGAACTTTTCCATTGTTCTTCGGAATTCTGATTAAGTTTAAAAAGGCTACGGAACTCTTCCATTGTTCTTCGGAATTCTGCTGAAGTTTAAAAATGCTACGGAACTCTTCCATTGTTCTTCGGAATTCTGATGAAGTTTAAAAATGCTACAGAACTCTTCCATTGTTCTTGGAATTCTGGTGAAGTTTAAAAATGCTACGGAACTCTTCCATTGTTCTCAGAATTCTGCTGAAGCTTATAAATTCTACTGTGCTCTTCCATTGTTCTTGGGAATTCTGCTGAAGTTTAAAAATGTTACGGATCAATTCCATTGTTCTTCGGAATTCTGCTTAAGTTTAAAAATGCTACGGAACTCTTCCATTGTTCTTAGGAATTCTGCTGAAGTTTAAAAATGCTGCGGAACTCTTCCATTGTTCTTCGGAATTCTGCTGAAGTTTAAAAATGCTACGGAACTCTTCCATTGTTTTGCGGAATTCTGCTGAAGTTTAAAAATGCTACGGAACTCTTCCATTTTTCTCGGAATTCTTCTGAAGTTTAAAAATACTACAGAACTCTTCTCTTGTTCTTCAGAATTCTGCTGAAGTTTAAAAATGCTACGGAACAATTCCTTTGTTCCTCGGAATTCTGCTGAAGTTTAAAAATGTTACGGATCATTTCCATTGTTCTTCGGAATTCTGCTGAAGTTTAAAAATGCTACGGAACTCTTCCATTGTTCTTCGGAATTCTGCTGAAGTTTACAAATGCTATGGAACTCTTCGATTGTTCTTCGGAATTCTGCTGAAGTTTAAAAATGCTACGGAACTCTTCCATTGTTCTTCTGAGTTCTGCTGAAGTTTAAAAATGCTGCGGAACTCTTCCATTGTTCTTCGGAATTCTGATGAAGTTTAAAACTGCAACGGAACTCTTCCATTGTTCTTCAGAATTCTGCTGAAGTTTAAAAATGCTACGGAACTCTTCCATTGTTCTTCGGAATTCTGCTGAAGTTTAAAAATGCTATGGAACTCTTACATTGTTCTTCTGAATTTTGCTGAAGTTTAAAAATGCTACGGAACTCTTCCATTGTTCTTCGGAACTCTGATGAAGCTTAAAACTGCAACGGAACTCTTCCATTGTTGTTTGGAATTCTGCTGAAGTTTAAAAATGCTACGGAACTCTTCCATTGTTCTTCGGAATTCTGCTGAAGTTTAAAAATGCTACGGAACTCTTCCATTGTTCTCGGAATTCTGGTGAAGTTTAAAAATGCTACGGAACTCTTCCATTGTTCTCGGAATTCTGGTGACGTTTAAAAATGCTACGGAACTCATCCATTGTTCTCGGAATTCTGCTGAAGTTTAAAAATGCTACGGAACTCTTCCATTGTTCTTCGGAATTCTGCTGAAGTTTAAAAATGCTACAGAACTCTTCCATTGTTCCTCGGAATTCTGGTGAAGTTTAAAAATGCTTCGGAACTCATCCATTGTTCTCGGAATTCTGCTGAAGTTTAAAAATGCTACGGAACTCTTCCATTGTTCTTCGGAATTCTGCTGTAATTTAAAAATGCTACGGAACTCTTCCATTGTTCTTCGGAATTCTGCTGAAGTTTAAAAATGCTACGGAACTCTTCCATTGTTCTTTGGAATTCTGCTGAAGTTTAAAAATGCTACGGAACTCTTCCATTGTTTTTCGGAATTCTGCTGAAGTTTAAAAATGCTGTGGAACTCTTCCATTGTTCTCGGAATTCTTCTGAAGTTTGAAAATCCTACAGAACTCTTCCATTGTTCTTCAGAATACTGCTGAAGTTTAAAAATGCTACGGAACACTTCCTTTGTTCTTCGGAATTCTGCTGAAGTTTAAAAATGCTACGGAACTCTTCCATTGTTCACGGAATTCTGGTGAAGTTTAAAAATGCTACGGAACTGTTCCATTGTTATTCTTAATTCTGCTGAAGTTTAAAAATGCTACGGAACTCTTCCATTGTTCTTCGGAATTCTGCTGAAGTTTAAAAATGCTACGGAACTTTTCCATTGTTCTTCGGAATTCTGATGAAGTTTAAAAATGCAACGGAACTCTTCCATTGTTCTTTGGAATTCTGCTGAAGTTTAAAAATGCTACGGAACTCTTCCATTGTTCTCAGAATTCTGTTGAAGTTTAAAAATGCTACGGAACTCTTCCATTGTTCTCGGAATTCTGTTGAAGTTTAAAAATCCTGCGGAACTCTTCCATTGTTCTCGGAATTCTGCTGAAGTTTAAAAATGCTACGGAACTCTTCCATTGTTCTTCGGAATTCTACTGAAGTTTAAAAATGCTACAGAATTTTTCCATTTTTCTTCGGAATTCTGATGAAGTTTAAAAATGCTACGGAACTCTTCCATTGTTCTTCAGAATTCTGCTGAAGTTTAAAAATGCTACGGAACTCTTCCATTGTTCTTCGGAATTCTGCAGAAGTTTAAAAATGCTACGGAACTCTTCCATTGTTCTTGGAATTCTGGTGAAGTTTAAAAATGCTACGGAACTCTTCCATTGTTCTCAGAATTCTGCTGAAGTTTATAAATTCTACGGTACTCTTCCATTGTTCTTGGGAATTCTGCTGAAGTTTAAAAATGCTACGGAACTCTTCCATTGTTCGTCGGAATTCTGCTGAAGTTTAAAAATGCTACGGAACTCTTCCATTGTTCTTCGGAATTCTGCTGAAGTTTAAAAATGCTACGGAATTCTTACATTGTTCTTCTGAATTCTGCTGAAGTTTAAAAATGCTACGGAACTCTTCCATTGCTCTTCGGAATTCTGATGAAGCTTAAAACTGCAACGGAACTCTTCCATTGTTCTTCGGAATTCTGCTGAAGTTTAAAAATGCTACGGAACTCTTCCATTGTTCTTCGGAATTCTGCTGAAGTTTAAAAATGCTACGGAACTCTTCCATTGTTTTCGGAATTCTGCTGAAGTTTAAAAATGCTACGGAACTCTTCCATTGTTCTCGGAATTCTGGTGAAGTTTAAAAATGCTACGGAACTCTTCCATTGTTCTCGGAATTCTGCTGAAGTTTAAAAATGCTACGGAACTATTCCATTGTTCTTCGGAATTCTGCCGAAGTTTAAAAATGCTACGGAACTCTTCCATTGTTCTTGGAATTCCTGTGAAGTTTAAAAATGCTACGGAACTCTTCCATTGTTCTCAGAATTCTGCTGAAGCTTATAAATTCTACTGTGCTCTTCCATTGTTCTTGGGAATTCTGCTGAAGTTTAAAAATGTTACGGATCAATTCCATTGTTCTTCGGAATTCTGCTTAAGTTTAAAAATGCTACCGAACTCTTCCATTGTTCTTCGGAATTCTGCTGAAGTTTAAAAATGCTGCGGAACTCTTCCATTGTTCTTCGGAATTCTGCTGAAGTTTAAAAATGCTACGGAACTCTTCCATTGTTTTGCGGAATTCTGCTGAAGTTTAAAAATGCTACGGAACTCTTCCATTTTTCTCGGAATTCTTCTGAAGTTTAAAAATACTACAGAACTCTTCTCTTGTTCTTCAGAATTCTGCTGAAGTTTAAAAATGCTACGGAACAATTCCTTTGTTCTTCGGAATTCTGCTGAAGTTTAAAAATGTTACGGATCATTTCCATTGTTCTTCGGAATTCTGCTGAAGTTTAAAAATGCTACGGAACTCTTCCATTGTTCTTCGGAATTCTGCTGAAGTTTAAAAATGCTATGGAACTCTTCGATTGTTCTTCGGAATTCTGCTGAAGTTTAAAAATGCTACGGAACTCTTCCATTGTTCTTCTGAGTTCTGCTGAAGTTTAAAAATGCTGCGGAACTCTTCCATTGTTCTTCGGAATTCTGATGAAGTTTAAAACTGCAACGGAACTCTTCCATTGTTCTTCAGAATTCTGCTGAAGTTTAAAAATGCTACGGAACTCTTCCATTGTTCTTCGGAATTCTGCTGAAGTTTAAAAATGCTATGGAACTCTTACATTGTTCTTCTGAATTCTGCTGAAGTTTAAAAATGCTACGGAACTCTTCCATTGTTCTTCGGAACTCTGATGAAGCTTAAAACTGCAACGGAACTCTTCCATTGTTGTTTGGAATTCTGCTGAAGTTTAAAAATGCTACGGAACTCTTCCATTGTTCTTCGGAATTCTGCTGAAGTTTAAAAATGCTACGGAACTCTTCCATTGTTCTCGGAATTCTGCTGAAGTTTAAAAATGCTACAGAACTCTTCCATTGTTCTCGGAATTCTGGTGAAGTTTAAAAATGCTACAGAACTCTTCCATTGTTCTCAGAATTCTGCTGAAGTTTAAAAATGCTACGGAACTCTTCCATTGTTCTTCAGAATTCTGCTGAAGCTTAAAAATGCTATGGAACTGTTCCATTGTTCTTCGGAATTCTGCTGAAGTTTAAAAATGCTATGGAACTCTTCCATTGTTCTCGGAATTCTGGTGAAGTTTAAAAATGCTACGGAACTCTTCCATTGTTCTCGGAATTCTGGTGACGTTTAAAAATGCTACGGAACTCATCCATTGTTCTCGGAATTCTGCTGAAGTTTAAAAATGCTACGGAACTCTTCCATTGTTCTTCGGAATTCTGCTGAAGTTTAAAAATGGTACGGAACTTTTCCATTGTTCTTCGGAATTCTGATGAAGTTTAAAAAGGCTACGGAACTCTTCCATTGTTCTTCGGAATTCTGCTGAAGTTTAAAAATGCTACGGAACTCTTCCATTGTTCTTCGGAATTCTGCAGAAGTTTAAAAATGCTACGGAACTCTTCGATTGTTCTTGGAATTCTGGTGAAGTTTAAAAATGCTACGGAACTCTTCCATTGTTCTCAGAATTCTGCTGAAGCTTATAAATTCTACGGTGCTCTTCCATTGTTCTTGGGAATTCTGCTGAAGTTTAAAAATGTTACGGATCAATTCCATTGTTCTTCGGAATTCTGCCGAAGTTTAAAAATGCTACGGAACTCTTCCATTGTTCTTCGGAATTCTGCTGAAGCTTAAAAATGCTATGGAACTGTTCCATTGTTCTTCGGAATTCTGCTGAAGTTTAAAAATGCTATGGAACTCTTCCATTGTTCTCGGAATTCTGGTGAAGTTTAAAAATGCTACGGAACTCTTCCATTGTTCTCGGAATTCTGGTGAAGTTTAAAAATGCTACGGAACTCATTCATTGTTCTCGGAATTCTGCTGAAGTTTAAAAATGCTACGGAACTCTTCCATTGTTCTTCGGAATTCTGCTGAAGTTTAAAAATAGTATGGAACTTTTCCATTGTTCTTCGGAATTCTGATGAAGTTTAGAAAGGCTACGGAACTCTTCCATTGTTCTTCGGAATTCTGCTAAAGTTTAAAAATGCTACGGAACTCTTCCATTGTTCTTCAGAATTCTGCAGAAGTTTAAAAATGCTACGGAACTCTTCCATTGTTCTTGGAATTCTGGTGAAGTTTAAAAATGCTACAGAACTCTTCCATTGTTCTCAGAATTCTGCTGAAGCTTATAAATTCTACGGTGCTCTTCCATTGTTCTTGGGAATTCTGCTGAAGTTTAAAAATGTTACGGATCAATTCCATTGTTCTTCGGAATTCTGCTTAAGTTTAAAAATGCTACGGAAGTCTTCCATTGTTCTTCGGAATTCTGCTGAAGTTTAAAAATGCTACGGAACTCTTTCATTGTTCTTCGGAATTCTGCTGAAGTTTAAAAATGCTGCGGAACTCTTCCATTGTTTTGCGGAATTCTGCTGAAGTTTAAAAATGCTACGGAACTCTTCCATTTTTCTCGGAATTCTTCTGAAGTTTAAAAATGCTACAGAATTCTTCTCTTGTTCTCCAGAATTCTGCTGAAGTTTAAAAATGCTACGGAACACTTCCTTTGTTCTTCGGAATTCTGCTGAAGTTTAAAAATGCTACAGAACTCTTCCATTGTTCACGGTATTCTGGTGAAGTTTAAAAATGCTACGGAACTCTTCCATTGTTATTTTTAATTCTACCGAAGTTTAAAAATGCTACGGAACTCTTCCATTGTTCTTTGGAATTCTGCTGAAGTTTAAAAATGCTACGGGACTCTTCATTGTTCTTCTGAGTTCTGCTGAAGTTTAAAAATGCTACGGAACTCTTCCACTGTTCTTCGGAATTCTGATGAAGTTTAAATCTGCAACGGAACTCTTCCATTGTTCTTCGGAATTCTGCTGAAGTTTAAAAATGCTACGGAACTCTTCCAGTGTTCTTCGGAATTCTGCTGAAGTTTAAAAATGCTACAGAACTCTTCCATTGTTCCTCGGAATTCTGGTGAAGTTTAAAAATGCTGCGGAACTCATCCATTGTTCTCGGAATTCTGCTGAAGTTTAAAAATGCTACGGAACTCTTCCATTGTTCTTCGGAATTCTGCTGTAATTTAAAAATGCTACGGAACTCTTCCATTGTTTTTCGGAATTCTGCTGAAGTTTAAAAATGCTGTGGAACTCTTCCATTGTTCTCGGAATTCTTCTGAAGTTTGAAAATGCTACAGAACTCTTCCATTGTTCTTCAGAATACTGCTGAAGTTTAAAAATGCTACGGAACACTTCCTTTGTTCTTCGGAATTCTGCTGAAGTTTAAAAATGCTACGGAACTCTTCCATTGTTCACGGAATTCTGGTGAAGTTTAAAAATGCTACGGAACTGTTCCATTGTTATTCTTAATTCTGCTGAAGTTTAAAAATGCTATGGAACTCTTCCATTGTTCTTCGGAATTCTGCTGAAGTTTAAAAATGCTACGAAACTTTTCCATTGTTCTTCGGAATTCTGATGAAGTTTAAAAATGCTACGGAACTCTTCCATTGTTCTTCGGAATTCTGCTGAAGTTTAAAAATGTTACGGAACTCTTCCATTGTTCTCAGAATTCTGTTGAAGTTTAAAAATGCTACGGAACTCTTCCATTGTTCTCGGAATTCTGTTGAAGTTTAAAAATGCTGCGGAACTCTTCCATTGTTCTCGGAATTCTGCTGAAGTTTAAAAATGCTACGGAACTCTTCCATTGTTCTTCGGAATTCTGCTGAAGTTTAAAAATTCTACAGAATTTTTCCATTGTTCTTCGGAATTCTGATGAAGTTTAAAAATGCTACGGAACTCTTCCATTGTTCTTCAGAATTCTGCTGAAGTTTAAAAATGCTACGGAACTCTTCCATTGTTCTTCGGAATTCTGCAGAAGTTTAAAAATGCTACGGAACTCTTCCATTGTTCTTGGAATTCTGGTGAAGTTTAAAAATGCTACGGAACTCTTCCATTGTTCTCAGAATTCTGCTGAAGTTTATAAATTCTACGGTACTCTTCCATTGTTCTTGGGAATTCTGCTGAAGTTTAAAAATATTACGGATCATTTCCATTGTTCTTCGGAATTCTGCTGAAGTTTAAATATGCTACGGAACTCTTCCCTTGTTCTTCTGAGTTCTACTGAAGTTTAAAAATGCTGCGGAACACTTCCCTTGTTCTTCGGAATTCTGATGAAGTTAAAAACTGCAATGGAACTCTTCCATTGTTCTTCGGAATTCTGCTGAAGTTTAAAAATGCTACGGAACTCTTCCATTGTTCTTCGGAATTCTGCTGAAGTTTAAAAATGCTACGGAACTCTTACATTGTTCTTCTGAATTCTGCTGAAGTTTAAAAATGCTACGGAACTCTTCCATTGTTCTTCGGAATTCTGATGAAGCTTAAAACTGCAACGGAACTCTTCCATTGTTCTTCGGAATTCTGCTGAAGTTTAAAAATGCTACGGAACTCTTCCATTGTTCTTCGGAATTCTGCTGAAGTTTAAAAATGCTACGGAACTCTTCCATTGTTCTCGGAATTCTGCTGAAGTTTAAAAATGCTACGGAACTCTTCCATTGTTCTCGGAATTCTGGTGTAGTTGAAAAATGCTACGGAACTCTTCCATTGTTCTCGGAATTCTGCTGAAGTTTAAAAATGCTACGGAACTATTCCATTGTTCTTCGGAATTCTGCCGAAGTTTAAAAATGCTACGGAACTCTTCCATTGTTCTTGGAATTCCTGTGAAGTTTAAAAATGCTACGGAACTCTTCCATTGTTCTCAGAATTCTGCTGAAGCTTATAAATTCTACGGTGCTCTTCCATTGTTCTTCGGAATTCTGCTGAAGTTTAAAAATGTTACGGATCAATTCCATTGTTCTTCGGAATTCTGCTTAAGTTTAAAAATGCTACGGAACTCTTCCATTGTTCTTCGGAATTCTGCTGAAGTTTAAAAATGCTGCGGAACTCTTCCATTGTTCTTCGGAATTCTGCTGAAGTTTAAAAATGCTACGGAACTCTTCCATTGTTTTGCGGAATTCTGCTGAAGTTTAAAAATGCTACGGAACTCTTCCATTTTTCTCGGAATTCTTCTGAAGTTTAAAAATACTACAGAACTCTTCTCTTGTTCTTCAGAATTCTGCTGAAGTGTAAAAATGCTCCGGAACAATTCCTTTGTTCTTCGGAATTCTGCTGAAGTTTAAAAATGGTACAGAAGTCTTCCATTGTTCACGGTATTCTGGTGAAGTTTAAAAATGCTACGGAACTCTTCCATTGTTCCTCGGAATTCTGGTGAAGTTTAAAAGTGCTGCGGAACTCATCCATTGTTCTCGGAATTCTGCTGAAGTTTAAAAATGCTACGGAACTCTTCCATTGTTCTTCGGAATTCTGCTGTAATTTAAAAATGCTATGGAACTCTTCCATTGTTCTTCGGAATTCTGCTGAAGTTTAAAAATGCTACGGAACTCTTCCACAGTTCTCGGAATTCTGCTGAAGTTTATAAATGCTACGGAACTCTTCCATTGTTCTTCGGAATTCTGCTGAAGTTTAAAAATGCTATGGAACTGTTCCATTGTTCTTCGGAATTCTGCTGAAGTTTAAAAATGCTATGGAACTCTTCCATTGTTCTCGGAATTCTGGTGAAGTTTAAAAATGCTACGGATCTCTTCCATTGTTCTCGGAATTCTGGTGAAGTTTAAAAATGCTACGGAACTCATCCATTGTTCTCGGAATTCTGCTGAAGTTTAAAAATGCTACGGAACTCTTCCATTGTTCTCGGAATTCTGCTGAAGTTTAAAAATGGTACGGAACTTTTCCATTGTTCTTCGGAATTCTGATGAAGTTTAAAAAGGCTACGGAACTCTTCCATTGTTCTTCGGAATTCTGCTGAAGTTTAAAAATGCCACGGAACTCTTCCATTGTTCTTCGGAATTCTGCAGAAGTTTAAAAATGCTACGGAATTCTTCCATTGTTCATGGAATTCTGGTGAAGTTTAAAAATGCTACGGAACTCTTCCATTGTTCTCAGAATTCTGCTGAAGCTTATAAATTCTACGGTGCTCTTCCATTGTTCTTGGGAATTCTGCTGAAGTTTAAAAATGTTACGGATCAATTCCATTGTTCTTCGGAATTCTGCTTAAGTTTAAAAATGCTACGGAAGTCTTCCATTGTTCTTCGGAATTCTGCTGAAGTTTAAAAATGCTACGGAACTCTTCCATTGTTCTTCGGAATTCTGCTGAAGTTTAAAAATGCTACGGAACTCTTCCATTGTTTTGCGGAATTCTGCTGAAGTTTAAAAATGCTACGGAACTCTTCCATTTTTCTCGGAATTCTTCTGAAGTTTAAAAATGCTACAGAACTCTTCTCTTGTTCTTCAGAATTCTGCTGAAGTTTAAAAATGCTACGGAACACTTCCTTTGTTCTTCGGAATTCTGCTGAATTTTAAAAATGCTGCAGAACTCTTCCATTGTTCACGGTATTCTGGTGAAGTTTAAAAATGCTACGGAACTCTTCCATTGTTATTTTTAATTCTACTGAAGTTTAAAAATGCTACGGAACTCTTCCATTGTTCACGGAATTCTGGTGAAGTTTAAAAATGCTACGGAACTGTTCCATTGTTATTCTTAATTCTGCTGAAGTTTAAAAATGCTACGGAACTCTTCCATTGTTCTTCGGAATTCTGCTGAAGTTTAAAAATGCTACGGAACTTTTCCATTGTTCTTCGGAATTCTGATGAAGTTTAAAAATGCTACGGAACTCTTCCATTGTTCTTCGGAATTCTGCTGAAGTTTAAAAATGCTACGGAACTCTTCCATTGTTCTCAGAATTCTGTTGAAGTTTAAAAATGCTACGGAACTCTTCCATTGTTCTTCGGAATTCTGCTGAAGTTTAAAAATGCTACAGAACTCTTCCATTGTTCCTCGGAATTCTGGTGAAGTTTAAAAATGCTGCGGAACTCATCCATTGTTCTCGGAATTCTGGTGAAGTTTAAAAATGCTACGGAACTCTTCCATTGTTCTTCGGAATTCTGCTGTAATTTAAAAATGCTACGGAACTCTTCCATTGTTCTTCGGAATTCTGCTGAAGTTTAAAAATGCTACGGAACTCTTCCATTGTTCTTTGGAATTCTGCTGAAGTTTAAAAATGCTACAGAACTCTTCCATTGTTTTTCGGAATTCTGCTGAAGTTTAAAAATTCTGTGGAACTCTTCCATTGTTCTCGGAATTCTTCTGAAGTTTGAAAATGCTACAGAACTCTTCCATTGTTCTTCAGAATACTGCTGAAGTTTAAAAATGCTACGGAACACTTCCTTTGTTCTTCGGAATTCTGCTGAAGTTTAAAAATGCTACGGAACTCTTCCATTGTTCACGGAATTCTGGTGAAGTTTAAAAATGCTACGGAACTGTTCCATTGTTATTCTTAATTCTGCTGAAGTTTAAAAATGCTACGGAACTCTTCCATTGTTCTTCGGAATTCTGCTGAAGTTTAAAAATGCTACGGAACTTTTCCATTGTTCTTCGGAATTCTGATGAAGTTTAAAAAGGCTACGGAACTCTTCTATTGTTCTTCGGAATTCTGCTGAAGTTTAAAAATGCTACGGAACTCTTCCATTGTTCTTCGGAATTCTGCAGAAGTTTAAAAATGCTACGGAATTCTTCCATTGTTCTTCGGAATTCTGCTGAAGTTTAAAAATGCTACGGAACTTTTCCATTGTTCTTCGGAATTCTGATGAAGTTTAAAAATGCTACGGAACTCTTCCATTGTTCTTCGGAATTCTGCTGAAGTTTAAAAATGCTACGGAACTCTTCCATTGTTCTCAGAATTCTGTTGAAGTTTAAAAATGCTACGGAACTCTTCCATTGTTCTCGGAATTCTGTTGAAGTTTAAAAATGCTGCGGAACTCTTCCATTGTTCTCGGAATTCTGCTGAAGTTTAAAAATGCTACGGAACTCTTCCATTGTTCTTCGGAATTCTGCTGAAGTTTAAAAATGCTACAGAATTTTTCCATTGTTCTTCGGAATTCTGATGAAGTTTAAAAATGCTACGGAACTCTTCCATTGTTCTTCAGAATTCTGCTGAAGTTTAAAAATGCTACGGAACTCTTCCATTGTTCTTCGGAATTCTGCAGAAGTTTAAAAATGCTACTGAACTCTTCCATTGTTCTTGGAATTCTGGTGAAGTTTAAAAATGCTACGGAACTCTTCCATTGTTCTCAGAATTCTGCTGAAGTTTATAAATTCTACGGTACTCTTCCATTGTTCTTGGGAATTCTGCTGAAGTTTAAAAATATTACGGATCATTTCCATTGTTCTTCGGAATTCTGCTGAAGTTTAAATATGCTACGGAACTCTTCCCTTGTTCTTCTGAGTTCTACTGAAGTTTAAAAATGCTACGGAACTCTTCCATTGTTCACGTAATTCTGGTGAAGTTTAAAAATGCTACGGAACTGTTCCATTGTTATTCTTAATTCTGCTGAAGTTTAAAAATGCTACGGAACTCTTCCATTGTTCTTCGGAATTCTGCTGAAGTTTAAAAATGCTACGGAACTCTTCCATTGTTCTCAGAATTCTGTTGAAGTTTAAAAATGCTACGGAACTCTTCCATTGTTCCTCGGAATTCTGGTGAAGTTTAAAAATGCTGCGGAACTCATCCATTGTTCTCGGAATTCTGGTGAAGTTTAAAAATGCTACGGAACTCTTCCATTGTTCTTCGGAATTCTGCTGTAATTTAAAAATGCTACGGAACTCTTCCATTGTTCTTCGGAATTCTGCTGAAGTTTAAAAATGCTACGGAACTCTTCCATTGTTCTTTGGAATTTTGCTGAAGTTTAAAAATGCTACAGAACTCTTCCATTGTTTTTCGGAATTCTGCTGAAGTTTAAAAATTCTGTGGAACTCTTCCATTGTTCTCGGAATTCTTCTGAAGTTTGAAAATGCTACAGAACTCTTCCATTGTTCTTCAGAATACTGCTGAAGTTTAAAAATGCTACGGAACACTTCCTTTGTTCTTCGGAATTCTGCTGAAGTTTAAAAATGCTACGGAACTCTTCCATTGTTCACGGAATTCTGGTGAAGTTTAAAAATGCTACGGAACTGTTCCATTGTTATTCTTAATTCTGCTGAAGTTTAAAAATGCTACGGAACTCTTCCATTGTTCTTCGGAATTCTGCTGAAGTTTAAAAATGCTACGGAACTTTTCCATTGTTCTTCGGAATTCTGATGAAGTTTAAAAAGGCTACGGAACTCTTCTATTGTTCTTCGGAATTCTGCTGAAGTTTAAAAATGCTACGGAACTCTTCCATTGTTCTTCGGAATTCTGCAGAAGTTTAAAAATGCTACGGAATTCTTCCATTGTTCTTGGAATTCTGCTGAAGTTTAAAAATGCTACGGAACTTTTCCATTGTTCTTCGGAATTCTGATGAAGTTTAAAAATGCTAAGGAACTCTTCCATTGTTCTTCGGAATTCTGCTGAAGTTTAAAAATGCTACGGAACTATTGCATTGTTCTCAGAATTCTGTTGAAGTTTAAAAATGCTACAGAACTCTTCCATTGTTCTCGGAATTCTGTTGAAGTTTAAAAATGCTGCGGAACTCTTCCATTGTTCTCGGAATTCTGCTGAAGTTTAAAAATGCTACGGAACTCTTCCATTGTTCTTCGGAATTCTGCTGAAGTTTAAAAATGCTACAGAATTTTTCCATTGTTCTTCGGAATTCTGATGAAGTTTAAAAATGCTACGGAACTCTTCCATTGTTCTTCAGAATTCTGCTGAAGTTTAAAAATGCTACGGAACTCTTCCATTGTTCTTCGGAATTCTGCAGAAGTTTAAAAATGCTACGGAACTCTTCCATTGTTCTTGGAATTCTGGTGAAGTTTAAAAATGCTACGGAACTCTTCCATTGTTCTCAGAATTCTGCTGAAGTTTATAAATTCTACGGTACTCTTCCATTGTTCTTGGGAATTCTGCTGAAGTTTAAAAATATTACGGATCATTTCCATTGTTCTTCGGAATTCTGCTGAAGTTTAAATATGCTACGGAACTCTTCCCTTGTTCTTCTGAGTTCTACTGAAGTTTAAAAATGCTGCGGAACACTTCCCATGTTCTTCGGAATTCTGATGAAGTTAAAAACTGCAACGGAACTCTTCCATTGTTCTTCGGAATTCTACTGAAGTTTAAAAATGCTACGGAACTCTTCCATTGTTCTTCGGAATTCTGCTGAAGTTTAAAAATGCTACGGAACTCTTACATTGTTCTTCTGAATTCTGCTGAAGTTTAAAAATGCTACGGAACTCTTCCATTGTTCTTCGGAATTCTGATGAAGCTTAAAACTGCAACGGAACTCTTCCATTGTTCTTCGGAATTCTGCTGAAGTTTAAAAATGCTACGGAACTCTTCCATTGTTCTTCGGAATTCTGCTGAAGTTTAAAAATGCTACGGAACTCTTCCATTGTTCTCGGAATTCTGCTGAAGTTTAAAAATGCTATGGAACTCTTCCATTGTTCTCGGAATTCTGGTGAAGTTTAAAAATGCTACGGAACTCTTCCATTGTTCTCGGAATTCTGCTGAAGTTTAAAAATGCTACGGAACTATTCCATTGTTCTTCGGAATTCTGCCGAAGTTTAAAAATGCTACGGAACTCTTCCATTGTTGTTGGAATTCCTGTGAAGTTTAAAAATGTTACGGAACTCTTCCATTGTTCTCAGAATTCTGCTGAAGCTTATAAATTCTACGGTGCTCTTCCATTGTTCTTGGGAATTCTGCTGAAGTTTAAAAATGTTACGGATCAATTCCATTGTTCTTCGGAATTCTGCTTAAGTTTAAAAATGCTACGGAACTCTTCCATTGTTCTTCGGAATTCTTCTGAAGTTTAAAAATGCTGCGGAACTCTTCCATTGTTCTTCGGAATTCTGCTGAAGTTTAAAAATGCTACGGAACTCTTCCATTGTTTTGCGGAATTCTGCTGAAGTTTAAAAATGCTACGGAACTCTTCCATTTTTCTCGGAATTCTTCTGAAGTTTAAAAATACTACAGAACTCTTCTCTTGTTCTTCAGAATTCTGCTGAAGTTTGAAAATGCTACGGAACAATTCCTTTGTTCTTCGGAATTCTGCTGAAGTTTAAAAATGGTACAGAACTCTTCCATTGTTCACGGTATTCTGGTGAAGTTTAAAAATGCTACGGAACTCTTCCATTGTTCCTCGGAATTCTGGTGAAGTTTAAAAGTGCTGCGGAACTCATCCATTGTTCTCGGAATTCTGCTGAAGTTTAAAAATGCTACGGAACTCTTCCATTGTTCTTCGGAATTCTGCTGTAATTTAAAAATGCTATGGAACTCTTCCATTGTTCTTCGGAATTCTGCTGAAGTTTAAAAATGCTACGGAACTCTTCCATTGTTCTCGGAATTCTGCTGAAGTTTATAAATGCTACGGAACTCTTCCATTGTTCTTCGGAATTGTGCTGAAGCTTAAAAATGCTATGGAACTGTTCCATTGTTCTTCGGAATTCTGCTGAAGTTAAAAATGCTATGGAACTCTTCCATTGTTCTCGGAATTCTGGTGAAGTTTAAAAATGCTACGGAACTCTTCCATTGTTTTGCGGAATTCTGCTGAAGTTTAAAAATGCTACGGAACTCTTCCATTTTTCTCGGAATTCTTCTGAAGTTTAAAAATGCTACAGAACTCTTCTCTTGTTCTTCAGAATTCTGCTGAAGTTTAAAAATGCTATGGAACACTTCCTTTGTTCTTCGGAATTCTGCTGAATTTTAAAACTGCTGCAGAACTCTTCCATTGTTCACGGTATTCTGGTGAAGTTTAAAAATGCTACGGAACTCTTCCATTGTTATTTTTAATTCTACTGAAGTTTAAAAATGCTACGGAACTCTTCCATTGTTCACGGAATTCTGGTGAAGTTTAAAAATGCTACGGAACTGTTCCATTGTTATTCTTAATTCTGCTGAAGTTTAAAAATGCTACGGAACTCTTCCATTGTTCTTCAGAATTCTGCTGAAGTTTAAAAATGCTACGGAACTTTTCCATTGTTCTTCGGAATTCTGATGAAGTTTAAAAATGCTACGGAACTCTTCCATTGTTCTTCGGAATTCTGCTGAAGTTTAAAAATGCTACGGAACTCTTCCATTGTTCTCAGAATTCTGTTGAAGTTTAAAAATGCTACGGAACTCTTCCATTGTTCTCGGAATTCTGTTGAAGTTTAAAAATGCTACGGAACTCTTCCATTATTCTCGGAATTCTGCTGAAGTTTAAAAATGCTACGGAACTCTTCCATTGTTCTTCGGAATTCTGCTGAAGTTTAAAAATGCTCCAGAATTTTTCCATTGTTCTTCGGAATTCTGATGAAGTTTAAAAATGCTACGGAACTCTTCCATTGTTCTTCAGAATTCTGCTGAAGTTTAAAAATGCTACGGAACTCTTCCATTGTTCTTCGGAATTCTGCAGAAGTTTAAAAATGCTACGGAACTCTTCCATTGTTCTTGGAATTCTGGTGAAGTTTAAAAATGCTACGGAACTCTTCCATTGTTCTCAGAATTCTGCTGAAGTTTATAAATTCTACGGTACTCTTCCATTGTTCTTGGGAATTCTGCTGAAGTTTAAAAATGTTACGGATCATTTCCATTGTTCTTCGGAATTCTGCTGAAGTTTAAATATGCTACGGAACTCTTCCCTTGTTCTTCTGAGTTCTACTGAAGTTTAAAAATGCTGCGGAACACTTCCCGTGTTCTTCGGAAATCTGATGAAGTTAAAAACTGCAACGGAACTCTTCCATTGTTCTTCGGAATTCTGCTGAAGTTTAAAAATGCTACGGTACTCTTCCATTGTTCTTCGGAATTCTGCTGAAGTTTAAAAATGCTACGGAACTCTTACATTGTTCTTCTGAATTCTGCTGAAGTTTAAAAATGCTACGGAACTCTTCCATTGTTCTTCGGAATTCTGATGAAGCTTAAAACTGCAACGGAACTCTTCCATTGTTCTTCGGAATTCTGCTGAAGTTTAAAAATGCAACGGAACTCTTCCATTGTTCTTCGGAATTCTGCTGAAGTTTAAAAATGCTAGGAAACTCTTCCATTGTTCTCGGAATTCTGCTGAAGTTTAAAAATGCTATGGAACTCTTCCATTGTTCTCGGAATTCTGGTGAAGTTTAAAAATGCTACGGAACTCTTCCATTGTTCTTCGGAATTCTGCTGAAGTTTAAAAATGCTACGGAACTCTTCCATTCTTCTTCGGAATTCTGCAGAAGTTTAAAAATGCTACGGAACTCTTCCATTGTTCTTGGAATTCTGGTGAAGTTTAAAAATGCTACGGAACTCTTCCATTGTTCTCAGAATTCTGCTGAAGTTTATAAATTCTAAGGTACTCTTCCATTGTTCTTGGGAATTCTGCTGAAGTTTAAAAATGTTACGGATCATTTCCATTGTTCTTCGGAATTCTGCTGAAGTTTAAATATGCTACGGAACTCTTCTCTTGTTCTTCTGAGTTCTACTGAAGTTTAAAAATGCTGCGGAACACTTCCCTTGTTCTTCGGAATTCTGATGAAGTTAAAAACTGCAACGGAACTCTTCCATTGTTCTTCGGAATTCTGCTGAAGTTTAAAAATGCTACGGAACTCTTCCATTGTTCTTCGGAATTCTGCTGAAGTTTAAAAATGCTACGGAACTCTTACATTGTTCTTCTGAATTCTGCTGAAGTTTAAAAATGCTACGGAACTCTTCCATTGTTCTTCGGAATTCTGATGAAGCTTAAAACTGCAACGGAACTCTTCCATTGTTCTTCGGAATTCTGCTGAAGTTTAAAAATGCTACGGAACTCTTCCATTGTTCTTCGGAATTCTGCTGAAGTTTAAAAATGCTACGAAACTCTTCCATTGTTCTCGGAATTCTGCTGAAGTTTAAAAATGCTTCGGAACTCTTCCATTGTTCTCGGAATTCTGGTGAAGTTTAAAAATGCTACGGAACTCTTCCATTGTTCTCGGAATTCTGCTGAAGTTTAAAAATGCTACGGAACTATTCCATTGTTCTTCAGAATTCTGCCGAAGTTTAAAAATGCTACGGAACTCTTCCATTGTTCTTCAGAATTCTGCTGAAGTTTAAAAATGCTACGGAACTTTTCCATTGTTCTTCGGAATTCTGATGAAGTTTAAAAATGCTACGGAACTCTTCCATTGTTCTTCGGAATTCTGCTGAAGTTTAAAAATGCTACGGAACTCTTCCATTGTTCTCAGAATTCTGTTGAAGTTTAAAAATGCTACGGAACTCTTCCATTGTTCTTCGGAATTCTGCTGAAGTTTAAAAATGCTACAGAACTCTTCCATTGTTCCTCGGAATTCTGGTGAAGTTTAAAAATGCTGCGGAACTCATCCATTGTTCTCGGAATTCTGGTGAAGTTTAAAAATGCTACGGAACTCTTCCATTGTTCTTCGGAATTCTGCTGTAATTTAAAAATGCTACGGAACTCTTCCATTGTTCTTCGGAATTCTGCTGAAGTTTAAAAATGCTACGGAACTCTTCCATTGTTCTTTGGAATTCTGCTGAAGTTTAAAAATGCTACAGAACTCTTCCATTTTTTTTTGGAATTCTGCTGAAGTTTAAAAATTCTGTGGAACTCTTCCATTGTTCTCGGAATTCTTCTGAAGTTTGAAAATGCTACAGAACTCTTCCATTGTTCTTCAGAATACTGCTGAAGTTTAAAAATGCTACGGAACACTTCCTTTGTTCTTCGGAATTCTGCTGAAGTTTAAAAATGCTACGGAACTCTTCCATTGTTCACGGAATTCTGGTGAAGTTTAAAAATGCTACGGAACTGTTCCATTGTTATTCTTAATTCTGCTGAAGTTTAAAAATGCTACGGAACTCTTCCATTGTTCTTCGGAATTCTGCTGAAGTTTAAAAATGCTACGGAACTTTTCCATTGTTCTTCGGAATTCTGATGAAGTTTAAAAAGGCTACGGAACTCTTCTATTGTTCTTCGGAATTCTGCTGAAGTTTAAAAATGCTACGGAACTCTTCCATTGTTCTTCGGAATTCTGCAGAAGTTTAAAAATGCTACGGAATTCTTCCATTGTTCTTGGAATTCTGCTGAAGTTTAAAAATGCTACGGAACTTTTCCATTGTTCTTCGGAATTCTGATGAAGTTTAAAAATGCTACGGAACTCTTCCATTGTTCTTCGGAATTCTGCTGAAGTTTAAAAATGCTACGGAACTCTTCCATTGTTCTCAGAATTCTGTTGAAGTTTAAAAATGCTACGGTACTTTTCCATTGTTCTCGGAATTCTGTTGAAGTTTAAAAATGCTGCGGAACTCTTCCATTGTTCTCGGAATTCTGCTGAAGTTTAAAAATGCTACGGAACTCTTCCATTGTTCTTCGGAATTCTGCTGTAGTTTAAAAATGCTACAGAATTTTTCCATTGTTCTTCGGAATTCTGATGAAGTTTAAAAATGCTACGGAACTCTTCCATTGTTCTTCAGAATTCTGCTGAAGTTTAAAAATGCTACGGAACTCTTCCATTGTTCTTCGGAATTCTGCAGAAGTTTAAAAATGCTACGGAACGCTTCCATTGTTCTGGGAATTCTGGTGAAGTTTAAAAATGCTACGGAACTCTTCCATTGTTCTCAGAATTCTGCTGAAGTTTATAAATTCTACGGTACTCTTCCATTGTTCTTGGGAATTCTGCTGAAGTTTAGAAATATTACGGATCAATTCCATTATTCTTCGGAATTCTGCTGAAGTTTAAATATGCTACGGAACTCTTCCCTTGTTCTTCTGAGTTCTACTGAAGTTTAAAAATGCTGCGGAACACTTCCCTTGTTCTTGGGAATTCTGATGAAGTTAAAAACTGCAACGGAACTCTTCCATTGTTCTTCGGAATTCTGCTGAAGTTTAAAAATGCTACGGAACTCTTCCATTGTTCTTCGGAATTCTGCTGAAGTTTAAAAATGCTACGGAACTCTTACATTGTTCTTCTGAATTCTGCTGAAGTTTAAAAATGCTACGGAACTCTTCCATTGTTCTTCGGAATTCTGATGAAGCTTAAAACTGCAACGGAACTCTTCCATTGTTCTTCGGAATTCTGCTGAAGTTTAAAAATGCTACGGAACTCTTCCATTGTTCTTCGGAATTCTGCTGAAGTTTAAAAATGCTACGGAACTCTTCCATTGTTCTCGGAATTCTGCTGAAGTTTAAAAATGCTATGGAACTCTTCCATTGTTCTCGGAATTCTGGTGAAGTTTAAAAATGCTACGGAACTCTTCCATTGTTCTCGGAATTCTGCTGAAGTTTAAAAATGCTACGGAACTATTCCATTGTTCTTCGGAATTCTGCCGAAGTTTAAAAGTGCTACGGAACTCTTCCATTGTTCTTGGAATTCCTGTGAAGTTTAAAAATGTTACGGAACTCTTCCATTGTTCTCAGAATTCTGCTGAAGCTTATAAATTCTACGGTGCTCTTCCATTGTTCTTGGGAATTCTGCTGAAGTTTAAAAATGTTACGGATCAATTCCATTGTTCTTCGGAATTCTGCTAAGTTTAAAAATGCTACGGAACTCTTCCATTGTTCTTCGGAATTCTGCTGAAGTTTAAAAATGCTGCGGAACTCTTCCATTGTTCTTCGGAATTCTGCTGAAGTTTAAAAATGCTACGGAACTCTTCCATTGTTTTGCGGAATTCTGCTGAAGTTTAAAAATGCTACGGAACTCTTCCATTTTTCTCGGAATTCTTCTGAAGTTTAAAAATACTACAGAACTCTTCTCTTGTTCTTCAGAATTCTGCTGAAGTTTGAAAATGCTACGGAACAATTCCTTTGTTCTTCGGAATTCTGCTGAAGTTTAATAATGGTACAGAACTCTTCCATTGTTCACGGTATTCTGGTGAAGTTTAAAAATGCTACGGAACTCTTCCATTGTTCCTCGGAATTCTGGTGAAGTTTAAAAGTGCTGCGGAACTCATCCATTGTTCTCGGAATTCTGCTGAAGTTTAAAAATGCTACGGAACTCTTCCATTGTTCTTCGGAATTCTGCTGTAATTTAAAAATGCTATGGAACTCTTCCATTGTTCTTCGGAATTCTGCTGAAGTTTAAAAATGCTACGGAACTCTTCCATTGTTCTCGGAATTCTGCTGAAGTTTATAAATGCTACGGAACTCTTCCATTGTTCTTCGGAATTGTGCTGAAGCTTAAAAATGCTATGGAACTGTTCCATTGTTCTTCGGAATTCTGCTGAAGTTAAAAATGCTATGGAACTCTTCCATTGTTCTCGGAATTCTGGTGAAGTTTAAAAATGCTACGGAACTCTTCCATTGTTTTGCGGAATTCTGCTGAAGTTTAAAAATGCTACGGAACTCTTCCATTTTTCTCGGAATTCTTCTGAAGTTTAAAAATACTACAGAACTCTTCTCTTGTTCTTCAGAATTCTGCTGAAGTTTGAAAATGCTACGGAACAATTCCTTTGTTCTTCGGAATTCTGCTGAAGTTTAATAATGGTACAGAACTCTTCCATTGTTCACGGTATTCTGGTGAAGTTTAAAAATGCTACGGAACTCTTCCATTGTTCCTCGGAATTCTGGTGAAGTTTAAAAGTGCTGCGGAACTCATCCATTGTTCTCGGAATTCTGCTGAAGTTTAAAAATGCTACGGAACTCTTCCATTGTTCTTCGGAATTCTGCTGTAATTTAAAAATGCTATGGAACTCTTCCATTGTTCTTCGGAATTCTGCTGAAGTTTAAAAATGCTACGGAACTCTTCCATTGTTCTCGGAATTCTGCTGAAGTTTATAAATGCT
This sequence comes from Phyllobates terribilis, assembly GCF_046119375.1. Lineage (NCBI taxonomy): Eukaryota > Metazoa > Chordata > Amphibia > Anura > Dendrobatidae > Phyllobates > Phyllobates terribilis. Next base: position 230,784 of record NW_027363785.1, on the reverse strand, counting down.
ACGGAACTCTTCCATTGTTCTTCGGAATTGTGCTGAAGCTTAAAAATGCTATGGAACTGTTCCATTGTTCTTCGGAATTCTGCTGAAGTTAAAAATGCTATGGAACTCTTCCATTGTTCTCGGAATTCTGGTGAAGTTTAAAAATGCTACGGAACTCTTCCATTGTTTTGCGGAATTCTGCTGAAGTTTAAAAATGCTACGGAACTCTTCCATTTTTCTCGGAATTCTTCTGAAGTTTAAAAATGCTACAGAACTCTTCTCTTGTTCTTCAGAATTCTGCTGAAGTTTAAAAATGCTACGGAACACTTCCTTTGTTCTTCGGAATTCTGCTGAATTTTAAAAATGCTGCAGAACTCTTCCATTGTTCACGGTATTCTGGTGAAGTTTAAAAATGCTACGGAACTCTTCCATTGTTATTTTTAATTCTACTGAAGTTTAAAAATGCTACGGAACTCTTCCATTGTTCACGGAATTCTGGTGAAGTTTAAAAATGCTACGGAACTGTTCCATTGTTATTCTTAATTCTGCTGAAGTTTAAAAATGCTACGGAACTCTTCCATTGTTCTTCAGAATTCTGCTGAAGTTTAAAAATGCTACGGAACTTTTCCATTGTTCTTCGGAATTCTGATGAAGTTTAAAAATGCTACGGAACTCTTCCATTGTTCTTCGGAATTCTGCTGAAGTTTAAAAATGCTACGGAACTCTTCCATTGTTCTCAGAATTCTGTTGAAGTTTAAAAATGCTACGGAACTCTTCCATTGTTCTCGGAATTCTGTTGAAGTTTAAAAATGCTACGGAACTCTTCCATTATTCTCGGAATTCTGCTGAAGTTTAAAAATGCTACGGAACTCTTCCATTGTTCTTCGGAATTCTGCTGAAGTTTAAAAATGCTCCAGAATTTTTCCATTGTTCTTCGGAATTCTGATGAAGTTTAAAAATGCTACGGAACTCTTCCATTGTTCTTCAGAATTCTGCTGAAGTTTAAAAATGCTACGGAACTCTTCCATTGTTCTTCGGAATTCTGCAGAAGTTTAAAAATGCTACGGAACTCTTCCATTGTTCTTGGAATTCTGGTGAAGTTTAAAAATGCTACGGAACTCTTCCATTGTTCTCAGAATTCTGCTGAAGTTTATAAATTCTACGGTACTCTTCCATTGTTCTTGGGAATTCTGCTGAAGTTTAAAAATGTTACGGATCATTTCCATTGTTCTTCGGAATTCTGCTGAAGTTTAAATATGCTACGGAACTCTTCCCTTGTTCTTCTGAGTTCTACTGAAGTTTAAAAATGCTGCGGAACACTTCCCGTGTTCTTCGGAATTCTGATGAAGTTAAAAACTGCAACGGAACTCTTCCATTGTTCTTCGGAATTCTGCTGAAGTTTAAAAATGCTACGGAACTCTTCCATTGTTCTTCGGAATTCTGCTGAAGTTTAAAAATGCTACGGAACTCTTACATTGTTCTTCTGAATTCTGCTGAAGTTTAAAAATGCTACGGAACTCTTCCATTGTTCTTCGGAATTCTGATGAAGCTTAAAACTGCAACGGAACTCTTCCATTGTTCTTCGGAATTCTGCTGAAGTTTAAAAATGCAACGGAACTCTTCCATTGTTCTTCGGAATTCTGCTGAAGTTTAAAAATGCTAGGAAACTCTTCCATTGTTCTCGGAATTCTGCTGAAGTTTAAAAATGCTATGGAACTCTTCCATTGTTCTCGGAATTCTGGTGAAGTTTAAAAATGCTACGGAACTCTTCCATTGTTCTTCGGAATTCTGCTGAAGTTTAAAAATGCTACGGAACTCTTCCATTCTTCTTCGGAATTCTGCAGAAGTTTAAAAATGCTACGGAACTCTTCCATTGTTCTTGGAATTCTGGTGAAGTTTAAAAATGCTACGGAACTCTTCCATTGTTCTCAGAATTCTGCTGAAGTTTATAAATTCTACGGTACTCTTCCATTGTTCTTGGGAATTCTGCTGAAGTTTAAAAATGTTACGGATCATTTCCATTGTTCTTCGGAATTCTGCTGAAGTTTTAATATGCTACGGAACTCTTCCCTTGTTCTTCTGAGTTCTACTGAAGTTTAAAAATGCTGCGGAACACTTCCCTTGTTCTTCGGAATTCTGATGAAGTTAAAAACTGCAACGGAACTCTTCCATTGTTCTTCGGAATTCTGCTGAAGCTTAAAAATGCTACGGAACTCTTCCATTGTTCTTCTGAATTCTGCTGAAGTTTAAAAATGCTACGGAACTCTTACATTGTTCTTCTGAATTCTGCTGAAGTTTAAAAATGCTACGGAACTCTTCCATTGTTCTTCGGAATTCTGATGAAGCTTAAAACTGCAACGGAACTCTTCCATTGTTCTTCGGAATTCTGCTGAAGTTTAAAAATGCTACGGAACTCTTCCATTGTTCTTCGGAATTCTGCTGAAGTTTAAAAATGCTACGAAACTCTTCCATTGTTCTCGGAATTCTGCTGAAGTTTAAAAATGCTTCGGAACACTTCCATTGTTCTCGGAATTCTGGTGAAGTTTAAAAATGCTACGGAACTCTTCCATTGTTCTCGGAATTCTGCTGAAGTTTAAAAATGCTACGGAACTATTCCATTGTTCTTCGGAATTCTGCCGAAGTTTAAAAATGCTACGGAACTCTTCCATTGTTCTTGGAATTCCTGTGAAGTTTAAAAATGCTACGGAACTCTTCCATTGTTCTCAGAATTCTGCTGAAGCTTATAAATTCTACGGTGCTCTTCCATTGTTCTTGCGAATTCTGCTGAAGTTTAAAAATGCTACGGAACTCTTCCATTGTTCTTCGGAATTCTGCTGAAGTTTAAAAATGCTGCGGAACTCTTCCATTGTTCTTCGGAATTCTGCTGAAGTTTAAAAATGCTACGGAACTCTTCCATTGTTTTGCGGAATTCTGCTGAAGTTTAAAAATGCTACGGAACTCTTCCATTTTTCTCGGAATTCTTCTGAAGTTTAAAAATACTACAGAACTCTTCTCTTGTTCTTCAGAATTCTGCTGAAGTTTAAAAATGCTACGGAACAATTCCTTTGTTCTTCAGAATTCTGCTGAAGTTTAAAAATGGTACAGAACTCTTCCATTGTTCACGGTATTCTGGTGAAGTTTAAAAATGCTACGGAACTCTTCCATTGTTCCTCGGAATTCTGGTGAAGTTTAAAAATGCTGCGGAACTCATCCATTGTTCTCAGAATTCTGCTGAAGTTTAAAAATGCTACGGAACTCTTCCATTGTTCTTCGGAATTTTGCTGTAATTTAAAAATGCTATGGAACTCTTCCATTGTTCTTCAGAATTCTGCTGAAGTTTAAAAATGCTACGGAACTCTTCCATTGTTCTCGGAATTCTGCTGAAGTTTATAAATGCTACGGAACTCTTTCATTGTTCTTCGGAATTCTGCTGAAGCTTAAAAATGCTATGGAACTGTTCCATTGTTCTTCGGAATTCTGGTGAAGTTTAAAAATGCTATGGAACTCTTCCATTGTTCTCGGAATTCTGGTGAAGTTTAAAAATGCTACGGAACTCTTCCATTGTTCTCAGAATTCTGGTGAAGTTTAAAAATGCTACGGAACTCATCCATTGTTCTCGGAATTCTGCTGAAGTTTAAAAATGCTATGGAACTCTTCCATTGTTCTTCGGAATTCTGCTGAAGTTTAAAAATGCTACGGAACTCTTCCATTGTTTTGCGGAATTCTGCTGAAGTTTAAAAATGCTACGGAACTCTTCCATTTTTCTCGGAATTCTTCTGAAGTTTAAAAATGCTACAGAACTCTTCTCTTGTTCTTCAGAATTCTGCTGAAGTTTAAAAATGCTACGGAACACTTCCTTTGTTCTTCGGAATTCTGCTGAAGTTTAAAAATGCTGCAGAACTCTTCCATTGTTCACGGTATTCTGGTGAAGTTTAAAAATGCTACGGAACTCTTCCATTGTTATTTTTAATTCTACTGAAGTTTAAAAATGCTACGGAACTCTTCCATTGTTCTTCGGAATTCTGCTGAAGTTTAAAAATGCTACGGGACTCTTCATTGTTCTTCTGAGCTCTGCTGAAGTTTAAAAATGCTACGGAACTCTTCCATTGTTCTTCGGAATTCTGATGAAGTTTAAAACTGCAACGGAACTCTTCCATTGTTCTTCGGAATTCTGCTGAAGTTTAAAAATGCTACGGAACTCTTCCATTGTTCTTCGGAATTCTGCTGAAGTTTAAAAATGCTACAGAACTCTTCCATTGTTCCTCGGAATTCTGGTGAAGTTTAAAAATGCTGCGGAACTCATCCATTGTTCTCGGAATTCTGCTGAAGTTTAAAAATGCTACGGAACTCTTCCATTGTTCTTCGGAATTCTGCTGTAATTTAAAAATGCTACGGAACTCTTCCATTGTTCTTCGGAATTCTGCTGAAGTTTAAAAATGCTACGGAACTCTTCCATTGTCCTTTGGAATTCTGCTGAAGTTTAAAAATGCTACGGAACTCTTCCATTGTTTTTCGGAATTCTGCTGAAGTTTAAAAATACTGTGGAACTCTTCCATTGTTCTCGGAATTCTTCTGAAGTTTGAAAATGCTACAGAACTCTTCCATTGCTCTTCAGAATACTGCTGAAGTTTAAAAATGCTACGGAACACTTCCTTTGTTCTTCGGAATTCTGATGAAGTTAAAAACTGCAACGGAACTCTTCCATTGTTCTTCGGAATTCTGCTGAAGTTTAAAAATGCTACGGAACACTTCCATTGTTATTCTTAATTCTGCTGAAGTTTAAAAATGCTACAGAACTCTTCCATTGTTCTTCGGATTTCTGCTGAAGTTTAAAAATACTACGGAACTTTTCCATTGCTCTTCGGAATTCTGATGAAGTTTAAAAATGCTACGGAACTCTTCCATTGTTCTTCGGAATTCTGCTGAAGTTTAAAAATGCTACGGAACTCTTCCATTGTTCTCAGAATTCTGTTGAAGTTTAAAAATGCTACGAAACTCTTGCATTGTTCTCGGAATTCTGGTGAAGTTTAAAAATGCTACGGAACTCTTCCATTGTTCTCAGAATTCTGCTGAAGTTTAAAAATGCTACGGAACTCTTCCATTGTTCTTCGGATTTCTGCTGAAGTTTAAAAATGCTACAGAATTTTTCCATTGTTCTTCGGAATTCTGATGAAGTTTAAAAATGCTACGGAACTCTTCCATTGTTCTTCAGAATTCTGCTGAAGTTTAAAAATGCTACGGAACTCTTCCATTGTTCTTCGGAATTCTGCAGAAGTTTAAAAATGCTACGGAACTCTTCCATTGTTCTTGGAATTCTGGTGAAGTTTAAAAATGCTACGGAACTCTTCCTTTGTTCTCAGAATTCTGCTGAAGTTTATAAATTCTACGGTACTCTTCCATTGTTCTTGGGAATTCTGCTGAAGTTTAAAAATGTTACGGATCATTTCCATTGTTCTTCGGAATTCTGCTGAAGTTTAAATATGCTACGGAACTCATCCCTTGTTCTTCTGAGTTCTACTGAAGTTTAAAAATGCTGCGGAACACTTCCATTGTTCTTCGGAATTCCGATGAAGATTAAAACTGCAATGGAACTCTTCCATTGTTCTTCGGAATTCTGCTGAAGTTTAAAAATGCTATGGAACTCTTCCATTGTTCTTTGGAATTCTGCTGAAGTTTAAAAATCCTACGGAACTCTTACATTGTTCTTCTGAATTCGGCTGAAGTTTAAAAATGCTACGGAACTCTTCCATTGTTCTTCGGAATTCTGCTGAAGTTTAAAAATGCTACGGAACTCTTCCATTGTTCTCGGAATTCTGCTGAAGTTTAAAAATGCTACGGAACTCTTCCATTGTTCTCGGAATTCTGGTGAAGTTTAAAAATGCTACGGAACTCTTCCATTGTTCTCGGAATTCTGCTGAAATTTAAAAATGCTACGGAACTATTCCATTGTTCTTCGGAATTCTGCCGAAGTTTAAAAATGCTACGGAACTCTTCCATTGTTCTTGGAATTCCTGTGAAGTTTAAAAATGCTACGGAACTCTTCCATTGTTCTCAGAATTCTGCTGAAGCTTATAAATTCTACGGTGCTCGTCCATTGTTCTTGGGAATTCTGCTGAAGTTTAAAAATGTTACGGATCAATTCCATTGTTCTTCGGAATTCTGCTTAAGTTTAAAAATGCTACGGAACTCTTCCATTGTTCTTCGGAATTCTGCTGAAGTTTAAAAATGCTACGGAACTCTTCCATTGTTTTGCGGAATTCTGCTGAAGTTTAAAAATGCTACGGAACTCTTCCATTTTTCTTGGAATTCTTCTGAAGTTTAAAAATACTACAGAACTCTTCTCTTGTTCTTCAGAATTCTGCTGAAGTTTAAAAATACTACGGAACAATTCCTTTATTCTTTGGAATTCTGCTGAAGTTTAAAAATGCTACAGAACTCTTCCATTGTTCACGATATTCTGGTGAAGTTTAAAAATGCTACAGAACTCTTCCATTGTTCCTCGGAATTCTGGTGAAGTTTAAAAATGCTGAGGAACTCATCCATTGTTCTCGGAAATCTGCTGAAGTTTAAAAATGCTACGGAACTCTTCCATTGTTCTTCGGAATTCTGCTGTAATTTAAAAATGCTATGGAACTCTTCCATTGTTCTTCGGAATTCTGCTGAAGTTTAAAAATGCTACGGAACTCTTCCATTGTTCTTCGGAATTCCGCTGAAGTTTAAAAATGCTACGGAACTCTTCCATTGTTATTCTTAATTCTGCTGAAGTTTAAAAATGCTACGGAACTCTTCCATTGTTCTTTGGAATTCTGATGAAGCTTAGAACTGCAACGGAACTCTTCCCTTGTTCTTCGGAATTCTGCTGAAGTTTAAAAATGCTACGGATCTCTTCCATTGTTCATCGGAATTCTGCTGAAGTTTAAAAATGCTACGGAATATTTCCATTGTTTTTCGGAATTCTGATGAAGTTTAAAAATGCTACGGAACTCTTCCATTGTTCATCGGAATTCTGCTGAAATTTAAAAATGCTACGGAACTCTTCCATTGTTCTCGGAATTCTGTTGAAGTTTAAAAATGCTACGGAACTCTTCCATTGTTCTCGGAATTCTTCTGAAGTTTGAAAATGCTACAGAACTCTTCCATTGTTCTTCAGAATACTGCTGAAGTTTAAAAATGCTACGGAACACTTCCTTTGTTCTTCGGAATTCTGATGAAGTTAAAAACTGCAACGGAACTCTTCCATTGTTCTTCGGAATTCTGCTGAAGTTTAAAAATGCTACGGAACTCTTCCATTGTTATTCTTAATTCTGCTGAAGTTTAAAAATGCTACGGAACTCTTCCATTGTTCTTCGGATTTCTGCTGAAGTTTAAAAATACTACGGAACTTTTCCATTGTTCTTCGGAATTCTGATGAAGTTTAAAAATGCTACGGAACTCTTCCATTGTTCTTCGGAATTCTGCTGAAGTTTAAAAATGCTACGGAACTCTTACATTGTTCTCAGAATTCTGTTGAAGTTTAAAAATGCTACGGAACTCTTCCATTGTTCTCGGAATTCTGGTGAAGTTTAAAAATGCTACGGAACTCTTCCATTGTTCTCGGAATTCTGCTGAAGTTTAAAAATGCTACGGAACTCTTCCATTGTTCTTCGGAATTCTGCTGAAGTTTAAAAATGCTACAGAATTTTTCCATTGTTCTTCGGAATTCTGATGAAGTTTAAAAATGCTACGGAACTCTTCCATTGTTCTTCAGAATTCTGCTGAAGTTTAAAAATGCTACGAAACTCTTCCATTGTTCTTCGGAATTCTGCAGAAGTTTAAAAATGCTACGGAACTCTTCCATTGTTCTTGGAATTCTGGTGAAGTTTAAAAATGCTACGGAACTCTTCTTTTGTTCTCAGAATTCTGCTGAAGTTTATAAATTCTACGGTACTCTTCCATTGTTCTTGGGAATTCTGCTGAAGTTTAAAAATGTTACGGATCATTTCCATTGTTCTTCGGAATTCTGCTGAAGTTTAAATATGCTACGGAACTCTTCCCTTGTTCTTCTGAGTTCTACTGAAGTTTAAAAATGCTGCGGAACACTTCCATTGTTCTTCGGAATTCTGATGAAGTTTAAAACTGCAACGGAACTCTTCCATTGTTCTTCGGAATTCTGCTGAAGTTTAAAAATGCTACGGAACTCTTCCATTGTTCTTTGGAATTCTGCTGAAGTTTAAAAATGCTACGGAACTCTTACATTGTTCTTCTGAATTCGGCTGAAGTTTAAAAATGCTACGGAACTCTTCCATTGTTCTTCGGAATTCTGATGAAGCTTAAAACTGCAACGGAACTCTTCCATTGTTCTTTGGAATTCTGCAGAAGTTTAAAAATGCTACGGAACTCTTCCATTGTTCTTCGGAATTCTGCTGAAGTTTAAAAATGCTACGGAACTCTTCCATTGTTCTCGGAATTCTGCTGAAGTTTAAAAATGCTACGGAACTCTTCCATTGTTCTCGGAATTCTGGTGAAGTTTAAAAATGCTACGGAACTCTTCCATTGTTCTCGGAATTCTGCTGAAGTTTAAAAATGCTACGGAACTATTCCATTGTTCTTCGGAATTCTGCCGAAGTTTAAAAATGCTACGGAACTCTTCCATTGTTCTTGGAATTCCTGTGAAGTTTAAAAATGCTACGGAACTCTTCCATTGTTCTCAGAATTCTGCTGAAGCTTATAAATTCTACGGTGCTCTTCCATTATTCTTGGGAATTCTGCTGAAGTTTAAAAATGTTACGGATCAATTCCATTGTTCTTCGGAATTCTGCTTAAGTTTAAAAATGCTACGGAACTCTTCCATTGTTCTTCGGAATTCTGCTGAAGTTTAAAAATGCTGCGGAACTCTTCCATTGTTCTTCGGAATTCTGCTGAAGTTTAAAAATGCTACGGAACTCTTCCATTGTTTTGCGGAATTCTGCTGAAGTTTAAAAATGCTACGGAACTCTTCCATTTTTCTTGGAATTCTTCTGAAGTTTAAAAATACTACAGAACTCTTCTCTTGTTCTTCAGAAATCTGCTGAAGTTTAAAAATACTACGGAACAATTCCTTTATTCTTCGGAATTCTGCTGAAGTTTAAAAATGCTACAGAACTCTTCCATTGTTCACGATATTCTGGTGAAGTTTAAAAATGCTACAGAACTCTTCCATTGCTCCTCGGAATTCTGGTGAAGTTTAAAAATGCTGAGGAACTCATCCATTGTTCTCGGAATTCTGCTGAAGTTTAAAAATGCTACGGAACTCTTCCATTGTTCTTCGGAATTCTGCTGTAATTTAAAAATGCTATGGAACTCTTCCATTGTTCTTCGGAATTCTGCTGAAGTTTAAAAATGCTATGGAACTCTTCCATTGTTCTTCGGAATTCCGCTGAAGTTTAAAAATGCTACGGAACTCTTCCATTGTTTTTCGGAATTCTGCTGAAGTTTAAAAATGCTGTGGAACTCTTCCATTGTTCTCGGAATTCTTCTGAAGTTTGAAAATGCTACGGAACTCTTCCATTGTTCTTCAGAATACTGCTGAAGTTTAAAAATGCTACGGAACACTTAATTTGTTCTTCGGAATTCTGCTGAAGTTTAAAAATGCTACGGAACTCTTCCATTGTTCACGGAATTCTGGTGAAGTTTAAAAATGCTACGGAACTCTTCCATTGTTATTCTTAATTCTGCTGAAGTTTAAAAATGCTACGGAACTCTTCCATTGTTCTTTGGAATTCTGATGAAGCTTAGAACTGCAACGGAACTCTTTCATTGTTCTTCGGAATTCTGCTGAAGTTTAAAAATGCTACGGATCTCTTCCATTGTTCATCGGAATTCTGCTGAAGTTTAAAAATGCTACGGAATATTTCCATTGTTCTTCGGAATTCTGATGAAGTTTAAAAATGCTACGGAACTCTTCCATTGTTCATCGGAATTTTGCTGAAGTTTAAAAATGCTACGGAACTCTTCCATTGTTCTCGGAATTCTGTTGAAGTTTAAAAATGCTACGGAACTCTTCCATTGTTCTCGGAATTCTTCTGAAGTTTGAAAATGCTACAGAACTCTTCCATTGTTCTTCAGAATACTGCTGAAGTTTAAAAATGCTACGGAACACTTCCTTTGTTCTTCGGAATTCTGCTGAAGTTTAAAAATGCTACGGAACTCTTCCATTGTTCACGGAATTCTGGTGAAGTTTAAAAATGCTACGGAACTCTTCCATTGTTATTCTTAATTCTGCTGAAGTTTAAAAATGCTACGGAACTCTTCCATTGTTCTTTGAAATTCTGATGAAGCTTAGAACTGCAACGGAACTCTTCCATTGTTCTTCGGAATTCTGCTGAAGTTTAAAAATGCTACGGAACTCTTCCATTGTTCATCGGAATTCTGCTGAAGTTTAAAAATGCTACGGAATATTTCCATTGTTCTTCGGAATTCTGATGAAGTTTAAAAATGCTACGGAACTCTTCCATTGTTCTTCGGAATTCTGCTGAAGTTTAAAAATGCTACGGAACTCTTCCATTGTTCTCGGAATTCTGTTGAAGTTTAAAAATGCTACGGAACTCTTCCATTGTTCTCGGAATTCTGGTGAAGTTTAAAAATGCTACGGAGCTCTTCCATTGTTCTCGGAATTCTGCTGAAGTTTAAAAATGCTACGGAACTTTTACATTGTTCTTCGGAATTCTGATGAAGTTTAAAAATGCTACGGAACTTTTCCTTTGTTCTTCGGAATTCTGATGAAGTTTAAAAAAGATACGGAACTCTTCTATTGTACTTCGGAATTCTGCTGAAGTTAAAAAATGCTACGGAACTCTTCCATTGTTCTCGGAATTCTGTTGAAGTTTAAAAATGCTACGGAACTCTTCCATTGTTCTCGGAAATCTGGTGAAGTTTAAAAATGCTACGGAACTCTTCCATTGTTCTAGGAATTCTGCTGAAGTTTAAAAATGCTACGGAACTCTTCCATTGTTCTTCGGAATTCTGCTGAAGTTTAAAAATGCTACAGAATTTTTCCATTGTTCTTCGGAATTCTGATGAAGTTTAAAAATTCTACGGAACTCTTCCATTGTTCTTCGGAATTCTGCTGAAGTTTAAAAATGCTACGGAACTCTTCCATTGTTCTTCGGAATTCTGCAGAAGTTTAAAAATGCTACGGAACTCTTCCATTGTTCTTGGAATTCTGGTGAAGTTTAAAAATGCTACGGAACTCTTCCATTGTTCTCAGAATTCTGCTGAAGTTTATAAATTCTACGGTACTCTTCCATTGTTCTTGGGAATTCTGCTGAAGTTTAAAAATGTTACGGATCATTTCCATTGTTCTTCGGAATTCTGCTGAAGTTTAAATATGCTACGGAACTCTTCCCTTGTTCTTCTGAGTTCTACTGAAGTTTAAAAATGCTGCGGAACACTTCCATTGTTCTTCGGAATTCTGATGAAGTTTAAAACTGCAACGGAACTCTTCCATTGTTCTTCGGAATTCTGCTGAAGTTTAAAAATGCTACGGAACTCTTCCATTGTTCTTCGGAATTCTGCTGAAAATTAAAAATGCTACGGAACTCTTACATTGTTCTTCTGAATTCTGCTGAAGTTTAAAAATGCTACAGAACTCTTCCATTGTTCTTCGGAATTCTGATGAAGCTTAAAACTGCAACGGAACTCTTCTCTTGTTCTTCAGAATTCTGCTGAAGTTTAAAAATGCTACGGAACTCTTCCATTGTTCTTCGGAATTCTGCTGAAGTTTAAAAATGCTACAGAACTCTTCCATTGTTCTCGGAATTCTGCTGAAGTTTAAAAATGCTATGGAACTTTTCCATTGTTCTCGGAATTCTGCTGAAGTTTAAAAATGCTACGGAGCTCTTCCATTGTTCTTCGGAATTCTGCTGAAGTTTAAAAATGCTACGGAACTCTTCCATTGTTCTCGGAATTCTGCTGAAGTTTAAAAATGCTACGGAACTCTTCCATTGTTCTTCGGAATTCTGCTGAAGTTTAAAAATGCTACGGAACTCTTCCATTGTTCTTGGAATTCCTGTGAAGTTTAAAAATGCTACGGAACTCTTCCATTGTTCTCAGAATTCTGATGAAGCTTATAAATTCTACGGTGCTCTTCCATTTTTCTTGGGAATTCTGCTGAAGTTTAAAAATGTTACGGATCAATTCCATTGTTCTTCGGAATTCTGCTTAAGTTTAAAAATGCTACGGAACTCTTCCATTGTTCTTCGGAATTCTGCTGAAGTTTAAAAATGCTGCGGAACTCTTCCATTGTTCTTCGGAATTCTGCTGAAGTTTAAAAATGCTACGGAACTCTTCCATTGTTTTGTGGAATTCTGCTGAAGTTTAAAAATGCTACGGAACTCTTCCATTTTTCTCGGAATTCTTCTGAAGTTTAAAAATACTACAGAACTCTTCTCTTGTTCTTCAGAATTCTGCTGAAGTTTAAAAATGCTACGGAACAATTCCTTTGTTCTTCGGAATTCTGCTGAAGTTTAAAAATGCTACAGAACTCTTCCATTGTTCACGGTATTCTGGTGAAGTTTAAAAATGCTACAGAACTCTTCCATTGTTCCTCGGAATTCTGGTGAAGTTTAAAAATGCTGCGGAACTCATCCATTGTTCTCGGAATTCTGCTGAAGTTTAAAAATGCTACGGAACTCTTCCATTGTTCTTCGGAATTCTGCTGTAATTTAAAAATGCTATGGAACTCTTCCATTGTTCTTCGGAATTCTGCTGAAGTTTAAAAATGCTACGGAACTCTTCCATTGTTCTCGGAATTCTGGTGAAGTTTAAAAATGCTACGGAGCTCTTCCATTGTTCTCGGAATTCTGCTGAAGTTTAAAAATGCTACGGAACTTTTCCATTGTTCTTCGGAATTCTGATGAAGCTTAAAACTGCAACGGAACTCTTCTCTTGTTCTTCAGAATTCTGCTGAAGTTTAAAAATGCTACGGAACTCTTCCATTGTTCTTCGGAATTCTGCTGAAGTTTAAAAATGCTACGGAACTCTTCCATTGTTCTCGGAATTCTGCTGAAGTTTAAAAATGCTATGGAACTCTTCCATTGTTCTCGGAATTCTGCTGAAGTTTAAAAATGCTACGGAGCTCTTCCATTGTTCTTCGGAATTCTGCTGAAGTTTAAAAATGCTACGGAACTCTTCCATTGTTCTCGGAATTCTGCTGAAGTTTAAAAATGCTACGGAACTCTTCCATTGTTCTCGGAATTCTGCTGAAGTTTAAAAATGCTACGGAACTCTTCCATTGTTCTTCGGAATTCTGCTGAAGTTTAAAAATGCTACGGAACTCTTCCATTGTTCTTGGAATTCCTGTGAAGTTTAAAAATGCTACGGAACTCTTCCATTGTTCTCAGAATTCTGATGAAGCTTATAAATTCTACGGTGCTCTTCCATTTTTCTTGGGAATTCTGCTGAAGTTTAAAAATGTTACGGATCAATTCCATTGTTCTTCGGAATTCTGCTTAAGTTTAAAAATGCTACGGAACTCTTCCATTGTTCTTCGGAATTCTGCTGAAGTTTAAAAATGCTGCGGAACTCTTCCATTGTTCTTCGGAATTCTGCTGTAATTTAAAAATGCTATGGAACTCTTCCATTGTTCTTCGGAATTCTGCTGAAGTTTAAAAATGCTACGGAACTCTTCCATTGTTCTCGGAATTCTGGTGAAGTTTAAAAATGCTACGGAGCTCTTCCATTGTTCTCGGAATTCTGCTGAAGTTTAAAAATGCTACGGAACTTTTCCATTGTTCTTCGGAATTCTGATGAAGCTTAAAACTGCAACGGAACTCTTCTCTTGTTCTTCAGAATTCTGCTGAAGTTTAAAAATGCTACGGAACTCTTCCATTGTTCTTCGGAATTCTGCTGAAGTTTAAAAATGCTACGGAACTCTTCCATTGTTCTCGGAATTCTGCTGAAGTTTAAAAATGCTATGGAACTCTTCCATTGTTCTCGGAATTCTGCTGAAGTTTAAAAATGCTACGGAGCTCTTCCATTGTTCTTCGGAATTCTGCTGAAGTTTAAAAATGCTACGGAACAATTCCTTTGTTCTTCGGAATTCTGCTGAAGTTTAAAAATGCTACAGAACTCTTCCATTGTTCACGGTATTCTGGTGAAGTTTAAAAATGCTACAGAACTCTTCCATTGTTCCTCGGAATTCTGGTGAAGTTTAAAAATGCTGCGGAACTCATCCATTGTTCTCGGAATTCTGCTGAAGTTTAAAAATGCTACGGAACTCTTCCATTGTTCTTCGGAATTCTGCTGTAATTTAAAAATGCTACGGAACTCTTCCATTGTTCTTCGGAATTCTGCAGAAGTTTAAAAATGCTACGGAACTCTTCCATTGTTCTTGGAATTCTGGTTAAGTTTAAAAATGCTACGGAACTCTTCCATTGTTCTCAGAATTCTGCTGAAGTTTATAAATTCTACGGTACTCTTCCATTGTTCTTGGGAATTCTGCTGAAGTTTAAAAATGTTACGGATCATTTCCATTGTTCTTCGGAATTCTGCTGAAGTTTAAATATGCTACGGAACTCTCCCCTTGTTCTTCTGAGTTCTACTGAAGTTTAAAAATGCTGCGGAACACTTCCATTGTTCTTCGGAATTCTGATGAAGTTTAAAACTGCAACGGAACTCTTCCATTGTTCTTCGGAATTCTGCTGAAGTTTAAAAATGCTACGGAACTCTTCCATTGTTCTTCGGAATTCTGCTGAAGTTTAAAAATGCTATGCAACTCTTACATTGTTCTTCGGAATTCTGCTGAAGTTTAAAAATGCTACGGAACTCTTCCATTGTTCTTCGGAATTCTGATGAAGCTTAAAACTGCAACGGAACTCTTCTCTTGCTCTTCGGAATTCTGCTGAAGTTTAAAAATGCTACGGAACTCTTCCATTGTTCTTCAGAATTCTGCTGAAGTTTAAAAATGCTACGGAACTCTTCCATTGTTCTCGGAATTCTGCTGAAGTTTAAAAATGCTATGGAACTCTTCCATTGTTCTCGGAATTCTGCTGAAGTTTAAAAATGCTACGGAGCTCTTCCATTGTTCTTCGGAATTCTGCTGAAGTTTAAAAATGCTACGGAACTCTTCCATTGTTCTCGGAATTCTGCTGAAGTTTAAAAATGCTACGGAACTCTTCCATTGTTCTCGGAATTCTGCTGAAGTTTAAAAATGCTACGGAACTCTTCCATTGTTCTTCGGAATTCTGCTGAAGTTTAAAAATGCTACGGAACTCTTCCATTGTTCTTGGAATTCCTGTGAAGTTTAAAAATGCTACGGAACTCTTCCATTGTTCTCAGAATTCTGCTGAAGCTTATAAATTCTACGGTGCTCTTCCATTTTTCTTGGGAATTCTGCTGAAGTTTAAAAATGTTACGGATCAATTCCATTGTTGTTCGGAATTCTGCTTAAGTTTAAAAATGCTACGGAACTCTTCCATTGTTCTTCGGAATTCTGCTGAAGTTTAAAAATGCTGCGGAACTCTTCCATTGTTCTTCGGAATTCTGCTGAAGTTTAAAAATGCTACGGAACTCTTCCATTGTTTTGCGGAATTCTGCTGAAGTTTAAAAATGCTACAGAACTCTTCCATTTTTCTCGGAATTCTTCTGAAGTTTAAAAATACTACAGAACTCTTCTCTTGTTCTTCAGAATTCTGCTGAAGTTTAAAAATGCTACGGAACAATTCCTTTGTTCTTCGGAATTCTGCTGAAGTTTAAAAATGCTACAGAACTCTTCCATTGTTCACGGTATTCTGGTGAAGTTTAAAAATGCTACAGAACTCTTCCATTGTTCCTCGGAATTCTGGTGAAGTTTAAAAATGCTGCGGAAATCATCCATTGTTCTCGGAATTCTGCTGAAGTTTAAAAATGCTACGGAACTCTTCCATTGTTCTTCGGAATTCTGCTGTAATTTAAAAATGCTATGGAACTCTTCCATTGTTCTTCGGAATTCTGCTGAAGTTTAAAAATGCTACGGAACTCTTCCATTGTTCTTTGGAATTCTGCTGAAGTTTAAAAATGCTACGGAACTCTTCCATTGTTTTTCGGAATTCTGCTGAAGTTTAAAAATGCTGTGGAACTCTTCCATTGTTCTCGGAATTCTTCTGAAGTTTGAAAATGCTACGGAACTCTTCCATTGTTCTTCAGAATACTGCTGAAGATTACAAATGCTACAGAACTTTTCCATTGTTCTTCGGAATTCTGATGAAGTTTAAAAATGCTACGGAACTCTTCCATTGTTCTTCGGAATTCTGCTGAAGTTTAAAAATGCTACGGAACTCTTCCATTGTTCTTCGGAATTCTGAAGAAGTTTAAAAATGCTACGGAACTCTTCCATTGTTCTTGGAATTCTGGTGAAGTTTAAAAATACTACGGAACTCTTCCATTGTTCTCAGAATTCTGCTGAAGTTTATAAATTCTCCGGTATTCTTCCATTGTTCTTGGGAATTCAGCTGAAGTTTAAAAATGTTACGGATCATTTCCATTGTTCTTCGGAATTCTGCTGAAGTTTAAATATGCTACGGAACTCTTCCATTGTTCTTCGGAATTCTGCTGAAGTTTAAAAATGCTATGGATCTCTTCGATTGTTCTTCGGAATTCTGCTGAAGTTTAAAAATGCTGCGGAACACTTCCATTGTTCTTCGGAATTCTGATGAAGTTTAAAACTGCAACGGAACTATTCCATTGTTCTTCGGAATTCTGCTGAAGTTTAAAAATGCTACGGAACTCTTCCATTGTTCTTCGGAATTCTGCTGAAGTTTAAAAATGCTACGGAACTCTTACATTGTTCTTCTGAATTCTGCTGAAGTTTAAAAATGCTACGGAACTCTTCCATTGTTCTTCAGAATTCTGATGAAGCTTAAAACTGCAATGGAACTCTTCCATTGTTCTTCGGAATTCTGCTGAAGTTTAAAAATGCTATGGAACTCTTCCATTGTTCTCGGAATTCTGGTGAATTTTAAAAATGCTACGGAACTCTTCCATTGTTCTCGGAATTCTGGTGAAGTTTAAAAATGCTAAGGAACTCATACATTGTTCTCGGAATTCTGCTGAAGTTTAAAAATGCTACGGAACTCTTCCATTGTTCTTCGGAATTCTGCTGAAGTTTAAAAATGGTACGGAACTCTTCCATTTTTCTCGGAATTCTTCTGAAGTTTAAAAATGCTACAGAACTCTTCTCTTGTTCTTCAGAATTCTGCTGAAGTTTAAAAATGCTACGGAACACTTCCTTTGTTCTTCGGAATTCTGCTGAAGTTTAAAAATGCTACAGAACTCTTCCATTGTTCACGGTATTCTGGTGAAGTTTAAAAATGCTACGGAACTCTTCCATTGTTCTTCGGAATTCTGCTGAAGTTTAAAAATGCTACGGAACTCCTCCATTGTTCTTCTGAATTCTGCTAAAGTTTAAAAATGCTACGGAACTCTTCCATTGTTCTCGGAATTCTGGTGAAGTTTAAAAATGCTACGGAACTCTTCCAGTGTTCTCGGAATTCTGCTGAAGTTTAAAAATGCTATGGAACTCTTCCATTGTTCTTCGGAATTCTGCTGAAGTTTAAAAATGCTACGGAACTTTTCCATTGTTCTTCGGAATTCTGCTGTAATTTAAAAAAGCTACGGAACTCTTCCATTGTTCTTCGGAATTCTGCTGAAGTTTAAAAATGCTACGGAACTCTTCCATTGTTTTTTGGAATTCTGCTGAAGTTTAAAAATGCTGTGGAACTCTTCCATTGTTCTCGGAATTCTTCTGAAGTCTGAAAATGCTACGGAACTCTTCCATTGTTCTTCAGAATACTGCTGAAGTTTAAAAATGCTACGGAACACTTCCTTTGTTCTTCGGAATTCTGCTGAAGTTTAAAACTGCAACGGAACTCTTCCATTGTTCTTCGGAATTCTGCTGAAGTTTAAAAATGCTACGGAACTCTTCCATTGTTCTTCGGAATTCTGCTGAAGATTAAAAATGCTACGGAACTCTTACATTGTTCTTCTGAATTCTACTGAAGTTTAAAAATGCTACGGAACTCTTCCATTGTTCTTCGGAATTCTGCTGAAGTTTAAAAATGCTACGGAACTCTTCCATTGTTCTCGGAATTCTGCTGAAGCTTAAAAATGCTATGGAACTCTTCCATTGTTCTCGGAATTCTGCTGAAGTTTAAAAATGCTACGGAGCTCTTCCATTGTTCTTCGGAATTCTGCTGAAGTTTAAAAATGCTACGGAACTCTTCCATTGTTCTCGGAATTCTGCTGAAGTTTAAAAATGCTACGGAACTCTTCCATTGTTTTCGGAATTCTGCTGAAGTTTAAAAATGCTACGGAACTCTTCCATTGTTCTTCGGAATTCTGCTGAAGTTTAAAAATGCTACGGAACTCTTCCATTGTTCTTGGAATTCCTGTGAAGTTTAAAAATGCTACGGAACTCTTCCATTGTTCTCAGAATTCTGCTGAAGCTTATAAATTCTACGGTGCTCTTCCATTTTTCTTGGGAATTCTGCTGAAGTTTAAAAATGTTACGGATCAATTCCATTGTTCTTCGGAATTCTGCTTAAGTTTAAAAATGCTACGGAACTCTTCCATTGTTCTTCGGAATTCTGCTGAAGTTTAAAAATGCTGCGGAACTCTTCCATTGTTCTTCGGAATTCTGCTGAAGTTTAAAAATGCTACGGAACTCTTCCATTGTTTTGCGGAATTCTGCTGAAGTTTAAAAATGCTACGGAACTCTTCCATTTTTCTCAGAATTCTTCTGAAGTTTAAAAATACTACAGAACTCTTCTCTTGTTCTTCAGAATTTTGCTGAAGTTTAAAAATGCTACGGAACAATTCCTTTGTTCTTCGGAATTCTGCTGAAGTTTAAAAATGCTACAGAACTCTTCCATTGTTCACGGTATTCTGGTGAAGTTTAAAAATGCTACAGAACTCTTCCATTGTTCCTCGGAATTCTGGTGAAGTTTAAAAATGCTGCAGAACTCATCCATTGTTCTCGGAATTCTGCTGAAGTTTAAAAATGCTACGGAACTCTTCCATTGTTCTTCGGAATTCTGCTGTAATTTAAAAATGCTATGGAACTCTTCCATTGTTCTTCGGAATTCTGCTGAAGTTTAAAAATGCTACGGAACTCTTCCATTGTTCTTCGGAATTCTGCTGAAGTTTAAAAATGCTACGGAACTCTTCCATTGTTTTTCGGAATTCTGCTGAAGTTTAAAAATGCTGTGGAACTCTTCCATTGTTCTCGGAATTCTTCTGAAGTTTGAAAATGCTACGGAACTCTTCCATTGTTCTTCAGAATACTGCTGAAGATTAGAAATGCTACAGAACTTTTCCATTGTTCTTCGGAATTCTGATGAAGTTTAAAAATGCTACGGAACTCTTCCATTGTTCTTCGGAATTCTGCTGAAGTTTAAAAATGCTACGGAACTCTTCCATTGTTCTTCGGAATTCTGAAGAAGTTTAAAAATGCTACGGAACTCTTCCATTGTTCTTGGAATTCTGGTGAAGTTTAAAAATGCTACGGAACTCTTCCATTGTTCTCAAAATTCTGCTGAAGTTTATAAATTCTACGGTATTCTTCCATTGTTCTTGGGAATTCTGCTGAAGTTTAAAAATGTTACGGATCATTTCCATTGTTCTTCGGAATTCTGCTGAAGTTTAAATATGCTACGGAACTCTTCCATTGTTCTTCGAAATTCTGCTGAAGTTTAAAAATGCTATGGAACTCTTCGATTGTTCTTCGGAATTCTGCTGAAGTTTAAAAATGCTGCGGAACACTTCCATTGTTCTTCGGAATTCTGATGAAGTTTAAAACTGCAACGGAACTATTCCATTGTTCTTCGGAATTCTGCTGAAGTTTAAAAATGCTACGGAACTCTTCCATTGTTCTTCGGAATTCTGCTGAAGTTTAAAAATGCAACGGAACTCTTACATTGTTCTTCTGAATTCTGCTGAAGTTTAAAAATGCTACGGAACTCTTCCATTGTTCTTCAGAATTCTGATGAAGCTTAAAACTGCAATGGAACTCTTCCATTGTTCTTCGGAATTCTGCTGAAGTTTAAAAATGCTATGGAACTCTTCCATTGTTCTCGGAATTCTGGTGAATTTTAAAAATGCTACGGAACTCTTCCATTGTTCTCGGAATTCTGGTGAAGTTTAAAAATGCTAAGGAACTCATACATTGTTCTCGGAATTCTGCTGAAGTTTAAAAATGCTACGGAACTCTTCCATTGTTCTTCGGAATTCTGCTGAAGTTTAAAAATGGTACGGAACTCTTCCATTTTTCTCGGAATTCTTCTGAAGTTTAAAAATGCTACAGAACTCTTCTCTTGTTCTTCAGAATTCTGCTGAAGTTTAAAAATGCTACGGAACACTTCCTTTGTTCTTCGGAATTCTGCTGAAGTTTAAAAATGCTACAGAACTCTTCCTTTGTTCACGGTATTCTGGTGAAGTTTAAAAATGCTACGGAACTCTTCCATTGTTCTTCGGAATTCTGCTGAAGTTTAAAAATGCTACGGAACTCCTCCATTTTCTTCTGAATTCTGCTAAAGTTTAAAAATGCTACGGAACTCTTCCATTGTTCTCGGAATTCTGGTGAAGTTTAAAAATGCTACGGAACTCTTCCAGTGTTCTCGGAATTCTGCTGAAGTTTAAAAATGCTATGGAACTCTTCCATTGTTCTTCGGAATTCTGCTGAAGTTTAAAAATGCTACGGAACTTTTCCATTGTTCTTCGGAATTCTGCTGTAATTTAAAAAAGCTACGGAACTCTTCCATTGTTCTTCGGAATTCTGCTTAAGTTTAAAAATGCTACGGAACTCTTCCATTGTTCTTCGCAATTCTGCTGAAGTTTAAAAATGCTGCGGAACTCTTCCATTGTTCTTCGGAATTCTGCTGAAGTTTAAAAATGCTACGGAACTTTTCCATTGTTTTGCGGAATTCTGCTGAAGTTTAAAAATGCTACGGAACTCTTCCATTTTTCTCGGAATTCTTCTGAAGTTTAAAAATACTACAGAACTCTTCTCTTGTTCTTCAGAATTCTGCTGAAGTTTAAAAATGCTACGGAACAATTCCTTTGTTCTTCGGAATTCTGCTGAAGTTTAAAAATGCTACAGAACTCTTCCATTGTTCACAGTATTCTGGTGAAGTTTAAAAATGCTACAGAACTCTTCCATTGTTCCTCGGAATTCTGGTGAAGTTTAAAAATGCTGCGGAACTCATCCATTGTTCTCGGAATTCTGCTGAAGTTTAAAAATGCTACGGAACTCTTCCATTGTTCTTCGGAATTCTGCTGTAATTTAAAAATGCTATGGAACTCTTCCATTGTTCTTCGGAATTCTGCTGAAGTTTAAAAATGCTACGGAACTCTTCCATTGTTCTTCGGAATTCTGCTGAAGTTTAAAAATGCTACGGAACTCTTCCATTGTTTTTCGGAATTCTGCTGAAGTTTAAAAATGCTGTGGAACTCTTCCATTGTTCTCAGAATTCTTCTGAAGTTTGAAAATGCTACGGAACTCTTCCATTGTTCTTCAGAATACTGCTGAAGATTAGAAATGCTACAGAACTTTTCCATTGTTCTTCGGAATTCTGATGAAGTTTAAAAATGCTACGGAACTCTTCCATTGTTCTTCGGAATTCTGCTGAAGTTTAAAAATGCTACGGAACTCTTCCATTGTTCTTCGGAATTCTGAAGAAGTTTAAAAATGCTACGGAACTCTTCCATTGTTATTCAGAATTCTGATGAAGCTTAAAACTGCAATGGAACTCTTCCATTGTTCTTCGGAATTCTGCTGAAGTTTAAAAATGCTATGGAACTCTTCCATTGTTCTCAGAATTCTGGTGAATTTTAAAAATGCTACGGAACTCTTCCATTGTTCTCGGAATTCTGGTGAAGTTTAAAAATGCTAAGGAACTCATACATTGTTCTCGGAATTCTGCTGAAGTTTAAAAATGCTACGGAACTCTTCCATTGTTCTTCGGAATTCTGCTGAAGTTTAAAAATGGTACGGAACTCTTCCATTTTTCTCGGAATTCTTCTGAAGTTTAAAAATGCTACAGAACTCTTCTCTTGTTCTTCAGAATTCTGCTGAAGTTTAAAAATGCTACGGAACACTTCCTTTGTTCTTCGGAATTCTGCTGAAGTTTAAAAATGCTACAGAACTCTTCCATTGTTCACGGTATTCTGGTGAAGTTTAAAAATGCTACGGAACTCTTCCATTGTTCTTCGGAATTCTGCTGAAGTTTAAAAATGCTACGGAACTCCTTCATTTTCTTCTGAATTCTGCTAAAGTTTAAAAATGCTACGGAACTCTTCCATTGTTCTCGGAATTCTGGTGAAGTTTAAAAATGCTACGGAACTCTTCCAGTGTTCTCGGAATTCTGCTGAAGTTTAAAAATGCTATGGAACTCTTCCATTGTTCTTCGGAATTCTGCTGAAGTTTAAAAATGCTACGGAACTTTTCCATTGTTCTTCGGAATTCTGCTGTAATTTAAAAAAGCTACGGAACTCTTCCATTGTTCTTCGGAATTCTGCTTAAGTTTAAAAATGCTACGGAACTCTTCCATTGTTCTTCGGAATTCTGCTGAAGTTTAAAAATGCTGCGGAACTCTTCCATTGTTCTTCGGAATTCTGCTGAAGTTTAAAAATGCTACGGAACTCTTCCATTGTTTTGCGGAATTCTGCTGAAGTTTAAAAATGCTACGGAACTCTTCCATTTTTCTCGGAATTCTTCTGAAGTTTAAAAATACTACAGAACTCTTCTCTTGTTCTTCAGAATTCTGCTGAAGTTTAAAAATGCTACGGAACAATTCCTTTGTTCTTCGGAATTCTGCTGAAGTTTAAAAATGCTACAGAACTCTTCCATTGTTCACGGTATTCTGGTGAAGTTTAAAAATGCTACAGAACTCTTCCATTGTTCCTCGGAATTCTGGTGAAGTTTAAAAATGCTGCGGAACTCATCCATTGTTCTCGGAATTCTGCTGAAGTTTAAAAATGCTACGGAACTCTTCCATTGTTCTTCGGAATTCTGCTGAAGTTTAAAAATGCTACGGAACTCTTCCATTGTTTTTCGGAATTCTGCTGAAGTTTAAAAATGCTGTGGAACTCTTCCATTGTTCTCAGAATTCTTCTGAAGTTTGAAAATGCTACGGAACTCTTCCATTGTTCTTCAGAATACTGCTGAAGATTAGAAATGCTACAGAGCTTTTCCATTGTTCTTCGGAATTCTGATGAAGTTTAAAAATGCTACGGAACTCTTCCATTGTTCTTCGGAATTCTGCTGAAGTTTAAAAATGCTACGGAACTCTTCCATTGTTCTTCGGAATTCTGAAGAAGTTTAAAAATGCTACGGAACTCTTCCATTGTTATTCAGAATTCTGATGAAGCTTAAAACTGCAATGGAACTCTTCCATTGTTCTTCGGAATTCTGCTGAAGTTTAAAAATGCTATGGAACTCTTCCATTGTTCTCAGAATTCTGGTGAATTTTAAAAATGCTACGGAACTCTTCCATTGTTCTCGGAATTCTGGTGAAGTTTAAAAATGCTAAGGAACTCATACATTGTTCTCGGAATTCTGCTGAAGTTTAAAAATGCTACGGAACTCTTCCATTGTTCTTCGGAATTCTGCTGAAGTTTAAAAATGGTACGGAACTCTTCCATTTTTCTCGGAATTCTTCTGAAGTTTAAAAATGCTACAGAACTCTTCTCTTGTTCTTCAGAATTCTGCTGAAGTTTAAAAATGCTACGGAACACTTCCTTTGTTCTTCGGAATTCTGCTGAAGTTTAAAAATGCTACAGAACTCTTCCATTGTTCACGGTATTCTGGTGAAGTTTAAAAATGCTACGGAACTCTTCCATTGTTCTTCGGAATTCTGCTGAAGTTTAAAAATGCTACGGAACTCCTTCATTTTCTTCTGAATTCTGCTAAAGTTTAAAAATGCTACGGAACTCTTCCATTGTTCTCGGAATTCTGGTGAAGTTTAAAAATGCTACGGAACTCTTCCAGTGTTCTCGGAATTCTGCTGAAGTTTAAAAATGCTATGGAACTCTTCCATTGTTCTTCGGAATTCTGCTGAAGTTTAAAAATGCTACGGAACTTTTCCATTGTTCTTCGGAATTCTGCTGTAATTTAAAAAAGCTACGGAACTCTTCCATTGTTCTTCGGAATTCTGCTTAAGTTTAAAAATGCTACGGAACTCTTCCATTGTTCTTCGGAATTCTGCTGAAGTTTAAAAATGCTGCGGAACTCTTCCATTGTTCTTCGGAATTCTGCTGAAGTTTAAAAATGCTACGGAACTCTTCCATTGTTTTGCGGAATTCTGCTGAAGTTTAAAAATGCTACGGAACTCTTCCATTTTTCTCGGAATTCTTCTGAAGTTTAAAAATACTACAGAACTCTTCTCTTGTTCTTCAGAATTCTGCTGAAGTTTAAAAATGCTACGGAACAATTCCTTTGTTCTTCGGAATTCTGCTGAAGTTTAAAAATGCTACAGAACTCTTCCATTGTTCACGGTATTCTGGTGAAGTTTAAAAATGCTACAGAACTCTTCCATTGTTCCTCGGAATTCTGGTGAAGTTTAAAAATGCTGCGGAACTCATCCATTGTTCTCGGAATTCTGCTGAAGTTTAAAAATGCTACGGAACTCTTCCATTGTTCTTCGGAATTCTGCTGTAATTTAAAAATGCTATGGAACTCTTCCATTGTTCTTCGGAATTCTGCTGAAGTTTAAAAATGCTACGGAACTCTTCCATTGTTCTTCGGAATTCTGCTGAAGTTTAAAAATGCTACGGAACTCTTCCATTGTTTTTCGGAATTCTGCTGAAGTTTAAAAATGCTGTGGAACTCTTCCAATGTTCTCGGAATTCTTCTGAAGTTTGAAAATGCTACGGAACTCTTCCATTGTTCTTCAGAATACTGCTGAAGATTAGAAATGCTACAGAACTTTTCCATTGTTCTTCGGAATTCTGATGAAGTTTAAAAATGCTACGGAACTCTTCCATTGTTCTTCGGAATTCTGCTGAAGTTTAAAAATGCTACGGAACTCTTCCATTGTTCTTCGGAATTCTGAAGAAGTTTAAAAATGCTACGGAACTCTTCCATTGTTCTTGGAATTCTGGTGAAGTTTAAAAATGCTACGGAACTCTTCCATTGTTCTCAGAATTCTGCTGAAGTTTATAAATTCTACGGTATTCTTCCATTGTTCTTGGGAATTCTGCTGAAGTTTAAAAATGTTACGGATCATTTCCATTGTTCTTTGGAATTCTGCTGAAGTTTAAATATGCTACGGAACTCTTCCATTGTTCTTCGGAATTCTGCTGAAGTTTAAAAATGCTATGGAACTCTTCGATTGTTCTTCGGAATTCTGCTGAAGTTTAAAAATGCTGCGGAACACTTCCATTGTTCTTCGAAATTCTGATGAAGTTTAAAACTGCAACGGAACTATTCCATTGTTCTTCGGAATTCTGCTGAAGTTTAAAAATGCTACGGAACTCTTCCATTGTTCTTCGGAATTCTGCTGAAGTTTAAAAATGCAACGGAACTCTTACATTGTTCTTCTGAATTCTGCTGAAGTTTAAAAATGCTACGGAACTCTTCCATTGTTCTTCAGAATTCTGATGTAGCTTAAAACTGCAATGGAACTCTTCCATTGTTCTTCGGAATTCTGCTGAAGTTTAAAAATGCTATGGAACTCTTCCATTGTTCTCGGAATTCTGGTGAATTTTAAAAATGCTACGGAACTCTTCCATTGTTCTCGGAATTCTGGTGAAGTTTAAAAATGCTAAGGAACTCATACATTGTTCTCGGAATTCTGCTGAAGTTTAAAAATGCTACGGAACTCTTCCATTGTTCTTCGGAATTCTGCTGAAGTTTAAAAATGGTACGGAACTCTTCCATTTTTCTCGGAATTCTTCTGAAGTTTAAAAATGCTACAGAACTCTTCTCTTGTTCTTCAGAATTCTGCTGAAGTTTAAAAATGCTACGGAACACTTCCTTTGTTCTTCGGAATTCTGCTGAAGTTTAAAAATGCTACAGAACTCTTCCATTGTTCACGGTATTCTGGTGAAGTTTAAAAATGCTACGGAACTTTTCCATTGTTCTTCGGAATTCTGCTGTAATTTAAAAAAGCTACGGAACTCTTCCATTGTTCTTCGGAATTCTGCTGAAGTTTAAAAATGCTGCGGAACTCTTCCATTGTTCTTCGGAATTCTGCTGAAGTTTAAAAATGCTACGGAACTCTTCCATTGTTTTTTGGAATTCTGCTGAAGTTTAAAAATGCTGTGGAACTCTTCCATTGTTCTCGGAATTCTTCTGAAGTTTGAAAATGCTACGGAACTCTTCCATTGTTCTTCAGAATACTGCTGAAGTTTAAAAATGCTACGGAACACTTCCTTTGTTCTTCGGAATTCTGCTGAAGTTTAAAAATGCTACGGAACTCTTCCATTGTTCACGGAATTCTGGTGAA
Organism: Phyllobates terribilis; assembly: GCF_046119375.1. NCBI lineage: Eukaryota > Metazoa > Chordata > Amphibia > Anura > Dendrobatidae > Phyllobates > Phyllobates terribilis. Next base: position 204,370 of record NW_027363785.1, on the reverse strand, counting down.
GTTTAAAAATGCTACGGAACTCTTCCATTGTTCTTCGGAATTCTGCTGAAGTTTAAAAATGCTATGGAACTCTTCCATTGTTCTTCTGAATTCTGCTAATGTTTAAAAATGCTACGGAACTCTTCCATTGTTCTCGGAATTCTGGTGAAGTTTAAAAATGCTACGGAACTCTTCCATTGTTCTCGGAATTCTGCTGAAGTTTAAAAATGCTATGGAACTCTTCCATTGTTCTTCGGAATTCTGCTGAAGTTTAAAAATGGTACGGAACTTTTCCATTGTTCTTTGGCATTCTGATGAAGTTTAAAAATGCTACGGAACTCTTGCATTGTTCTTCGGAATTCTGCTGAAGTTTAAAAATGCTATGGAACTCTTCCATTGTTCTCGGAATTCTGGTGAAGTTGAAAAATGCTACATAACTCTTCCATTATTCTCGGAATTCTGGTGAAGTTTAAAAATGCTACGGAACTCGTCCATTGTTCTCGGAATTCTGCTGAAGTTTAAAAATGCTACGGAACTCTTCCATTGTTCTTCGAAATTCTGCTGAAGTTTAAAAATGGTACGGAACTTTTCCATTGTTCTTCGGAATTCTGACGTAGTTTAAAAAGGCTACGGAACTCTTCCATTGTTCTTCGGAATTCTGCTGAAGTTTAAAAAGGCTACGGAACTCTTCCATTGTTCTTCGGAATTCTGCTGAAGTTTAAAAATGCTACGGAACTCTTTCATCGTTCTTCGGAATTCTGCAGAAGTTTAAAAATGCTACGGAACTCTTCCATCGTTCTTGGAATTCTGGTGAAGTTTAAAAATGCTGCTGAACTCTTCCATTGTTCTCAGAATTCTGCTGAAGCTTATAAATTCTACGGTGCTCTTCCATTGTTCTTGGGAATTCTGCTGAAGTTTAAAAATGTTACGGATCAATTACATTGTTCTTTGGAATTCTGCTGAAGTTTAAAAATGCTACAGAACTCTTCCATTGTTTTGCGGAATTCTGCTGAAGTTTAAAAATGCTACGGAACTCTTCTCTTGTTCTTCAGAATTCTGCTGAAGTTTAAAAATGCTACGGAACACTTCCTTTGTTCTTTGGAATTCTGCTGAAGTTTAAAAATGCTACATAACTCTTCCATTGTTCACGGTATTCTGGTGAAGTTTAAAACTGCTACGGAACTCTTCCATTGTTCTTCTGAATTCTGCTGAAGTTTAAAAATGCTACGGGACTCTTCCATTGTTCTTCTGAGTTCTGCTGAAGTTTAAAAAGGCTACGGAACTCTTCCATTGTTCTTCGGAATTCTGATGAAGTTTAAAACTGCAACGGAACTCTTCCATTTTTCTTCGGAATTCTGCTGAAGTTTAAAAATGCTACGGAACTCTTCCATTGTTCTTCGGAATTCTGCTGAAGTTTAAAAATGCTACGGAACTCTTCCATTGTTCTCGGAATTCTGGTGAAGTTTAAAAATGCTGCGGAACTCATCCATTGTTCTCGGAATTCTGCTGAAGTTTAAAAATGCTACTGAACTCTTCCATTGTTCTTCGGAACTCTGCTGTAATTTAAAAATGCTACGGAACTCTTCCATTCTTCTTCGGAATTCTGCTGAAGTTTAAAAATGCTACGGAACTCTTCCATTGTTCTACGGAATTCTGCTGAAGTTTAAAAATGCTACGTAACTCTTCCATTGTTTTTCGGAATTCTGCTGAAGTTTAAAAATGCTGTGGAACTCTTCCATTGTTCTCGGAATTCTTCTGAAGTTTGAAAATGCTACGGAACTCTTCCATTGTTCTTCAGAATACTGCTGAAGTTTAAAAATGCTACGGAACACTTCCTTTGTTCTTCGGAATTCTGCTGAAGTTTAAAAATGCTACGGAACTCTTCCATTGTTTACGGAATTCTGGTGAAGTTTAAAAATGCTACGGAACTCTTCCATTGTTATTCTTAATTCTGCTGAAGTTTAAAAATGCTACGGAACTCTTCCATTGTTCTTCGGAATTCTGCTGAAGTTTAAAAATGCTACGGAACTCTTCCATTGTTCTTCTGAATTCTGCTAAAGTTTAAAAATGCTACGGAACTCTTCCATTGTTCTCGGAATTCTGGTGAAGTTTAAAAATGCTACGGAACTCTTCCATTGTTCTCAGAATTCTGCTGAAGTTTAAAAATGCTATGGAACTCTTCCATTGTTCTTCGGAATTCTGCTGAAGTTTAATAATGCTACGGAACTTTTCCATTGTTCTTCGGTATTCTGCTGAAGTTTAAAAATGGTACGGAACTCTTCCATTTTTCTCGGAATTCTTCTGAAGTTTAAAAATGCTACAGAACTCTTCTCTTGTTCTTCAGAATTCTGCTGAAGTTTAAAAATGCTGCGGAACACTTCCTTTGTTCTTCGGAATTCTGCTGAAGTTTAAAAATGCTACAGAACTCTTCCATTGTTCACGGTATTCTGGTGAAGTTTAAAAATGCTACGGAACTCTTCCATTGTTCTTCGGAATTCTGCTGAAGTTTAAAAATGCTACGGGACTCTTCCATTGTTCTTCTGAGTTCTGCTGAAGTTTAAAAAGGCTACGGAACTCTTCCATTGTTCTTCGGAATTCTGATGAAGTTTAAAACTGCAACGGATCTCTTCCATTGTTCTTCGGAATTCTGCTGAAGTTTAAAAATGCTACGGAACTCTTCCATTGTTCTTCGGAATTCTGCTGAAGTTTAAAAATGCTACGGAACTCTTCCATTGTTCTCGGAATTCTGGTGAAGTTTAAAATTCTGCGGAACTCATCCATTGTTCTCGGAATTCTGCTGAAGTTTAAAAATGCTACTGAACTCTTCCATTGTTCTTCGGAATTCTGCTGTAATTTAAAAATGCTACGGAACTCTTCCATTGTTCTTCGGAATTCTGCTGAAGTTTAAAAATGCTACGGAACTCCTCCATTGTTCTTCTGAATTCTGCTAAAGTTTAAAAATGCTACGGAACTCTTCCATTGTTCTCGGAATTCTGGTGAAGTTTAAAAATGCTACGGAACTCTTCCATTGTTCTCGGAATTCTGCTGAAGTTTAAAAATGCTATGGAACTCTTCCATTGTTCTTCGGAATTCTGCTGAAGTTTAAAAATGCTACGGAACTTTCCATTGTTCTTCGGAATTCTGCTGTAATTTCAAAAAGATACGGAACTCTTCCATTGTTCTTCGGAATTCTGCTGAAGTTTAAAAATGCTACGGAACTCTTCCATTGTTCTTCGGAATTCTGCTGAAGTTTAAAAATGCTACGGAACTCTTCCATTGTTTTTTGGAATTCTGCTGAAGTTTAAAAATGCTGTGGAACTCTTCCATTGTTCTCGGAATTCTTCTGAAGTTTGAAAATGCTACGGAACTCTTCCATTGTTCTTCAGAATACTGCTGAAGTTTAAAAATGCTACGGAACACTTCCTTTGTTCTTCGGAATTCTGCTGAAGTTTAAAAATGCTACGGAACTCTTCCATTGTTCACGGAATTCTGGTGAAGTTTAAAAATGCTACGGAACTCTTCCATTGTTCTTCGGAATTCTGCTGAAGTTTAAAAATGCTATGGAACTCTTCCATTGTTCTTCTGAATTCTGCTAATGTTTAAAAATGCTACGGAACTCTTCCATTGTTCTCGGAATTCTGGTGAAGTTTAAAAATGCTACGGAACTCTTCCATTGTTCTCGGAATTCTGCTGAAGTTTAAAAATGCTATGGAACTCTTCCATTGTTCTTCGGAATTCTGCTGAAGTTTAAAAATGGTACGGAACTTTTCCATTGTTCTTTGGCATTCTGATGAAGTTTAAAAATGCTACGGAACTCTTCCATTGTTCTTCGGAATTCTGCTGAAGTTTAAAAATGCTATGGAACTTTTCCATTGTTCTTCGGAATTCTGCTGTAATTTCAAAAAGCTACGGAACTCTTCCATTGTTCTTCGGAATTCTGCTGAAGTTTAAAAATGCTACGGAACTCTTCCATTGTTCTTCGGAATTCTGCTGAAGTTTAAAAATGCTACGGAACTCTTCCATTGTTTTTGGAATTCTGCTGAAGTTTAAAAATGCTGTGGAACTCTTCCATTGTTCTCGGAATTCTTCTGAAGTTTGAAAATGCTACGGAACTCTTCCATTGTTCTTCAGAATACTGCTGAAGTTTAAAAATGCTACGGAACACTTCCTTTGTTCTTCGGAATTCTGCTGAAGTTTAAAAATGCTACGGAACTCTTCCATTGTTCACGGAATTCTGGTGAAGTTTAAAAATGCTACGGAACTCTTCCATTGTTCTTCGGAATTCTGCTGAAGTTTAAAAATGCTATGGAACTCTTCCATTGTTCTTCTGAATTCTGCTAATGTTTAAAAATGCTACGGAACTCTTCCATTGTTCTCGGAATTCTGGTGAAGTTTAAAAATGCTACGGAACTCTTCCATTGTTCTCGGAATTCTACTGAAGTTTAAAAATGCTATGGAACTCTTCCTTTGTTCTTCCGAATTCTGCTGAAGTTTAAAAATGGTACGGAACTTTTCCATTGTTCTTTGGCATTCTGATGAAGTTTAAAAATGCTACGGAACTCTTCCATTGTTCTTCGGAATTCTGCAGAAGTTTAAAAATGCTACGGAACTCTTCCATTGTTCTTGGAATTCTGGTGAAGTTTAAAAATGCTACGGAACTCTTCCATTATTCTCAGAATTCTGGTGAAGTTTATAAATTCTGCGGTACTCTTCCATTGTTCTTGGGAATTCTGCTGAAGTTTAAAAATGTTACGGATCATTTCCATTGTTCTTTGGAATTCTGCTGAAGTTTAAAAATGCTACGGAACTCTTGCATTGTTCTTCGGAATTCTGCTGAAGTTTAAAAATGCTATGGAACTCTTCCATTGTTCTCGGAATTCTGGTGAAGTTGAAAAATGCTACGGAACTCTTCCATTATTCTCGGAATTCTGGTGAAGTTTAAAAATGCTACGGAACTCATCCATTGTTCTCGGAATTCTGCTGAAGTTTAAAAATGCTACGGAACTCTTCCATTGTTCTTCGGAATTCTGCTGAAGTTTAAAAATGGTACGGAACTTTTCCATTGTTCTTCGGAATTCTGACGTAGTTTAAAAAGGCTACGGAACTCTTCCATTGTTCTTCGGAATTCTGCTGAAGTTTAAAAATGCTACGGAACTCTTTCATTGTTCTTCGGAATTCTGCAGAAGTTTAAAAATGCTACGGAACTCTTCCATCGTTCTTGGAATTCTGTTGAAGTTTAAAAATGCTGCGGAACTCTTCCATTGTTCTTCGGAATTCTGCTGAAGTTTAAAAATGCTACGGAACTCTTCCATTGTTTTTTGGAATTCTGCTGAAGTTTAAAAATGCTGTGGAACTCTTCCATTGTTCTCGGAATTCTTCTGAAGTTTGAAAATGCTACGGAACTCTTCCATTGTTCTTCGGAATTCTGGTGAGGTTTAAAAATGCTACGGAACTCTTCCATTATTCTCAGAATTCTGGTGAAGTTTATAAATTCTGCGGTGCTCTTCCATTGTTCTTGGGAATTCTGCTGAAGTTTAAAAATGTTACGGATCATTTCCATTGTTCTTTGGAATTCTGCTGAAGTTTAAAAATGCTACGGAACTCTTGCATTGTTCTTCGGAATTCTGCTGAAGTTTAAAAATGCTATGGAACTCTTCCATTGTTCTCGGAATTCTGGTGAAGTTGAAAAATGCTACGGAACTTTTCCATTGTTCTTTGGCATTCTGATGAAGTTTAAAAATGCTACGGAACTCTTCCATTGTTCTTCGGAATTCTGCTGAAGTTTAAAAATGCTACGGAACTTTTCCATTGTTCTTCGGAATTCTGCTGTAATTTCAAAAAGCTACGGAACTCTTCCATTGTTCTTCGGAATTCTGCTGAAGTTTAAAAATGCTACGGAACTCTTCCATTGTTTTTTGGAATTCTGCTGAAGTTTAAAAATGCTGTGGAACTCTTCCATTGTTCTCGGAATTCTTCTGAAGTTTGAAAATGCTACGGAACTCTTCCATTGTTCTTCAGAATACTGCTGAAGTTTAAAAATGCTACGGAACACTTCCTTTGTTCTTCGGAATTCTGCTGAAGTTTAAAAATGCTACGGAACTCTTCCATTGTTCACGGAATTCTGGTGAAGTTTAAAAATGCTACGGAACTCTTCCATTGTTCTTCGGAATTCTGCTGAAGTTTAAAAATGCTATGGAACTCTTCCATTGTTCTTCTGAATTCTGCTAATGCTTAAAAATGCTACGGAACTCTTCCATTGTTCTCGGAATTCTGGTGAAGTTTAAAAATGCTACGGAACTCTTCCATTGTTCTCGGAATTCTACTGAAGTTTAAAAATGCTATGGAACTCTTCCATTGTTCTTCGGAATTCTGCTGAAGTTTAAAAATGGTACGGAACTTTTCCATTGTTCTTTGGCATTCTGATGAAGTTTAAAAATGCTACGGAACTCTTCCATTGTTCTTCGGAATTCTGGTGAGGTTTAAAAATGCTACGGAACTCTTCCATTATTCTCAGAATTCTGGTGAAGTTTATAAATTCTGCGGTGCTCTTCCATTGTTCTTGGGAATTCTGCTGAAGTTTAAAAATGTTACGGATCATTTCCATTGTTCTTTGGAATTCTGCTGAAGTTTAAAAATGCTACGGAACTCTTGCATTGTTCTTCGGAATTCTGCTGAAGTTTAAAAATGCTATGGAACTCTTCCATTGTTCTCGGAATTCTGGTGAAGTTGAAAAATGCTACGGAACTCTTCCATTATTCTCGGAATTCTGGTGAAGTTTAAAAATGCTACGGAACTCATCCATTGTTCTCGGAATTCTGCTGAAGTTTAAAAATGCTACGGAACTCTTCCATTGTTCTTCGGAATTCTGCTGAAGTTTAAAAATGGTACGGAACTTTTCCATTGTTCTTCGGAATTCTGACGTAGTTTAAAAAGGCTACGGAACTCTTCCATTGTTCTTCGGAATTCTGCTGAAGTTTAAAAATGCTATGGAACTCTTCCATTGTTCTTCTGAATTCTGCTAATGTTTAAAAATGCTACGGAACTCTTCCATTGTTCTCGGAATTCTGGTGAAGTTTAAAAATGCTACGGAACTCTTCCATTGTTCTCGGAATTCTGCTGAAGTTTAAAAATGCTATGGAACTCTTCCATTGTTCTTCGGAATTCTGCTGAAGTTTAAAAATGGTACGGAACTTTTCCATTGTTCTTTGGCATTCTGATGAAGTTTAAAAATGCTACGGAACTCTTCCATTGTTCTTCGGAATTCTGCTGAAGTTTAAAAATGCTATGGAACTTTTCCATTGTTCTTCGGAATTCTGCTGTAATTTCAAAAAGCTACGGAACTCTTCCATTGTTCTTCGGAATTCTGCTGAAGTTTAAAAATGCTACGGAACTCTTCCATTGTTCTTCGGAATTCTGCTGAAGTTTAAAAATGCTACGGAACTCTTCCATTGTTTTTGGAATTCTGCTGAAGTTTAAAAATGCTGTGGAACTCTTCCATTGTTCTCGGAATTCTTCTGAAGTTTGAAAATGCTACGGAACTCTTCCATTGTTCTTCAGAATACTGCTGAAGTTTAAAAATGCTACGGAACACTTCCTTTGTTCTTCGGAATTCTGCTGAAGTTTAAAAATGCTACGGAACTCTTCCATTGTTCACGGAATTCTGGTGAAGTTTAAAAATGCTACGGAACTCTTCCATTGTTCTTCGGAATTCTGCTGAAGTTTAAAAATGCTATGGAACTCTTCCATTGTTCTTCTGAATTCTGCTAATGTTTAAAAATGCTACGGAACTCTTCCATTGTTCTCGGAATTCTGGTGAAGTTTAAAAATGCTACGGAACTCTTCCATTGTTCTCGGAATTCTACTGAAGTTTAAAAATGCTATGGAACTCTTCCTTTGTTCTTCCGAATTCTGCTGAAGTTTAAAAATGGTACGGAACTTTTCCATTGTTCTTTGGCATTCTGATGAAGTTTAAAAATGCTACGGAACTCTTCCATTGTTCTTCGGAATTCTGCAGAAGTTTAAAAATGCTACGGAACTCTTCCATTGTTCTTGGAATTCTGGTGAAGTTTAAAAATGCTACGGAACTCTTCCATTATTCTCAGAATTCTGGTGAAGTTTATAAATTCTGCGGTACTCTTCCATTGTTCTTGGGAATTCTGCTGAAGTTTAAAAATGTTACGGATCATTTCCATTGTTCTTTGGAATTCTGCTGAAGTTTAAAAATGCTACGGAACTCTTGCATTGTTCTTCGGAATTCTGCTGAAGTTTAAAAATGCTATGGAACTCTTCCATTGTTCTCGGAATTCTGGTGAAGTTGAAAAATGCTACGGAACTCTTCCATTATTCTCGGAATTCTGGTGAAGTTTAAAAATGCTACGGAACTCATCCATTGTTCTCGGAATTCTGCTGAAGTTTAAAAATGCTACGGAACTCTTCCATTGTTCTTCGGAATTCTGCTGAAGTTTAAAAATGCTACGGAACTTTTCCATTGTTCTTCGGAATTCTGACGTAGTTTAAAAAGGCTACGGAACTCTTCCATTGTTCTTCGGAATTCTGCTGAAGTTTAAAAATGCTACGGAACTCTTTCATTGTTCTTCGGAATTCTGCAGAAGTTTAAAAATGCTACGGAACTCTTCCATCGTTCTTGGAATTCTGGTGAAGTTTAAAAATGCTACGGAACTCTTCCATTGTTCTCAGAATTCTGCTGAAGCTTATAAATTCTATGGTGCTCTTCCATTGTTCTTGGGAATACTGCTGAAGTTTAAAAATGTTACGGATCAATTCCATTGTTCTTCGGAATTCTGCTGAAGTTTAAAAATGCTACGGATCTCTTCCATTGTTCTTCGGAATTCTGCTGAAGTTTAAAAATGCTACGGAACTCTTCCATTGTTCTTCGGAATTCTGCTGAAGTTTAAAAATGCTACGGAACTCTTCCATTGTTTTTCGGAATTCTGCTGAAGTTTAAAAATGCTGTGGAACTCTTCCATTGTTCTCGGAATTCTTCTGAAGTTTGAAAATGCTACGGAACTCTTCCATTGTTCTTCAGAATACTGCTGAAGTTTAAAAATGCTACGGAACACTTCCTTTGTTCTTCGGAATTCTGCTGAAGTTTAAAAATGCTACGGAACTCTTCCATTGTTCACGGAATTCTGGTGAAGTTTAAAAATGCTACGGAACTCTTCCATTGTTATTCTTAATTCTGCTGAAGTTTAAAAATGGTACGGAACTCTTCCATTGTTCTTCGGAATTCTGCTGAAGTTTAAAAATGCTATGGAACTCATCCATTGTTCTTCTGAATTCTGCTAAAGTTTAAAAATGCTACGGAACTCTTCCATTGTTCTCGGAATTCTGGTGAAGTTTAAAAATGCTACGGAACTCTTCCATTGTTCTCAGAATTCTGCTGAAGTTTAAAAATGCTATGGAACTCTTCCATTGTTCTTCGGAATTCTGCTGAAGTTTAATAATGCTACGGAACTTTTCCATTGTTCTTCGGAATTCTGATGAAGTTTAAAAATGCTACGGAACTCTTCCATTGTTCTTCGGAATTCTGCTGAAGTTTAAAAATGCTACGGAACTCTTCCATTGTTCTTCGGAATTCTGCAGAAGTTTAAAAATGCTACGGATCTCTTCCATTGTTCTTGGAATTCTGGTGAAGTTTAAAAATGCTATGGAACTCTTCCATTATTCTCAGAATTCTGCTGAAGTTTATAAATTCTACGGTACTCTTCCATTGTTCTTGGGAATTCTGCTGAAGTTTAAAAATGTTACGGATCATTTCCATTGTTCTTCGGAATTCTGCTGAAGTTTAAATATGCTAAGGAACTCTTCCATTGTTCTTCGGAATTCTGCTGAAGTTTAAAAATGCTACGGAACTCTTCGATTGTTCTTCGGAATTCTGCTGAAGTTTAAAAATGCTACGGAACTCTTCCATTGTTCTTCTGAGTTCTGCTGAAGTTTAAAAATGCTGCGGAACTCTTCCATTGTTCTTCGGAATTCTGATGAAGTTTAAAACTGCAACGGAACTCTTCCATTGTTCTTCGGAATTCTGCTGAAGTTTAAAAATGCTGCGGAACTCTTCCATTGTTCTTCGGAATTCTGCTGAAGTTTAAAAATGCTACGGAACTCTTCCTTTGTTCTCGGAATTCTGGTGAAGTTTAAAAATGCTGCGGAAATCATCCATTGTTCTCGGAATTCTGCTGAAGTTTAAAAATGCTACCAAACTCTTCCATTGTTCTTCGGAACTCTGCTGTAATTTAAAAATGCTACGGAACTCTTCCATTGTTCTTCGGAATTCTGCTGAAGTTTAAAAATGCTACGGAACTCTTCCATTGTTCTTCGGAATTCTGCTGAAGTTTAAAAATGCTACGGAACTCTTCCATTGTTTTTCGGAATTCTGCTGAAGTTTAAAAATGCTGTGGAACTCTTCCATTGTTCTCGGAATTCTTCTGAAGTTTGAAAATGCTACGGAACTCTTCCATTGTTCTTCAGAATACTGCTGAAGTTTAAAAATGCTATGGAACACTTCCTTTGTTCTTCGAAATTCTGCTGAAGTTTAAAAATGCTACGGAACTCTTCCATTGTTCACGGAATTCTGGTGAAGTTTAAAAATGCTACGGAACTCTTCCATTGTTATTCTTAATTCTGCTGAAGTTTAAAAATGCTACGGAACTCTTCCATTGTTCTTCGGAATTCTGCTGAAGTTTAAAAATGCTATGGAACTCATCCATTGTTCTTCTGAATTCTGATAAAGTTTAAAAATGCTACGGAACTCTTCCATTGTTCTCGGAATTCTGGTGAAGTTTAAAAATGCTACGGAACTCTTCCATTGTTCTCAGAATTCTGCTGAAGTTTAAAAATGCTATGGAACTCTTCCATTGTTCTTCGGAATTCTGCTGAAGTTTAATAATGCTACGGAACTTTTCCATTGTTCTTCGGAATTCTGATGAAGTTTAAAAATGCTACGGAACTCTTCCATTGTTCTTCGGAATTCTGCTGAAGTTTAAAAATGCTACGGATCTCTTCCATTGTTCTTGGAATTCTGCAGAAGTTTAAAAATGCTATGGAACTCTTCCATTGTTCTCAGAATTCTGCTGAAGTTTATAAATTCTACGGTACTCTTCCATTGTTCTTGGGAATTCTGCTGAAGTTTAAAAATGTTACGGATCATTTCCATTGTTCTTTGGAATTCGGCTGAAGGTTAAATATGCTAAGGAACTCTTCCATTGTTCTTCGGAATTCTGCTGAAGTTTAAAAATGCTACGGAACTCTTCGATTGTTCTTCGGAATTCTGCTGAAGTTTAAAAATGCTACGGAACTCTTCCATTGTTCTTCTGAGTTCTGCTGAAGTTTAAAAATGCTGCGGAACTCTTCCATTGTTCTTCGGAATTCTGATGAAGTTTAAAACTGCAACGGAACTCTTCCATTGTTCTTCGGAATTCTGCTGAAGTTTAAAAATGCTACGGAACACTTCCTTTGTTCTTCGGAATTCTGCTGAAGTTTAAAAATGCTACAGAACTCTTCCATTGTTCACGGTATTCTGGTGAAGTTTAAAAATGCTACGGAACTCTTCCATTGTTCTTCGGAATTCTGCTGAAGTTTAAAAATGCTACGGGACTCTTCCATTGTTCTTCTGAGTTCTGCTGAAGTTTAAAAAGGCTACGGAACTCTTCCATTGTTCTTCGGAATTCTGCTGAAGTTTAAAACTGCAACGGAACTCTTCCATTGTTCTTCGGAATTCTGCTGAAGTTTAAAAAGGCTACGGAACTCTTCCATTGTTCTTCGGAATTCTGCTGAAGTTTAAAAATGCTATGGAATTCTTCCATTGTTCTCGGAATTCTGGTGAAGTTTAAAAATGCTGCGGAACTCATCCATTGTTCTTGGAATTCTGCTGAAGTTTAAAAATGCTACGGAACTCTTCCATTGTTCTTCGGAATTCTGCTGTAATTTAAAAATGCTACGGAACTCTTCCATTGTTCTTCGGAATTCTGCTGAAGTTTAAAAATGCTACGGAACTCTTCCATTGTTCTTCGGAATTCTGCTGAAGTTTAAAAATGCTACGGAACTCTTCCATTGTTTTTCGGAATTCTGCTGAAGTTTAAAAATGCTGTGGAACTCTTCCATTGTTCTCGAATTCTTCTGAAGTTTGAAAATGCTACGGAACTCTTCCATTGTTCTTCAGAATACTGCTGAAGTTTAAAAATGGTACGGAACACATCCTTTGTTCTTCGGAATTCTGCTGAAGTTTAAAAATGCTACGGAACTCTTCCATTGTTCACGGAATTCTGGTGAAGTTTAAAAATGCTACGGAACTCTTCCATTGTTCTTTGGAATTCTGCTGAAGTTTAAAAATGCTATGGAACTCTTCCATTGTTCTTCTGAATTCTGCTGAAGTTTAAAAATGCTACGGAACTCTTCCATTGTTCTCGGAATTCTGTTGAAGTTTAAAAATGCTACGGAACTCTTCCATTGTTCTCGGAATTCTAGTGAAGTTTAAAAATGCTACGGAACTCTTCCATTGTTCTCGGAATTCTGCTGAAGTTTAAAAATGCTATGGAACTCTTCCATTGTTCTTCGGAATTCTGCTGAAGTTTAAAAATGCTACGGAACTTTTCCATTGTTCTTCGGAATTCTGATGAAGTTTAAAAATGCTACGGAACTCTTCCATTGTTCTTCGGAATTCTGCTGAAGTTTAAAAATGCTACGGAACTCTTCCATTGTTCTTCGGAATTCTGCAGAAGTTTAAAAATGCTACGGATCTCTTCCATTGTTCTTGGAATTCTGGTGAAGTTTAAAAATGCTATGGAACTCTTCCATTGTTCTCAGAATTCTGCTGAAGTTTATAAATTCTACGGTACTCTTCCATTGTTCTTGGGAATTCTGCTGAAGTTTAAAAATGTTACGGATCATTTCCATTGTTCTTTGGAATTCGGCTGAAGTTTAAATATGCTAAGGAACTCTTCCATTGTTCTTCGGAATTCTGCTGAAGTTTAAAAATGCTACGGAACTCTTCGATTGTTCTTCGGAATTCTGCTGAAGTTTAAAAATGCTACGGAACTCTTCCATTGTTCTTCTGAGTTCTGCTGAAGTTTAAAAATGCTGCGGAACTCTTCCATTGTTCTTCGGAATTCTGATGAAGTTTAAAACTGCAACGGAACTCTTCCATTGTTCTTCGGAATTCTGCTGAAGTTTAAAAATGCTACGGAACTCTTCCATTGTTCTTCGGAATTCTGCTGAAGTTTAAAAATGCTATGGAACTTTTCCATTGTTCTCGGAATTCTGGTGAAGTTGAAAAATGCTACGGAACTCTTCCATTGTTCTCGGAATTCTGGTGAAGTTTAAAAATGCTACGGAACTCATCCATTGTTCTCGGAATTCTGCTGAAGTTTAAAAATGCTGCGGAATTCTTCCATTGTTCTTCGGAATTCTGCTGAAGTTTAAAAATGGTACGGAACTTTTCCATTGTTCTTCGGAATTCTGACGAAGTTTAAAAAGGCTACGGAACTCTTCCATTGTTCTTCGGAATTCTGCTGAAGTTTAAAAATGCTACGGAACTCTTCCATTGTTCTTCGGAATTCTGCAGAAGTTTAAAAATGCTACGGAACTCTTCCATTGTTCTTGGAATTCTGCAGAAGTTTAAAAATGCTACAGAACTCTTCCATTGTTCTCAGAATTCTGCTGAAGCTTATAAATTCTACGGTGCTCTTCCATTGTTCTTGGGAATTCTGCTGAAGTTTAAAAATGTTACGGATCAATTCCATTGTTCTTCGGAATTCTGCTGAAGTTTAAAAATGCTACGGAACTTTTCCATTGTTCTTCGGAATTCTGCTGAAGTTTAAAAATGCTACGGAACTCATCCAATGTTCTTCGGAATTCTGCTGAAGTTTAAAAATGCTACGGAACTCTTCCATTGTTTTGCGGAATTCTTCTGAAGTTTAAAAATGCTACAGAACTCTCTTGCTCTTCAGAATTCTGCTGAAGTTTAAAAATGCTACGGAACACTTCCTTTGTTCTTCGGAATTCTGCTGAAGTTTAAAAATGCTACAGAACTCTTCCATTGTTCACGGTATTCTGGTGAAGTTTAAAAATGCTACGGAACTCTTCCATTGTTCTTCGGAATTCTGCTGAAGTTTAAAAATGCTACGGGACTCTTCCATTGTTCTTCTGAGTTCTGCTGAAGTTTAAAAAGGCTACGGAACTCTTCCATTGTTCTTCGGAATTCTGCTGAAGTTTAAAACTGCAACGGAACTCTTCCATTGTTCTTCGGAATTCTGCTGAAGTTTAAAAAGGCTACGGAACTCTTCCATTGTTCTTCGGAATTCTGCTGAAGTTTAAAAATGCTATGGAATTCTTCCATTGTTCTCGGAATTCTGGTGAAGTTTAAAAATGCTGCGGAACTCATCCATTGTTCTTGGAATTCTGCTGAAGTTTAAAAATGCTACGGAACTCTTCCATTGTTCTTCGGAATTCTGCTGTAATTTAAAAATGCTACGGAACTCTTCCATTGTTCTTCGGAATTCTGCTGAAGTTTAAAAATGCTACGGAACTCTTCCATTGTTCTTCGGAATTCTGCTGAAGTTTAAAAATGCTACGGAACTCTTCCATTGTTTTTCGGAATTCTGCTGAAGTTTAAAAATGCTGTGGAACTCTTCCATTGTTCTCGGAATTCTTCTGAAGTTTGAAAATGCTACGGAACTCTTCCATTGTTCTTCAGAATACTGCTGAAGTTTAAAAATGGTACGGAACACATCCTTTGTTCTTCGGAATTCTGCTGAAGTTTAAAAATGCTACGGAACTCTTCCATTGTTCACGGAATTCTGGTGAAGTTTAGAAATGCTACGGAACTCTTCCATTGTTCTTTGGAATTCTGCTGAAGTTTAAAAATGCTATGGAACTCTTCCATTGTTCTTCTGAATTCTGCTGAAGTTTAAAAATGCTACGGAACTCTTCCATTGTTCTCGGAATTCTGTTGAAGTTTAAAAATGCTACGGAACTCTTCCATTGTTCTCGGAATTCTAGTGAAGTTTAAAAATGCTACGGAACTCTTCCATTGTTCTCGGAATTCTGCTGAAGTTTAAAAATGCTATGGAACTCTTCCATTGTTCTTCGGAATTCTGCTGAAGTTTAAAAATGCTACGGAACTTTTCCATTGTTCTTCGGAATTCTGATGAAGTTTAAAAATGCTACGGAACTCTTCCATTGTTCTTCGGAATTCTGCTGAAGTTTAAAAATGCTACGGAACTCTTCCATTGTTCTTCGGAATTCTGCAGAAGTTTAAAAATGCTACGGAACTCTTCCATTGTTCTTGGAATTCTGGTGAAGTTTAAAAATGCTACGGAACTCTTCCATTGTTCTCAGAATTCTGCTGAAGTTTATAAATTCTACGGTACTCTTCCATTGTTCTTGGGAATTCTGCTGAAGTTTAAAAATGTTACCGATCATTTCCATTGTTCTTCGGAATTCTGCTGAAGTTTAAATATGCTACGGAACTCTTCCATTGTTCTTTGGAATTCTGCTGAAGTTTAAAAATGCTACGGAACTCTTCGATTGTTCTTCGGAATTCTGCTGAAGTTTAAAAATGCTACGGAACTCTTCCATTGTTCTTCTGAGTTCTGCTGAAGTTTAAAAATGCTGCGGAACTCTTCCATTGTTCTTCGGAATCTTGATGAAGTTTAAAACTGCAACGGAACTCTTCCATTGTTCTTCGGAATTCTGCTGAAGTTTAAAAATGCTACGGAACTCTTCTATTGTTCTTCGGAATTCTGCTGAAGTTTAAAAATGCTATGGAAATCTTCCATTGTTCTCGGAATTCTGGTGAAGTTTAAAAATGCTACGGAACTCTTCCATTGTTCTCGGAATTCTGGTGAAGTTTAAAAATGCTACGGAACTCATCCATTGTTCTCGGAATTCTGCTGAAGTTTAAAAATGCTACGGAACTCTTCCATTGTTCTTCGGAATTCTGCTGAAGTTTAAAAATGGTACGGAACTTTTCCATTGTTCTTCGGAATTCTGACGAAGTTTAAAAATGCTACGGAACTCTTCCATTGTTCTTGGAATTCTGGTGAAGTTTAAAAATGCTACGGAACTCTTCCATTGTTCTCAGAATTCTGCTGAAGCTTATAAATTCTACGGTGCTCTTCCATTGTTCTTGGGAATTCTGCTGAAGTTTAAAAATGTTACGGATCAATTCCATTGTTCTTCGGAATTCTGCTGAAGTTTGAAAATGCTACGGAACTCTTCCATTGTTCACGGAATTCTGGTGAAGTTTAAAAATGCTACGGAACTCTTCCATTGTTCTTTGGAATTCTGCTGAAGTTTAAAAATGCTATGGAACTCTTCCATTGTTCTTCTGAATTCTGCTGAAGTTTAAAAATGCTACGGAACTCTTCCATTGTTCTCGGAATTCTGTTGAAGTTTAAAAATGCTACGGAACTCTTCCATTGTTCTCGGAATTCTGGTGAAGTTTAAAAATGCTACAGAACTCTTCCATTGTTCTCGGAATTCTGCTGAAGTTTAAAAATGCTATGGAACTCTTCCATTGTTCTTCGGAATTCTGCTGAAGTTTAAAAATGCTACGGAACTTTTCCATTGTTCTTCGGAATTCTGATGAAGTTTAAAAATGCTACGGAACTCTTCCATTGTTCTTCGGAATTCTGCTGAAGTTTAAAAATGCTACGGAACTCTTCCATTGTTCTTCGGAATTCTGCAGAAGTTTAAAAATGCTACGGAACTCTTCCATTGTTCTTGGAATTCTGGTGAAGTTTAAAAATGCTACGGAACTCTTCCACTGTTCTCAGAATTCTGCTGAAGTTTATGAATTCTATGGTACTCTTCCATTGTTCTTGGGAATTCTGCTGAAGTTTAAAAATATTACGGATCATTTCCATTGTTCTTCGGAATTCTGCTGAAGTTTAAATATGCTACGGAACTCTTCCATTGTTCTTTGGAATTCTGCTGAAGTTTAAAAATGCTACGGAACTCTTCGATTGTTCTTCGGAATTCTGCTGAAGTTTAAAAATGCTACGGAACTCTTCCATTGTTCTTCTGAGTTCTGCTGAAGTTTAAAAATGCTGCGGAACTCTTCCATTGTTCTTCGGAATTCTGACGAAGTTTAAAAATGCTACGGAACTCTTCCATTGTTCTTGGAATTCTGGTGAAGTTTAAAAATGCTACGGAACTCTTCCATTGTTCTCAGAATTCTGCTGAAGCTTATAAATTCTACGGTGCTCTTCCATTGTTCTTGGGAATTCTGCTGAAGTTTAAAAATGTTACGGATCAATTCCATTGTTCTTCGGAATTCTGCTGAAGTTTGAAAATGCTACGGAACTCTTCCATTGTTCACGGAATTCTGGTGAAGTTTAAAAATGCTACGGAACTCTTCCATTGTTCTTTGGAATTCTGCTGAAGTTTAAAAATGCTATGGAACTCTTCCATTGTTCTTCTGAATTCTGCTGAAGTTTAAAAATGCTACGGAACTCTTCCATTGTTCTCGGAATTCTGTTGAAGTTTAAAAATGCTACGGAACTCTTCCATTGTTCTCGGAATTCTGGTGAAGTTTAAAAATGCTACAGAACTCTTCCATTGTTCTCGGAATTCTGCTGAAGTTTAAAAATGCTATGGAACTCTTCCATTGTTCTTCGGAATTCTGCTGAAGTTTAAAAATGCTACGGAACTTTTCCATTGTTCTTCGGAATTCTGATGAAGTTTAAAAATGCTACGGAACTCTTCCATTGTTCTTCGGAATTCTGCTGAAGTTTAAAAATGCTACGGAACTCTTCCATTGTTCTTCGGAATTCTGCAGAAGTTTAAAAATGCTACGGAACTCTTCCATTGTTCTTGGAATTCTGGTGAAGTTTAAAAATGCTACGGAACTCTTCCACTGTTCTCAGAATTCTGCTGAAGTTTATGAATTCTATGGTACTCTTCCATTGTTCTTGGGAATTCTGCTGAAGTTTAAAAATATTACGGATCATTTCCATTGTTCTTCGGAATTCTGCTGAAGTTTAAATATGCTACGGAACTCTTCCATTGTTCTTTGGAATTCTGCTGAAGTTTAAAAATGCTACGGAACTCTTCGATTGTTCTTCGGAATTCTGCTGAAGTTTAAAAATGCTACGGAACTCTTCCATTGTTCTTCTGAGTTCTGCTGAAGTTTAAAAGTGCTGCGGAACTCTTCCATTGTTCTTCGGAATTCTGCTGAAGTTTAAAAATGCTACGGAACTCTTCTATTGTTCTTCGGAATTCTGCTGAAGTTTAAAAATGCTATGGAACTCTTCCATTGTTCTCGGAATTCTGGTGAAGTTTAAAAATGCTACGGAATTCTTCCATTGTTCTCGGAAATCTGGTGAAGTTTAAAAATGCTACGGAACTCATCCATTGTTCTCGGAATTCTGCTGAAGTTTAAAAATGCTACGGAACTCTTCCATTGTTCTTCGGAATTCTGCTGAAGTTTAAAAATGGTACGGAACTTTTCCATTGTTCTTCGGAATTCTGACGAAGTTTAAAAAGGCTACGGAACTCTTCCATTGTTCTTCGGAATTCTGCTGAAGTTTAAAAATGCTACGGAACTCTTCCATTGTTCTTCGGAATTCTGCAGAAGTTTAAAAATGCTACGGAACTCTTCCATTGTTCTTGGAATTCTGGTGAAGTTTAAAAATGCTACGGAACTCTTCCATTGTACTCAGAATTCTGCTGAAGCTTATAAATTCTACGGTTCTCTTCCATTGTTCTTGGGAATTCTGCTGAAGTTTGAAAATGCTACGGAACTCTTCCATTGTTCTTCGGAATTCTGCTGAAGTTTAAAAATGCTACGGAACACTTCCTTTGTTCTTCGGAATTCTGTTGAAGTTTAAAAATGCTACGGAACTCTTCCATTGTTCATGGAATTCTGGTGAAGTTTAAAAATGCTACGGAACTCTTCCATTGTTCTTTGGAATTCTGCTGAAGTTTAAAAATGCTATGGAACTCTTCCATTGTTCTTCTGAATTCTGCTGAAGTTTAAAAATGCTACGGAACTCTTCCATTGTTCTCGGAATTCTGTTGAAGTTTAAAAATGCTACGGAACTCTTCCATTGTTCTCGGAATTCTGGTGAAGTTTAAAAATGCTACGGAACTCTTCCATTGTTCTCGGAATTCTGCTGAAGTTTAAAAATGCTATGGAACTCTTCCATTGTTCTTCGGAATTCTGCTGAAGTTTAAAAATGCTATGGAACTTTTCCATTGTTCTTCGGAATTCTGCTGAAGTTTAAAAATGCTACGGAACTCTTCCATTGTTCTTTGGAATTCTGCAGAAGTTTAAAAATGCTACGGAACTCTTCCATTGTTCTTGGAATTCTGGTGAAGTTTAAAAATGCTACGGAACTCTTCCATTGTTCTCAGAATTCTGCTGAAGTTTATAAATTCTACGGTACTCTTCCATTGTTCTTGGGAATTCTGCTGAAGTTTAAAAATGTTACGGATCATTTCCATTGTTCTTCGGAATTCTGCTGAAGTTTAAATATGCTACGGAACTCTTCCATTGTTCTTTGGAATTCTGCTGAAGTTTAAAAATGCTACGGAACTCTTCGATTGTTCTTCGGAATTCTGCTGAAGTTTAAAAATGCTACGGAACTCTTCCATTGTTCTTCTGAGTTCTGCTGAAGTTTAAAAATGCTGCGGAACTCTTCCATTGTTCTTCGGAATTCTGATGAAGTTTAAAACTGCAACGGAACTCTTCCATTGTTCTTCGGAATTCTGCTGAAGTTTAAAAATGCTACGGAACTCTTCTATTGTTCTTCGGAATTCTGCTGAAGTTTAAAAATGCTATGGAAATCTTCCATTGTTCTCGGAATTCTGGTGAAGTTTAAAAATGCTACGGAACTCTTCCATTGTTCTCGGAATTCTGGTGAAGTTTAAAAATGCTACGGAACTCTTCTTTTGTTCTCGGAATTCTGCTGAAGTTTAAAAATGCTACGGAACTCTTCCATTGTTCTTCGGAATTCTGCTGAAGTTTAAAAATGGTACGGAACTTTTCCATTGTTCTTCGGAATTCTGACGAAGTTTAAAAAGGCTACGGAACTCTTCCATTGTTCTTCGGAATTCTGCTGAAGTTTAAAAATGCTACGGAACTCTTCCATTGTTCTTCGGAATTCTGCAGAAGTTTAAAAATGCTACGGAACTCTTCCATTGTTCTTGGAATTCTGGTGAAGTTTAAAAATGCTACGGAACTCTTCCATTGTTCTCAGAATTCTGCTGAAGCTTATAAATTCTACGGTGCTCTTCCATTGTTCTTGGGAATTCTGCTGAAGTTTAAAAATGTTACGGATCAATTCCATTGTTCTTCGGAATTCTGCTGAAGTTTGAAAATGCTACGGAACTCTTCCATTGTTCACGGAATTCTGGTGAAGTTTAAAAATGCTACGGAACTCTTCCATTGTTCTTTGGAATTCTGCTGAAGTTTAAAAATGCTATGGAACTCTTCCATTGTTCTTCTGAATTCTGCTGAAGTTTAAAAATGCTACGGAACTCTTCCATTGTTCTCGGAATTCTGCTGAAGTTTAAAAATGCTATGGAACTCTTCCATTGTTCTTCGGAATTCTGCTGAAGTTTAAAAATGCTACGGAAATTTTCCATTGTTCTTCGGAATTCTGATGAAGTTTAAAAATGCTACGGAACTCTTCCATTGTTCTTCGGAATTCTGCTGAAGTTTAAAAATGCTACGGAACTCTTCCATTGTTCTTCGGAATTCTGCAGAAGTTTAAAAATGCTACGGAACTCTTCCATTGTTCTTGGAATTCTGGTGAAGTTTAAAAATGCTACGGAACTCTTCCATTGTTCTCAGAATTCTGCTGAAGTTTATGAATTCTACGGTACTCTTCCATTGTTCTTGGGAATTCTGCTGAAGTTTAAAAATATTACGGATCATTTCCATTGTTCTTCGGAATTCTGCTGAAGTTTAAATATGCTACGGAACTCTTCCATTGTTCTTTGGAATTCTGCTGAAGTTTAAAAATGCTACGGAACTCTTCGATTGTTCTTCGGAATTCTGCTGAAGTTTAAAAATGCTACGGAACTCTTCCATTGTTCTTCTGAGTTCTGCTGAAGTTTAAAAATGCTGCGGAACTCTTCCATTGTTCTTCGGAATTCTGATGAAGTTTAAAACTGCAACGGAACTCTTCCATTGTTCTTCGGAATTCTGCTGAAGTTTAAAAATGCTACGGAACTCTTCTATTGTTCTTCGGATTTCTGCTGAAGTTTAAAAATGCTATGGAACTCTTCCATTGTTCTCGGAATTCTGGTGAAGTTTAAAAATGCCACGGAATTCTTCCATTGTTCTCGGAAATCTGGTGAAGTTTAAAAATGCTACGGAACTCATCCATTGTTCTCGGAATTCTGCTGAAGTTTAAAAATGCTACGGAACTCTTCCATTGTTCTTCGGAATTCTGCTGAAGTTTAAAAATGGTACGGAACTTTTCCATTGTTCTTCGGAATTCTGACGAAGTTTAAAAAGGCTACGGAACTCTTCCATTGTTTTTCGGAATTCTGCTGAAGTTTAAAAATGCTACGGAACTCTTCCATTGTTCTTCGGAATTCTGCAGAAGTTTAAAAATGCTACGGAACTCTTCCATTGTTCTTGGAATTCTGGTGAAGTTTAAAAATGCTACGCACTCTTCCATTGTTCTCAGAATTCTGCTGAAGCTTATAAATTCTACGGTGCTCTTCCATTGTTCTTGGGAATTCTGCTGAAGTTTGAAAATGCTACGGAACTCTTCCATTGTTCTTCGGAATTCTGCTGAAGTTTAAAAATGCTACGGAACACTTCCTTTGTTCTTCGGAATTCTGCTGAAGTTTAAAAATGCTACGGAACTCTTCCATTGTTCACGGAATTCTGGTGAAGTTTAAAAATGCTACGGAACTCTTCCATTGTTCTTTGGAATTCTGCTGAAGTTTAAAAATGCTATGGAACTCTTCCATTGTTCTTCTGAATTCTGCTAAAGTTTAGAAATGCTTCGGAACTCTTCCATTGTTCTCGGAATTCTGGTGAAGTTTAAAAATGCTACGGAACTCTTCCATTGTTCTCGGAATTCTGCTGAAGTTTAAAAATGCTACGGAACTCTTCCATTGTTCTTGGGAATTCTGCTGAAGTTTAAAAATGTTACGGATCAATTCCATTGTTCTTTGGAATTCTGCTGAAGTTAGAAAATGCTACGGAACTCTTCCATTGTTCTTCGGAATTCTGCTGAAGTTTAAAAATGCTGTGGAACTCTTCCATTGTTGTTCGGAATTCTGCTGAAGTTTAAAAATGCTACGGAACTCTTCCATTGTTCTTCGGAATTCTGCAGAAGTTTAAAAATGCTACGGAACTCTTCCATTGTTCTTGGAATTCTGGTGAAGTTTAAAAATGCTACGGAACTCTTCCATTGTTCTCAGAATTCTGCTGAAGTTTATAAATTCTACGGTACTCTTCCATTGTTCTTGGGAATTCTGCTGAAGTTTAAAAATGTTACGGATCATTTCCATTGTTCTTCGGAATTCTGCTGAAGTTTAAATATTCTACGGAACTCTTCCATTGTTCTTTGGAATTCTGCTGAAGTTTAAAAATGCTACGGAACTCTTCGATTGTTCTTCGGAATTCTGCTGAAGTTTAAAAATGCTACGGAACTCTTCCATTGTTCTTCTGAGTTCTGCTGAAGTTTAAAAATGCTGCGGAACTCTTCCATTGTTCTTCGGAATTCTGATGAAGTTTAAAACTGCAACGGAACTCTTACATTGTTCTTCGGAATTCTGCTGAAGTTTAAAAATGCTACGGAACTCTTCTATTGTTCTTCGGAATTCTGCTGAAGTTTAAAAATGCTATGGAAATCTTCCATTGTTCTCGGAATTCTGGTGAAGTTTAAAAATGCTACGGAACTCTTCCATTGTTCTCGGAATTCTGGTGAAGTTTAAAAATGCTGCGGAACTCATCCATTGTTCTCGGAATTCTGCTGAAGTTTAAAAATGCTACGGAACTCTTCCATTGTTCTTCGGAATTCTGCTGAAGTTTAAAAATGGTACGGAACTTTTCCATTGTTCTTCGGAATTCTGACGAAGTTTAAAAAGGCTACGGAACTCTTCCATTGTTCTTCGGAATTCTGCTGAAGTTTAAAAATGCTACGGAACTCTTCCATTGTTCTTTGGAATTCTGCAGAAGTTTAAAAATGCTACGGAACTCTTCCATTGTTCTTGGAATTCTGGTGAAGTTTAAAAATGCTACGGAACTCTTCCATTGTTCTCAGAATTCTGCTGAAGCTTATAAATTCTACGGTGCTCTTCCATTGTTCTTGGGAATTCTGCTGAAGTTTAAAAATGTTACGGATCAATTCCATTGTTCTTCGGAATTCTGCTGAAGTTTGAAAATGCTACGGAACTCTTCCATTGTTCACGGAATTCTGGTGAAGTTTAAAAATGCTACGGAACTCTTCCATTGTTCTTTGGAATTCTGCTGAAGTTTAAAAATGCTATGGAACTCTTCCATTGTTCTTCTGAATTCTGCTGAAGTTTAAAAATGCTACAGAACTCTTCCATTGTTCTCGGATTTCTGTTGAAGTTTAAAAATGCTACGGAACTCTTCCATTGTTCTCGGACTTCTGGTGAAGTTTAAAAATGCTACGGAACTCTTCCATTGTTCTCGGAATTCTGCTGAAGTTTAAAAATGCTATGGAACTCTTCCATTGTTCTTCGGAATTCTGCTGAAGTTTAAAAATGTTACGGATCATTTCCATTGTTCTTCGGAATTCTGCTGAAGTTTAAATATTCTACGGAACTCTTCCATTGTTCTTTGGAATTCTGCTGAAGTTTAAAAATGCTACGGAACTCTTCGATTGTTCTTCGGAATTCTGCTGAAGTTTAAAAATGCTACGGAACTCTTCCATTGTTCTTCTGAGTTCTGCTGAAGTTTAAAAATGCTGCGGAACTCTTCCATTGTTCTTCGGAATTCTGATGAAGTTTAAAACTGCAACGGAACTCTTACATTGTTCTTCGGAATTCTGCTGAAGTTTAAAAATGCTACGGAACTCTTCTATTGTTCTTCGGAATTCTGCTGAAGTTTAAAAATGCTATGGAAATCTTCCATTGTTCTCGGAATTCTGGTGAAGTTTAAAAATGCTACGGAACTCTTCCATTGTTCTCGGAATTCTGGTGAAGTTTAAAAATGCTGCGGAACTCATCCATTGTTCTCGGAATTCTGCTGAAGTTTAAAAATGCTACGGAACTCTTCCATTGTTCTTCGGAATTCTGCTGAAGTTTAAAAATGGTACGGAACTTTTCCATTGTTCTTCGGAATTCTGACGAAGTTTAAAAAGGCTACGGAACTCTTCCATTGTTCTTCGGAATTCTGCTGAAGTTTAAAAATGCTACGGAACTCTTCCATTGTTCTTTGGAATTCTGCAGAAGTTTAAAAATGCTACGGAACTCTTCCATTGTTCTTGGAATTCTGGTGAAGTTTAAAAATGCTACGGAACTCTTCCATTGTTCTCAGAATTCTGCTGAAGCTTATAAATTCTACGGTGCTCTTCCATTGTTCTTGGGAATTCTGCTGAAGTTTAAAAATGTTACGGATCAATTCCATTGTTCTTCGGAATTCTGCTGAAGTTTGAAAATGCTACGGAACTCTTCCATTGTTCACGGAATTCTGGTGAAGTTTAAAAATGCTACGGAACTCTTCCATTGTTCTTTGGAATTCTGCTGAAGTTTAAAAATGCTATGGAACTCTTCCATTGTTCTTCTGAATTCTGCTGAAGTTTAAAAATGCTACAGAACTCTTCCATTGTTCTCGGAATTCTGTTGAAGTTTAAAAATGCTACGGAACTCTTCCATTGTTCTCGGACTTCTGGTGAAGTTTAAAAATGCTACGGAACTCTTCCATTGTTCTCGGAATTCTGCTGAAGTTTAAAAATGCTATGGAACTCTTCCATTGTTCTTCGGAATTCTGCTGAAGTTTAAAAATGCTACGGAACTTTTCCATTGTTCTTCGGAATTCTGATGAAGTTTAAAAATGCTACGGAACTCTTCCATTGTTCTTCGGAATTCTGCTGAAGTTTAAAAATGCTACGGAACTCTTCCATTGTTCTTCGGAATTCTGCAGAAGTTTAAAAATGCTACGGAACTCTTCCATTGTTCTTGGAATTCTGGTGAAGTTTAAAAATGCTACGGAACTCTTCCATTGTTCTCAGAATTCTGCTGAAGTTTATGAATTCTACGGTACTCTTCCATTGTTCTTGGGAATTCTGCTGAAGTTTAAAAATATTACGGATCATTTCCATTGTTCTTCGGAATTCTGCTGAAGTTTAAATATACTACGGAACTCTTCCATTGTTCTTTGGAATTCTGCTGAAGTTTAAAAATGCTACGGAACTCTTCGATTGTTCTTTGGAATTCTGCTGAAGTTTAAAAATGCTACGGAACTCTTCCATTGTTCTTCTGAGTTCTGCTGAAGTTTAAAAATGCTGCGGAACTCTTCCATTGTTCTTCGGAATTCTGATGAAGTTTAAAACTGCAACGGAACTCTTCCATTGTTCTTCGGAATTCTGCTGAAGTTTAAAAATGCTACGGAACTCTTCTATTGTTCTTCGGAATTCTGCTGAAGTTTAAAAATGCTATGGAACTCTTCCATTGTTCTCAAGAATTCTGGTGAAGTTTAAAAATGCTACGGAATACTTCCATTGTTCTCGGAAATCTGGTGAAGTTTAAAAATGCTACGGAACTCATCCATTGTTCTCGGAATTCTGCTGAAGTTTAAAAATGCTACGGAACTCTTCCATTGTTCTTCAGAATTCTGCTGAAGTTTAAAAATGGTACGGAACTTTTCCATTGTTCTTCGGAATTCTGACGAAGTTTAAAAAGGCTACGGAACTCTTCCATTGTTCTTCGGAATTCTGCTGAAGTTTAAAAATGCTACGGAACTCTTCCATTGTTCTTCGGAATTCTGCAGAAGTTTAAAAATGCTACAGAACTCTTCCATTGTTCTTGGAATTCTGGTGAAGTTTAAAAATGCTACGGAACTCTTTCATTGTTCTCAGAATTCTGCTGAAGCTTATAAATTCTACGGTGCTCTTCCATTGTTCTTGGGAATTCTGCTGAAGTTTGAAAATGCTACGGAACTCTTCCATTGTTCTTCGGAATTCTGCTGAAGTTTAAAAATGCTACGGAACACTTCCTTTGTTCTTCGGAATTCTGCTGAAGTTTAAAAATGCTACGGAACTCTTCCATTGTTCACGGAATTCTGGTGAAGTTTAAAAATGCTACGGAACTCTTCCATTGTTCTTTGGAATTCTGCTGAAGTTTAAAAATGCTATGGAACTCTTCCATTGTTCTTCTGAATTCTGCTGAAGTTTAAAAATGCTTCGGAACTCTTCCATTGTTCTCGGAATTCTGGTGAAGTTTAAAAATGCTACGGAACTCTTCCATTGTTCTCGGAATTCTGCTGAAGTTTAAAAATGCTACGGAACTCTTCCATTTTTCTTCGGAATTCTGCTGAAGTTTAAAAATGCTACGGAACTTTTCCATTGTTCTTCGGAATTCTGATGAAGTTTAAAAATGCTACGGAACTCTTCCATTGTTCTTCGGAATTCTGCTGAAGTTTAAAAATGCTACGGAACTGTTCCATTGTTTTTCGGAATTCTGCAGAAGTTTAAAAATGCTACGGAACTTTTCCATTGTTCTTGGAATTCTGGTGAAGTTTAAAAATGCTACGGAACTCTTCCATTGTTCTCAGAATTCTGCTGAAGTTTATAAATTCTACGGTACTCTTCCATTGTTCTTGGGAATTCTGCTGAAGTTTAAAAATGTTACGGATCATTTCCATTGTTCTTCGGAATTCTGCTGAAGTTTAAATATGCTACGGAACTCTTCCATTGTTCTTTGGAATTCTGCTGAAGTTTAAAAATGCTACGGAACTCTTCGATTGTTCTTCGGAATTCTGCTGAAGTTTAAAAATGCTATGGAACTCTTCCATTGTTCTTCTGAGTTCTGCTGAAGTTTAAAAATGCTGCGGAACTCTTCCATTGTTCTTCGGAATTCTGATGAAGTTTAAAACTGCAACGGAACTCTTCCATTGTTCTTCGGAATTCTGCTGAAGTTTAAAAATGCTACGGAACTCTTCTATTGTTCTTCGGAATTCTGCTGAAGTTTAAAAATGCTATGGAACTCTTCCATTGTTCTTCGGAATTCTGCTGAAGTTTGAAAATGCTACGGAGCTCTTCCATTGTTCACGGAATTCTGGTGAAGTTTAAAAATGCTACGGAACTCTTCCATTGTTCTTTGGAATTCTGCAGAAGTTTAAAAATGCTATGGAACTCTTCCATTGTTCTCGGAATTCTGGTGAAGTTTAAAAATGCTACGGAACTCTTTCATTGTTCTCGGAATTCTGGTGAAGTTTAAAAATGCTACGGAACTCATCCATTGTTCTCGGAATTCTGCTGAAGTTTAAAAATGCTACGGAACTCTTCCATTGTTCTTCGGAATTCTGCTGAAGTTTAAAAATGGTACGGAACTTTCCCATTGTTCTTCGGAATTCTGACGAAGTTTAAAAAGGCTACGGAACTCTTCCATTGTTCTTCGGAATTCTGCTGAAGTTTAAAAATGCTACGGAATTCTTCCATTGTTCTTCGGAATTCTGCAGAAGTTTAAAAATGCTACGGAACTCTTCCATTGTTCTTGGAATTCTGGTGAAGTTTAAAAATGCTACGGAACTCTTCCATTGTTCTCAGAATTCTGCTGAAGCTTATAAATTCTACGGTGCTCTTCCATTGTTCTTGGGAATTCTGCTGAAGTTTAAAAATGCTACGGAACTCTTCCCTTGTTTTGCGGAATTCTTCTGAAGTTTATAAATTCTACGGTACTCTTCCATTGTTCTTGGGAATTCTGGTGAAGTTTAAAAATGCTACGGAACTCTTCCATTGTTCTCAGAATTCTGCTGAAGTTTATAAATTCTACGGTACTCTTCCATTGTTCTTGGGAATTCTGCTGAAGTTTAAAAATGTTACGGATCATTTCCATTGTTCTTCGGAATTCTGCTGAAGTTTAAATATGCTACGGAACTCTTCCATTGTTCTTTGGAATTCTGCTGAAGTTTAAAAATGCTACGGAACTCTTCGATTGTTCTTCGGAATTCTGCTGAAGTTTAAAAATGCTACTGAACTCTTCCATTGTTCTTCTGAGTTCTGCTGAAGTTTAAAAATGCTGCGGAACTCTTCCATTGTTCTTCGGAATTCTGATGAAGTTTAAAACTGCAACGGAACTCTTCCATTGTTCTTCGGAATTCTGCTGAAGTTTAAAAATGCTACGGAACTCTTCTATTGTTCTTCGGAATTCTGCTGAAGTTTAAAAATGCTATGGAACTCTTCCATTGTTCTCGGAATTCTGGTGAAGTTTAAAAATGCTACGGAACTCTTCCATTGTTCTCGGAATTCTGGTGAAGTTTAAAAATGCTACGGAACTCATCCATTGTTCTCGGAATTCTGCTGAAGTTTAAAAATGCTACGGAACTCTTCCATTGTTCTTCGGAATTCTGCTGAAGTTTAAAAATGCTACGGAACTTTTCCATTGTTCTTCGGAATTCTGACGAAGTTTTAAAAGGCTACGGAACTCTTCCATTGTTCTTCGGAATTCTGCTGAAGTTTAAAAATGCTACGGAACTCTTCCATTGTTCTTCGAAATTCTGCAGAAGTTTAAAAATGCTACGGAACTCTTCCATTGTTCTTGGAATTCTGGTGAAGTTTAAAAATGCTACGGAACTCTTCCATTGTTCTCAGAATTCTGCTGAAGCTTATAAATTCTACGGTGCTCTTCCATTGTTCTTGGGAATTCTGCTGAAGTTTAAAAATGTTACGGATCAATTCCATTGTTCTTCGGAATTCTGCTGAAGTTTGAAAATGCTACGGAGCTCTTCCATTGTTCACGGAATTCTGGTGAAGTTTAAAAATGCTACGGAACTCTTCCATTGTTCTTTGGAATTCTGCAGAAGTTTAAAAATGCTATGGAACTCTTCCATTGTTCTTGGAATTCTGGTGAAGTTTAAAAAATGCTACGGAACTCTTTCATTGTTCTCGGAATTCTGGTGAAGTTTAAAAATGCTACGGAACTCATCCATTGTTCTCGGAATTCTGCTGAAGTTTAAAAATGCTACGGAACTCTTCCATTGTTCTTCGGAATTCTGCTGAAGTTTAAAAATGGTACGGAACTTTCCCATTGTTCTTCGGAATTCTGACGAAGTTTAAAAAGGCTACGGAACTCTTCCATTGTTCTTCGGAATTCTGCTGAAGTTTAAAAATGCTCCGGAATTCTTCCATTGTTCTTCGGAATTCTGCAGAAGTTTAAAAATGCTACGGAACTCTTCCATTGTTCTTGGAATTCTGGTGAAGTTTAAAAATGCTACGGAACTCTTCCATTGTTCTCAGAATTCTGCTGAAGCTTATAAATTCTACGGTGCTCTTCCATTGTTCTTGGGAATTCTGCTGAAGTTTAAAAATGTTACGGATCAATTCCATTGTTCTTCGGAATTCTGCTGAAGTTTAAAAATGCTACGGAACTTTTCCATTGTTCTTCGGAATTCTGCTGAAGTTTAAAAATGCTACGGAACTCATCCATTGTTCTTCGGAATTCTGCTGAAGTTTAAAAATGCTACGGAACACTTCCTTTGTTCTTCGGAATTCTGCTGAAGTTTAAAAATGCTACAGAACTCTTCCATTGTTCACGGTATTCTGGTGAAGTTTAAAAATGCTACGGAACTCTTCCATTGTTCTTCGGAATTCTGCTGAAGTTTAAAATTGCTACGGGACACTTCCATTGTTCTTCTGAGTTCTGCTGAAGTTTAAAAAGGCTACGGAACTCTTCCATTGTTCTTTGGAATTCTGATGAAGTTTAAAATTGCAACGGAACTCTTCCATTGTTCTTCGGAATTCTGCTGAAGTTGAAAAATGCTACGGAACTCTTCCATTGTTCTTCGGAATTCTGCTGAAGTTTAAAAATGCTACGGAACTCTTCCATTGTTCTCGGAATTCTGGTGAAGTTTAAAAATGCTGCGGAACTCATCCATTGTTCTTGGAATTCTGATGAAGTTTAAAAATGCTACGGAACTCTTCCATTGTTCTTCGGAATTCTGCTGTAATTTAAAAATGCTACGGAACTCTTCCATTGTTCTTCGGAATTCTGCTGAAGTTTAAAAATGCTACGGAACTCTTCCATTGTTCTTCGGAATTCTGCTGAAGTTTAAAAATGCTATGGAACTCTTCCATTGTTTTTCGGAATTCTGCTGAAGTTTAAAAATGCTGTGGAACTCTTCCATTGTTCTCGGAATTCTTCTGAAGTTTGAAAATGCTACGGAACTCTTCCATTGTTCTTCAGAATACTGCTGAAGTTTAAAAATGCTACGGAACACTTCCTTTGTTCTTCGGAATTCTGCTGAAGTTTAAAAATGCTACAGAACTCTTCTCTTGTTCTTCAGAATTCTGCTGAAGTTTAAAAATGCTACGGAACACTTCCTTTGTTCTTCCGAATTCTGCTGAAGTTTAAAAATGCTACAGAACTCTTCCATTGTTCACGGTATTCTGGTGAAGTTTAAAAATGCTACGGAACTCTTCCATTGTTCTTCGGAATTCTGCTGAAGTTTAAAAATGCTACGGGACTCTTCCATTGTTCTTCTGAGTTCTGCTGAAGTTTAAAAAGGCTACGGAACTCTTCTATTGTTCTTCGGAATTCTGATGAAGTTTAAAACTGCAACGGAACTCTTCCATTGTTCTTCGGAATTCTGCTGAAGTTTAAAAATGCTACGGAACACTTCCATTGTTCTTCGGAATTCTGCTGAAGTTTAAAAATGCTACGGAACTCTTCCATTGTTCTCGGAATTCTGCTGAAGTTTAAAAATGACTGCGAACTCATCCATTGTTCTCGGAATTCTGCTGAAGTTTAAAAATGCTACAGAACTCTTCCATTGTTCTTCGGAATTCTGCTGTAATTTAAAAATGCTACGGAACTCTTCCATTGTTCTTCGGAATTCTGCTGAAGTTTAAAAATGCTACGGAACTCTTCCATTGTTTTTCGGAATTCTGCTGAAGATTAAAAATGCTGTGGAGCTCTTCCATTGTTCTTGGAATTCTTCTGAAGTTTGAAAATGCTACGGAACTCTTCCATTGTTCTTCAGAATACTGCTGAAGTTTAAAAATGCTACGGAACACTTCCTTTGTTCTTCGAAATTCTGCTGAAGTTTAAAAATGCTACGGAACTCTTCCAATGTTCACGGAATTCTGGTGAAGTTTAAAAATGCTACGGAACTCTTCCATTGTTATTCTTAATTCTGCTGAAGTTTACAAATGCTACGGAACTCTTCCATTGTTCTTCGGAATTCTGCTGAAGTCTAAAAATGCTATGGAACTCTTCCATTTTTCTTCTGAATTCTGCTGAAGTTTAAAAATGCTACGGAACTCTTCCATTGTTCACGGAATTCTGGTGAAGTTTAAAAATGCTACGGAACTCTTCCATTGTTATTCTTAATTCTGCGGAAGTTTAAAAATGCTACGGAACTCTTCCATTGTTCTTCGGAATTCTGCTGAAGTTTAAAAATGCTATGGAACTCTTCCATTGTTCTTCTGAATTCTGCTGAAGTTTAAAAATGCTACGGAACTCTTCCATTGTTCTCGGAATTCTGTTGAAGTTTAAAAATGCTACGGAACTCTTCCATTGTTCTCGGAATTCTGGTGAAGTTTAAAAATGCTACGGAACTCTTCCTTTGTTCTCAGAATTCTGCTGAAGTTTAAAAATGCTATGGAACTCTTCCATTGTTCTTCGGAATTCTGCTGAAGTTTAAAAATGCTACGGAACTTTTCCATTGTTCTTCAGAATTCTGATGAAGTTCAAAAATGCTACGGAACTCTTCCATTGTTCTTCGGAATTCTGCTGAAGTTTAAAAATGCTACGGAACTCTTCCATTGTTCTTCGGAATTCTGCAGAAGTTTAAAAATGCTACGGAAATCTTCCATTGTTCTTGGAATTCTGGTGAAGTTTAAAAATGCTACGGAACTCTTCCATTGTTCTCAGAATTCTGCTGAAGTTTATAAATTCTACGGTACTCTTCCATTGTTCTTGGGAATTCTGCTGAAGTTTAAAAATGTTACGGATCATTTCCATTGTTCTTCGGAATTCTGCTGAAGTTTAAATATGCTACAGAACTCTTCCATTGTTCTTCGGAATTCTGCTGAAGTTTAAAAATGCTACGGAACTCTTTGATTGTTCTTCGGAATTCTGCTGAAGTTTAAAAATGTTACAGAACTCTTCCATTGTTCTTCTGAGTTCTGCTGAAGTTTAAAAATGCTACGGAACTCTTCCATTGTTATTCTTAATTCTGCTGAAGTTTAAACATGCTACGGAACTCTTCCATTGTTCTTCGGAATTCTGCTGTAATTTAAAAATGCTACGGAACTCTTCCATTGTTCTTCGGAATTCTACTGAAGTTTAAAAATGCTACGGAACTCTTCCATTGTTCTTCGGAATTCTGCTGAAGTTTAAAAATGCTACGGAACTCTTCCATTGTTTTTCGGAATTCTGCCGAAGTTTAAAAATGCTGTGGAACTCTTCCATTGTTCTCGGAATTCTTTTGAAGTTTGAAAATGCTACGGAACTCTTCCATTGTTCTTCAGAATACTGCTGAAGTTTAAAAATGCTACGGAACACTTCCTTTGTTCTTCGGAATTCTGCTGAAGTTTAAAAATGCTACGGAACTTTTCCATTGTTCTTCGGAATTCTGATGAAGTTTAAAAATGCTACGGAACTCTTCCATTTTTCTTCGGAATTCTGCTGAAGTTTAAAAATGCTACGGAACTTTTCCATTGTTCTTCGGAATTCTGATGAAGTTTAAAAATGCTACGGAACTCTTCCATTGTTCTTCGGAATTCTGCTGAAGTTTAAAAATGCTACGGAACTCTTCCATTGTTTTTCGGAATTCTGCAGAAGTTTAAAAATGCTACGGAACTCTTCCATTTTTCTTCGGAATTCTGCTGAAGTTTAAAAATGCTACGGAACTTTTCCATTGTTCTTCGGAATTCTGATGAAGTTTAAAAATGCTACGGAACTCTTCCATTGTTCTTCGGAATTCTGCTGAAGTTTAAAAATGCTACGGAACTCTTCCATTGTTTTTCGGAATTCTGCAGAAGTTTAAAAATGCTACGGAACTCTTCCATTGTTCTTGGAATTCTGGTGAAGTTTAAAAATGCTACGGAACTCTTCCATTGTTCTCAGAATTCTGCTGAAGTTTATAAATTCTACGGTACTCTTCCATTGTTCTTGGGAATTCTGCTGAAGTTTAAAAATGTTACGGATCATTTCCATTGTTCTTCGGAATTCTGCTGAAGTTTAAATATGCTACGGAACTCTTCCATTGTTCTTTGGAATTCTGCTGAAGTTTAAAAATGCTACGGAACTCTTCGATTGTTCTTCGGAATTCTGCTGAAGTTTAAAAATGCTACGGAACTCTTCCATTGTTCTTCTGAGTTCTGCTGAAGTTTAAAAATGCTGCGGAACTCTTCCATTGTTCTTCGGAATTCTGATGAAGTTTAAAACTGCAACGGAACTCTTCCATTGTTCTTCGGAATTCTGCTGAAGTTTAAAAATGCTACGGAACTCTTCTATTGTTCTTCGGAATTCTGTTGAAGTTTAAAAATGCTATGGAACTCTTCCATTGTTCTCGGAATTCTGGTGAAGTTTAAAAATGCTACGGAACTCTTCCATTGTTCTCGGAATTCTGGTGAAGTTTAAAAATGCTACGGAACTCATCCATTGTTCTCGGAATTCTGCTGAAGTTTAAAAATGCTACGGAACTCTTCCATTGTTCTTCGGAATTCTGCTGAAGTTTAAAAATGGTACGGAACTTTTCCATTGTTCTTCGGAATTCTGACGAAGTTTTAAAAGGCTACGGAACTCTTCCATTGTTCTTCGGAATTCTGCTGAAGTTTAAAAATGCTACGGAACTCTTCCATTGTTCTTCGAAATTCTGCAGAAGTTTAAAAATGCTACGGAACTCTTCCATTGTTCTTGGAATTCTGGTGAAGTTTAAAAATGCTACGGAACTCTTCCATTGTTCTCAGAATTCTGCTGAAGCTTATAAATTCTACGGTGCTCTTCCATTGTTCTTGGGAATTCTGCTGAAGTTTAAAAATGTTACGGATCAATTCCATTGTTCTTCGGAATTCTGCTGAAGTTTGAAAATGCTACGGAGCTCTTCCATTGTTCACGGAATTCTGGTGAAGTTTAAAAATGCTACGGAACTCTTCCATTGTTCTTCGGAATTCTGCAGAAGTTTAAAAATGCTATGGAACTCTTCCATTGTTCTCGGAATTCTGGTGAAGTTTAAAAATGCTACGGAACTCTTTCATTGTTCACGGAATTCTGGTGAAGTTTAAAAATGCTACGGAACTCATCCATTGTTCTCGGAATTCTGCTGAAGTTTAAAAATGCTACGGAACTCTTCCATTGTTCTTCGGAATTCTGCTGAAGTTTAAAAATGGTACGGAACTTTCCCATTGTTCTTCGGAATTCTGACGAAGTTTAAAAATGCTACGGAACTCTTCCATTGTTCTTCGGAATTCTGCTGAAGTTTAAAAATGCTACGGAACTCTCTCATTGTTCTTCGGAATTCTGCAGAAGTTTAAAAATGCTACGGAACTCTTCCATTGTTCTTGGAATTCTGGTGAAGTTTAAAAATGCTACGGAACTCTTCCATTGTTCTCAGAATTCTGCTGAAGCTTATAAATTCTACGGTGCTCTTCCATTGTTCTTGGGAATTCTGCTGAAGTTTAAAAATGTTACGGATCAATTCCATTGTTCTTCGGAATTCTGCTGAAGTTTAAAAATGCTACGGGACTCTTCCATTGTTCTTCTGAGTTCTGCTGAAGTTTAAAAAGGCTACGGAACTCTTCCATTGTTCTTCGGAATTCTGATGAAGTTTAAAACTGCAACGGATCTCTTCCATTGTTCTTCGGGATTCTGCTGAAGTTTACAAATGCTACGGAACTCTTCCATTGTTCTACGGAATTCTGCTGAAGTTTAAAAATGCTACGGAACTCTTCCATTGTTCTCGGAATTCTGGTGAAGTTTAAAATTCTGCGGAACTCATCCATTGTTCTCGGAATTCTGCTGAAGTTTAAAAATGCTACCGAACTCTTCCATTGTTCTTCGGAATTCTGCTGTAATTTAAAAATGCTACGGAACTCTTCCATTGTTCTTCGGAATTCTGCTGAAGTTTAAAAATGCTACGGAACTTTTCCATTGTTCTTCGGAATTCTGCTGTAATTTAAAAAAGCTACGGAACTCTTCCATTGTTCTTCGGAATTCTGCTGAAGTTTAAAAATGCTACGGAACTCTTCCATTGTTCTTCGGAATTCTGCTGAAGTTTAAAAATGCTACGGAACTCTTCCATTGTTTTTCGGAATTCTGCTGAAGTTTAAAAATGCTGTGGAACTCTTCCATTGTTCTCGGAATTCTTCTGAAGTTTGAAAATGCTTCGGAACTCTTCCATTGTTCTTCAGAATACTGCTGAAGTTTAAAAATGCTACGGAACACTTCCTTTGTTCTTCGGAATTCTGCTGAAGTTTAAAAATGCTACGGAACTCTTCCATTGTTCTCGGAATTCTGCTGAAGTTTAAAAATGCTACGGAACTCTTTCATTGTTATTCTTAATTCTGCTGAAGTTTAAAAATGCTACAGAACTCTTCCATTGTTCTTCGGAATTCTGCTGAAGTTTAAAAATGCTATGGAACTCATCCATTGTTCTTCTGAATTCTGCTAAAGTTTAAAAATGCTACGGAACTCTTCCATTGTTCTCGCAATTCTGGTGAAGTTTAAAAATGCTACGGAACTCTTCCATTGTTCTTGGAATTCTGCTGAAGTTTAAAAATGCTATGGAACTCTTCCATTGTTCTTCGGAATTCTGCTGAAGTTTAAAAATGCTACGGAACTTTTCCATTGTTCTTTGGAATTCTGATGAAGTTTAAAAATGCTACGGAACTCTTCCATTATTCTCAGAATTCTGCTGAAGCTTATAAATTCTGCGGTACTCTTCCATTGTTCTTGGGAATTCTGCTGAAGTTTAAAAATGTTACGGATCATTTCCATTGTTCTTCGGAATTCTGCTGAAGTTTAAATATGCTACAGAACTCTTCCATTGTTCTTCGGAATTCTGCTGAAGTTTAAAAATGCTACGGAACTGTTCGATTGTTCTTCGGAATTCTGCTGAAGTTTAAAAATGCTACGGAACTCTTCCATTGTTCTTCTGAGTTCTGCTGAAGTTTAAAAATGCTACGGGACTCTTCCATTGTTCTTCTGAGTTCTGCTGAAGTTTAAAAAGGCTACGGAACTCTTCCATTGTTCTTCGGAATTCTGATGAAGTTTAAAACTGCAACGGATCTCTTCCATTGTTCTTCGGGATTCTGCTGAAGTTTACAAATGCTACGGAACTCTTCCATTGTTCTACGGAATTCTGCTGAAGTTTAAAAATGCTACGGAACTCTTCCATTGTTCTCGGAATTCTGGTGAAGTTTAAAATTCTGCGGAACTCATCCATTGTTCTCGGAATTCTGCTGAAGTTTAAAAATGCTACCGAACTCTTCCATTGTTCTTCGGAATTCTGCTGTAATTTAAAAATGCTACGGAACTCTTCCATTGTTCTTCGGAATTCTGCTGAAGTTTAAAAATGCTACGGAACTTTTCCATTGTTCTTCGGAATTCTGCTGTAATTTAAAAAAGCTACGGAACTCTTCCATTGTTCTTCGGAATTCTGCTGAAGTTTAAAAATGCTACGGAACTCTTCCATTGTTCTTCGGAATTCTGCTGAAGTTTAAAAATGCTACGGAACTCTTCCATTGTTTTTCGGAATTCTGCTGAAGTTTAAAAATGCTGTGGAACTCTTCCATTGTTCTCGGAATTCTTCTGAAGTTTGAAAATGCTTCGGAACTCTTCCATTGTTCTTCAGAATACTGCTGAAGTTTAAAAATGCTACGGAACACTTCCTTTGTTCTTCGGAATTCTGCTGAAGTTTAAAAATGCTACGGAACTCTTCCATTGTTCTCGGAATTCTGCTGAAGTTTAAAAATGCTACGGAACTCTTTCATTGTTATTCTTAATTCTGCTGAAGTTTAAAAATGCTACAGAACTCTTCCATTGTTCTTCGGAATTCTGCTGAAGTTTAAAAATGCTATGGAACTCATCCATTGTTCTTCTGAATTCTGCTAAAGTTTAAAAATGCTACGGAACTCTTCCATTGTTCTCGCAATTCTGGTGAAGTTTAAAAATGCTACGGAACTCTTCCATTGTTCTTGGAATTCTGCTGAAGTTTAAAAATGCTATGGAACTCTTCCATTGTTCTTCGGAATTCTGCTGAAGTTTAAAAATGCTACGGAACTTTTCCATTGTTCTTTGGAATTCTGATGAAGTTTAAAAATGCTACGGAACTCTTCCATTATTCTCAGAATTCTGCTGAAGCTTATAAATTCTGCGGTACTCTTCCATTGTTCTTGGGAATTCTGCTGAAGTTTAAAAATGTTACGGATCATTTCCATTGTTCTTCGGAATTCTGCTGAAGTTTAAATATGCTACAGAACTCTTCCATTGTTCTTCGGAATTCTGCTGAAGTTTAAAAATGCTACGGAACTGTTCGATTGTTCTTCGGAATTCTGCTGAAGTTTAAAAATGCTACGGAACTCTTCCATTGTTCTTCTGAGTTCTGCTGAAGTTTAAAAATGCTGCGGAACTCTTCCATTGTTCTTCGGAATTCTGATGAAGTTTAAAACTGCAACGGAACTCTTCCATTGTTCTTCGGAATTCTGCTGAAGTTTAAAAATGCTACGGAACTCTTCCATTGTTCTTCGGAATTCTGCTGAAGTTTAAAAATGCTATGGAACTCTTCCATTGTTCTTGGAATTCTGGTGAAGTTGAAAAATGCTACGGAACTCTTCCATTGTTCTCGGAATTCTGGTGAAGTTTAAAAATGCTACGGAACTCATCCATTGTTCTCGGAATTCTGCTGAAGTTTAAAAATGCTACGGAACTCTTCCATTGTTCTTCGGAATTCTGCTGAAGTTTAAAAATGCTACGGAATTCTTTCATTGTTCTTCGGAATTCTTCAGAAGTTTAAAAATGCTACGGAACTCTTCCATCGTTCTTGGAATTCTGGTGAAGTTTAAAAATGCTACGGAACTCTTCCATTGTTCTCAGAATTCTGCTGAAGCTTATAAATTCTACGGTGCTCTTCCATTGTTCTTGGGAATTCTGCTGAAGTTTAAAAATGTTACGGATCAATTCCATTGTTCTTCGGAATTCTGCTGAAGTTTAAAAATGCTACGGAACTCTTCCATTGTTCTTCGGAATTCTGCTGAAGTTTAAAAATGCTACGGAACTCTTCCATTGTTCTTCGGAATTCTGCTGAAGTTTAAAAATGCTACAGAACTCTTTCATTGTTTTGCAGAATTCTGCTGAAGTTTAAAAATGCTACGGAACTCTTCCATTTTTCTCGGAATTCTTCTGAAGTTTAAAAATGCTGCAGAACTCTTCTCTTGTTCTTCAGAATTCTGCTGAAGTTTAAAAATGCTACGGAACTCTTCCATTGTTCTCGGAATTCTGGTGAAGTTTAAAAATGACTGCGGAACTCATCCATTGTTCTCGGAATTCTGCTGAAGTTTAAAAATGCTACGGAACTCTTCCATTGTTCTTCTGAGTTCTGCTGAAGTTTAAAAATGCTGTGGAACTCTTCAATTGTTCTTCGGAATTCTGATGAAGTTTAAAACTGCAACGGAACTCTTCCATTGTTCTTCGGAATTCTGCTGAAGTTTAAAAATGCTACGGAACTCTTCCATTGTTTTTCGGAATTCTGCAGAAGTTTAAAAATGCTGTGGAGCTCTTCCATTGTTCTCGGAATTCTTCTGAAGTTTGAAAATGCTACGGAACTCTTCCATTGTTCTTCAGAATTCTGCTGAAGTTTAAAAATGCTACGGAACACTTCCTTTGTTCTTCGGAATTCTGCTGAAGTTTAAAAATGCTACAGAACTCTTCCATTGTTCACGGTATTCTGGTGAAGTTTAAAAATGCTACGGAACTCTTCCATTGTTCTTCGGAATTCTGCTGAAGTTTAAAAATGCTACGTAACTCTTCCATTGTTTTGCGGAATTCTTCTGAAGTTTATAAATGCTACAGAACTCTTCTCTTGTTCTTCAGAATTCTGCTGAAGTTTAAAAATGCTACGGAACACTGCCTTTGTTCTTCGGAATTCTGCTGAAGTTTAAAATGCTACAGAACTCTTCCATTGTTCACGGTATTCTGGTGAAGTTTAAAAATGCTACGGAACTCTTCCATTGTTCTTCGGAATTCTGCTGAAGTTTAAAATTGCTACGGGACTCTTCCATTGTTCTTCTGAGTTCTGCTGAAGTTTAAAAAGGCTACGGAACTCTTCCATTGTTCTTCGGAATTCTGATGAAGTTTAAAACTGCAACGGAACTCTTCCATTGTTCTTCGTAATTCTGCTGAAGTTTAAAAATGCTACGGAACTCTTCCATTGTTCTTCGGAATTCTGCTGAAGTTTAAAAATGCTACGGAACTCTTCCATTGTTCTCGGAATTCTGGTGAAGTTTAAAAATACTGCGGAACTCATCCATAGTTCTTGGAATTCTGCTGAAGTTTAAAAATGCTACGGAACTCTTCCATTGTTATTCGGAATTCTGCTGTAATTAAAAAATGCTACGGAACTCTTCCATTGCTCTTCGGAATTCTGCTGAAGTTTAAAAATGCTACGGAACTCTTCCATTGTTCTTCGGAATTCTGCTGAAGTTTAAAAATGCTATGGAACTCTTCCATTATTTTTCAGAATTCTGCTGAAGTTTAAAAATGCTGTGGAACTCTTCCATTGTTCTCGGAATTCTTCTGAAGTTTGAAAATGCTACGGAACTCTTCCATTGTTCTTCAGAATACTGCTGAAGTTTAAAAATGCTACAGAACTCTTCACTTGTTCTTCAGAATTCTGCTGAAGTTTAAAAATGCTACGGAACAGTTCCTTTGTTCTTCGGAATTCTGCTGAAGTTTAAAAATGCTACAGAACTCTTCCATTGTTCACGGTATTCTGGTGAAGTTTAAAAATGCTACGGAACTCTTCCATTGTTCTTCGGAATTCTGTTGAAGTTTAAAAATGCTACGGGACTCTTCCATTGTTCTTCTGAGTTCTGCTGAAGTTTAAAAAGGCTACGGAACTCTTCCATTGTTCTTCGGAATTCTGATGAAGTTTAAAACTGCAACGGAACTCATCCATTGATCTTGGAATTCTGGTGAAGTTTAAAAATGCTACGGAACTCTTCCATTGTTCTCAGAATTCTGCTGAAGCTTATAAATTCTACGGTGCTCTTCCATTGTTCTTGGGAATTCTGCTGAAGTTTAAAAATGTTACGGATCAATTCCATTGTTCTTCGGAATTCTGCTGAAGTTTGAAAATGCTACGGAACTCTTCCATTGTTCTTCGGAATTCTGCTGAAGTTTAAAAATGCTGTGGAACTCTTCCATTGTTCTTCGGAATTCTGCTGAAGTTTAAAAATGCTACGGAACTCTTCCATTGTTCTTCGGAATTCTGCAGAAGTTTAAAAATGCTACGGAACTCTTCCATTGTTCTTGGAATTCTGGTGAAGTTTAAAAATGCTACGGAACTCTTCCATTGTTCTCAGATTTCTGATGAAGTTTATAAATTCTACGGTACTCTTCCATTGTTCTTGGGAATTCTGCTGAAGTTTAAAAATGTTACGGATCATTTCCATTGTTCTTCGGAATTCTGCTGAAGTTTAAACATGCTACGGAACTCTTCCATTGTTCTTCGGAATTCTGCTGAAGTTTAAAAATGCTACGCAACTCTTCGATTGTTCTTCGGAATTCTGCTGAAGTATAAAAATGCTACGGAACTCTTCCATTGTTCTTCTGAGTTCTGCT
The DNA here is from genome assembly GCF_046119375.1 of Phyllobates terribilis. Classification (NCBI taxonomy): domain Eukaryota; kingdom Metazoa; phylum Chordata; class Amphibia; order Anura; family Dendrobatidae; genus Phyllobates; species Phyllobates terribilis. The sequence goes on along the minus strand of NW_027363785.1, from coordinate 163,438 downwards.
GAAGTTTAAAAATGCTGTGGAACTCTTCCATTGTTCTTCGGAATTCTGATGAAGTTTAAAACTTCAACGGAACTCTTCCATTGTTCTTCGGAATTCTGCTGAAGTTTAAAAATGCTACGGAACTCTTCCATTGTTCTTCAGAATTCTACAGAAGTTTAAAAATGCTATGGAACTCTTCCATTGTTCTCGGAATTCTGGTGAAGTTTAAAAATGCTACGGAACTCTTTCATTGTTCTTCAGAATACTGCTGAAGTTTAAAAATGCTACAGAACTCTTCTCTTGTTCTTCAGAATTCTGCTGAAGTTTAAAAATGCTACGGAACAGTTCCTTTGTTCTTCGGAATTCTGCTGAAGTTTAAAAATGCTACAGAACTCTTCCATTGTTCACGGTATTCTGGTGAAGTTTAAAAATGCTACGGAACTCTTCCATTGTTCTTCGGAATTCTGTTGAAGTTTAAAAATGCTACGGGACTCTTCCATTGTTCTTCTGAGTTCTGCTGAAGTTTAAAAAGGCTACGGAACTCTTCCATTGTTCTTCGGAATTCTGATGAAGTTTAAAACTGCAACGGAACTCTTCCATTGATCTTGGAATTCTGGTGAAGTTTAAAAATGCTACGGAACTCTTCCATTGTTCTCAGAATTCTGCTGAAGCTTATAAATTCTACGGTGCTCTTCCATTGTTCTTGGGAATTCTGCTGAAGTTTAAAAATGTTACGGATCAATTCCATTGTTCTTCGGAATTCTGCTGAAGTTTGAAAATGCTACGGAACTCTTCCATTGTTCTTCGGAATTCTGCTGAAGTTTAAAAATGCTGTGGAACTCTTCCATTGTTCTTCGGAATTCTGCTGAAGTTTAAAAATGCTACGGAACTCTTCCATTGTTCTTCGGAATTCTGCAGAAGTTTAAAAATGCTACGGAACTCTTCCATTGTTCTTGGTATTCTGGTGAAGTTTAAAAATGCTACGGAACTCTTCCATTGTTCTCAGATTTCTGATGAAGTTTATAAATTCTACGGTACTCTTCCATTGTTCTCGGAATTCTGCTGAAGTTTAAAAATGTTACGGATCATTTCCATTGTTCTTCGGAATTCTGCTGAAGTTTAAACATGCTACGGAACTCTTCCATTGTTCTTCGGAATTCTGCTGAAGTTTAAAAATGCTACGCAACTCTTCGATTGTTCTTCGGAATTCTGCTGAAGTATAAAAATGCTACGGAACTCTTCCATTGTTCTTCTGAGTTCTGCTGAAGTTTAAAAATGCTGTGGAACTCTTCCATTGTTCTTCGGAATTCTGATGAAGTTTAAAACTGCAACGGAACTCTTCCATTGTTCTTCGGAATTCTGCTGAAGTTTAAAAATGCTACGGAACTCTTCCATTGTTCTTCGGAATTCTACAGAAGTTTAAAAATGCTATGGAACTCTTCCATTGTTCTCGGAATTCTGGTGAAGTTTAAAAATGCTACGGAACTCTTTCATTGTTCTCGGAATTCTGGTGAAGTTTAAAAATGCTACGGAACTCATCCATTGTTCTCGGAATTCTGCTGAAGTTTAAAAATGCTATGGAACTCTTCCATTGTTCTTCGGAATTCTGCTGAAGTTTAAAAATGGTACGGAACTTTTCCATTGTTCTTCGGAATTCTGACGAAGTTTAAAAAGGCTACGGAACTCTTCCATTGTTCTTCGGAATTCTGCTGAAGTTTAAAAATGCTACAGAACTCTTCCATTGTTCTTCGGAATTCTGCAGAAGTTTAAAAATGCTACGGAACTCTTCCATTGTTCTTGGAATTCTGGTGAAGTTTAAAAATGCTACGGAACTCTTCCATTGTTCTCAGAATTCTGCTGAAGCTTATAAATTCTACGGTGCACTTCCATTGTTCTTGGGAATTCTGCTGAAGTTTAAAAATGTTACGGATCAATTCCATTGTTCTTCGGAATTCTGCTGAAGTTTAAAAATGCTACGGAACTCTTCCATTGTTCTTCGGAATTCTGCTGAAGTTTAAAAATGCTGTGGAGCTCTTCCATTGTTCTCGGAATTCTTCTGAAGTTTGAAAATGCTACGGAACTCTTCCATTGTTCTTCAGAATTCTGCTGAAGTTTAAAAATCCTACGGAACACTTCCTTTGTTCTTCGGAATTCTGCTGAAGTTTAAAAATGCTACAGAACTCTTCCATTGTTCACGGTATTCTGGTGAAGTTTAAAAATGCTACGGAACTCTTCCATTGTTCTTCGGAATTCTGCTGAAGTTTAAAAATGCTACGTAACTCTTCCATTGTTTTGCGGAATTCTTCTGAAGTTTATAAATGCTACAGAACTCTTCTCTTGTTCTTCAGAATTCTGCTGAAGTTTAAAAATGCTCCGGAACACTTCCTTTTTTCTTCGGAATTCTGCTGAAGTTTAAAAATGCTACAGAACTCTTCCATTGTTCACGGTATTCTGGTGAAGTTTAAAAATGCTACGGAACTCTTCCATTGTTCTTCGGAATTCTGCTGAAGTTTAAAATTGCTACGGGACTCTTCCATTGTTCTTCTGAGTTCTGCTGAAGTTTAAAAAGGCTACGGAACTCTTCCATTGTTCTTCGGAATTCTGATGAAGTTTAAAACTGCAACGGAACTCTTCCATTGTTCTTCGGAATTCTGCTGAAGTTTAAAAATGCTACGGAACTCTTCCATTGTTCTTCGGAATTCTGCTGAAGTTTAAAAATGCTACGGAACTCTTCCATTGTTCTCGGAATTCTGGTGAAGTTTAAAAATGCTGCGGAACTCATCCATTGTTCTTGGAATTCTGCTGAAGTTTAAAAATGCTACGGAATTCTTCCATTGTTATTCGGAATTCTGCTGTAATTTAAAAATGCTACGGAACTCTTCCATTGTTCTTCGGAATTCTGCTGAAGTTTAAAAATGCTACGGAACTCTTCCATTGTTCTTCGGAATTCTGCTGAAGTTTAAAAATGCTATGGAACTCTTCCATTGTTTTTCGGAATTCTGCTGAAGTTTAAAAATGCTGTGGAACTCTTCCATTGTTCTTGGAATTCTTCTGAAGTTTGAAAATGCTACGGAGCTCTTCCATTGTTCTTCAGAATACTGCTGAAGTTTAAAAATGCTACGGAACACTTCCTTTGTTCTTCGGAATTCTGCTGAAGTTTAAAAATGCTACAGAACTCTTCTCTTGTTCTTCAGAATTCTGCTGAAGTTTAAAAATGCTACGGAACACTTCCTTTGTTCTTCGGAATTCTGCTGAAGTTTAAAAATGCTACAGAACTCTTCCATTGTTCACTGTATTCTGGTGAAGTTTAAAAATGCTACGGAACTCTTCCATTGTTCTTCGGAATTCTGCTGAAGTTTAAAAATGCTACGGAACTCTTCCATTGTTCTTCGGAATTCTGATGAAGTTTAAAACTGCAACGGAACTCTTCCATTGTTCTTCGGAATTCTGCTGAAGTTTAAAAATGCTACGGAACACTTCCATTGTTCTTCGGAATTCTGCTGAAGTTTAAAAATGCTACGGAACTCTTCCATTGTTCTCGGAATTCTGGTGAAGTTTAAAAATGCTACGGAACTCTTCCATTGTTCTTCTGAGTTCTGCTGAAGTTTAAAAATGCTGTGGAACTCTTCCATTGTTCTTCGGATTTCTGATGAAGTTTAAAACTGCAACGGAACTCTTCCATTGTTCTTCGGAATTCTGATGAAGTTTAAAAATGCTACGGAACTCTCCCATTGTTTTTCGGAATTCTGCTGAAGTTTAAAAATGCTGTGGAGCTCTTCCATTGTTCTCGGAATTCTTCTGAAGTTTGAAAATGCTACGGAACTCTTCCATTGTTCTTCAGAATACTGCTGAAATTTAAAAATGCTACGGAACACTTCCTTTGTTCTTCGGAATTCTGCTGAAGTTTAAAAATGCTACGGAACTCTTCCATTGTTCACGGAATTCTGGTGAAGTTTAAAAATGCTACGGAACTCTTCCATTGTTATTCTTAATTCTGCTGAAGTTTACAAATGCTACGGAACTCTTCCATTGTTCTTCGGAATTCTGCTGAAGTTTAAAAATGCTATGGAACTCTTCCATTGTTCTTCTGAATTCTGCTGAAGTTTAAAAATGCTACGGAACTCTTCCATTGTTCACGGAATTCTGGTGAAGTTTAAAAATGCTACGGAACTCTTCCATTGTTATTCTTAATTCTGCTGAAGTTTAAAAATGCTACGGAACTCTTCCATTGTTCTTCGGAATTCTGCTAAAGTTTAAAAATGCTATGGAACTCTTCCATTGTTCTTCTGAATTCTGCTGAAGTTTAAAAATGCTACGGAACTCTTCCATTGTTCTCGGAATTCTGTTGAAGTTTAAAAATGCTACGGAACACTTCCATTGTTCTCGGAATTCTGGTGAAGTTTAAAAATGCTACGGAACTCTTCCATTGTTCTCAGAATTCTGCTGAAGTTTAAAAATGTTATGGAACTCTTCCATTGTTCTTCGGAATTCTGCTGAATTTTAAAAATGCTACGGAACTTTTCCATTGTTCTTCGGAATTCTGATGAAGTTTAAAAATGCTACGGAACTCTTCCATTGTTCTTTGGAATTCTGCTGAAGTTTAAAAATGCTACGGAACTCTTCCATTGTTCTTCGGAATTCTGCAGTAGTTTAAAAATGCTACGGAACTCTTCCATTGTTCTTGGAATTCTGGTGAAGTTTAAAAATGCTACGGAACTCTTCCATTGTTCTCAGAATTCTGCTGAAGTTTATAAATTCTACGGTACTCTTCCATTGTTCTTGGGAATTCTGCTGAAGTTTAAAAATGTTACGGATCATTTCCATTGTTCTTCGGAATTCTGCTGAAGTTTAAATATGCTACGGAACTCTTCCATTGTTCTTCGGAATTCTGCTGAAGTTTAAAAATGCTACGGAACTCTTCGATTGTTCTTCGGAATTCTGCTGAAGTTTAAAAATGCTACGGAACTCTTCCATTGTTCTTCTGAGTTCTGCTGAAGTTTAAAAATGCTACGGAACTCTTCCATTGTTATTCTTAATTCTGCTGAAGTTTAAAAATGCTACGGAACTCTTCCATTGTTCTTCGGAATTCTGCTGTAATTTAAAAATGCTACGGAACTCTTCCATTGTTCTTCGGAATTCTGCTGAAGTTTAAAAATGCTACGGAACTCTTCCATTGTTATTCTTAATTCTGCTGAAGTTTAAAAATGCTGCGGAACTCTTCCATTGTTCTTCGGAATTCTGATGAAGTTTAAAAATGCTACGGAACTCTTCCATTGTTCTTCGGAATTCTGCAGAAGTTTAAAAATGCTATGGAACTTTTCCATTGTTCTTGGAATTCTGGTGAAGTTTAAAAATGCTACGGAACTCTTCCATTGTTCTCAGAATTCTGCTGAAGTTTATAAATTCTACGGTACTCTTCCATTGTTCTTGGGAATTCTGCTGAAGTTTAAAAATGTTACGGATCATTTCCATTGTTCTTTGGAATTCTGCTGAAGTTTAAATATGCTACGGAACTCTTCCATTGTTCTTCGGAATTCTGCTGAAGTTTAAAAATGCTACGGAACTCTTCGATTGTTCTTCGGAATTCTGCTGAAGTTTAAAAATGCTACGGAACTCTTCCATTGTTCTTCTGAGTTCTGCTGAAGTTTAAAAATGCTACCGAACTCTTCCATTGTTTTTCTTAATTCTGCTGAAGTTTAAAAATGCTACGGAACTCTTCCATTGTTTTTCGGAATTCTGCTGTAATTTAAAAATGCTACGGAACTCTTCCATTGTTCACGGAATTCTGGTGAAGTTTAAAAATGCTACGGAACTCTTCCATTGTTATTCTTAATTCTGCTGAAGTTTACAAATGCTACAGAACTCTTCCATTGTTCTTCGGAATTCTGCTGAAGTTTAAAAATGTTACGGATCATTTCCATTGTTCTTCGGAATTCTGCTGAAGTTTAAATATGCTACGGAACTCTTCCATTGTTATTCTTAATTCTGCTGAAGTTTACAAATGCTACGGAACTCTTCCATTGTTCTTCGGAATTATGCTGAAGATTAAAAATGCTATGGAACTCTTCCATTGTTCTTCTGAATTCTGCTGAAGTTTAAAAATGCTACGGAACTGTTCCATTGTTCACGGAATTCTGGTGAAGTTTAAAAATGCCACGGAACTCTTCCATTGTTATTCTTAATTCTGCTGAAGTTTAAAAATGCTACGGAACTCTTCCATTGTTCTTCGGAATTCTGCTGAAGTTTAAAAATGCTATGGAACTCTTCCATTGTTCTTCTGAATTCTGAAGTTTAAAAATGCTACGGAACTCTTCCATTGTTCTCGGAATTCTGTTGAAGTTTAAAAATGCTACGGAACACTTCCATTGTTCTCGGAATTCTGGTGAAGTTTAAAAATGCTACGGAACTCTTCCATTGTTCTCGGAATTCTGCTGAAGTTTAAAAATGCTATGGAACTCTTCCATTGTTCTTCAGAATTCTGCTGAAGTTTAAAAATGCTACGGAACTCTTCCATTGTTCTTCGGAATTCTGCTGAAGTTTAAAAATGCTACGGAACTCACCCATTGTTCTTCGGAATTCTGAAGTTTAAAAATGCTACGGAACTCTTCCATTGTTTTGCTGAATTCTTCTGAAGTTTAAAAATGCTACAGAACTCTTCTCTTGTTCTTCATAATTCTGCTGAAGTTTAAAAATGCTACGGAACACTTCCTTTGTTCTTCGGAATTCTGCTGAAGTTTAAAAATGCTACAGAACTCTTTCATTGTTCACGGTATTCTTGTGAAGTTTGAAAATGCTACGGAACTCTTCCATTGTTCTTCAGAATTCTGCTGAAGTTTAAAATTGCTATGGGACACTTCCATTGTTCTTCTGAGTTCTGCTGAAGTTTAAAAAGGCTAAGGAACTCTTCCATTGTTCTTCGGAATTCTGATGAAGTTTAAAACTGCAACGGAACTCTTCCATTGTTCTTCGGAATTCTGCTGAAGTTTAAAAATGCTACGGAACTCTTCCATTGTTCCTCGGAATTCTGCTGAAGTTTAAAAATGCTACGGAACTCTTCCATTGTTCTCGGAATTCTGACGAAGTTTAAAAATGCTGTGGAACTCATCCATTGTTCTTGGAATTCTGCTGAAGTTTAAAAATGCTACGGAACTCTTCCATTGTTCTTCGGAATTCTGCTGTAATTTAAAAATGCTACGGAACTCCTCCATTGTTTTTCGGAATTCTGCTGAAGTTTAAAAATGCTACGGAACTCTTCCATTGTTCTTCGGAATTCTGCTGAAGTTTAAAAATGCTACGGAACTCTTCCATTGTTATTCTTAATTCTGCTGAAGTTTAAAAATGCTGCGGAACTCTTCCATTGTTCTTCGGAATTCTGATGAAGTTTAAAAATGCTACGGAACTCTTCCATTGTTATTCTTAATTCTGCTGAAGTTTAAAAATGCTACGGAACTCTTCCATTGTTTTTCGGAATTCTGCTGTAATTTAAAAATGCTACGGAACTCTTCCATTGTTCTTTGGAATTCTGCTGAAGTTTAAAAATGCTACGGAACTCTTCCATTGTTATTCTTAATTCTGCTGAAGTTTAAAAATGCTGCGGAACTCTTCCATTGTTCTTCGGAATTCTGATGAAGTTTAAAACTGCAATGGAACTCTTTCATTGTTCTTCGGAATTCTGCTGAAGTTTACAAATGCTACGGAACTCTTCCATTGTTCTTCGGAATTCTGCTGAAGTTTAAAAATGCTATGGAACTCTTCCATTGTTCTCGGAATTCTGGTGAAGTTTAAAAATGCTATGGAACTCTTCCAATGTTCTCGGAATTCTGCTGAAGTTTAAAAATGCTACGGAACTCATCCATTGTTCTCGGAATTCTGCTGAAGTTTAAAAATGCTACGGAACTCTTCCATTGCTCTTCGGAATTCTGCTGAAGTTTAAAAATGTTACGGATCAATTCCATTGTTCTTTGGAATTCTGCTGAAGTTTAAAAATGCTACGGAACTCTTCCATTGTTCTTCGGAATTCTGCTGAAGTTTAAAAATGCTACAGAACTCATCCATTGTTCTTCGGAATTCTGCTGAAGTTTAAAAATGCTACGGAACTCTTCCATTGTTTTGCGGAATTCTTCTGAAGTTTAAAAATGCTACAGAACTCTTCTCTTGTTCTTCAGAATTCTGCTGAAGTTTAAAAATGCTACGGAACTCTTCCATTGTTTTTCAGAATTCTGCTGAAGTTTAAAAATGCTGTGGAGCTCTTCCATTGTTCTCGGAATTCTTCTGAAGTTTGAAAATGCTACGGAACTCTTCCATTGTTCTTCAGAATACTGCTGAAGTTTAAAAATGCTACGGAACACTTCCTTTGTTCTTCGGAATTCTGCTGAAGTTTAAAAATGCTACGGAACTCTTCCATTGTTCACGGAATTCTGGTGAAGTTTAAAAATGCTACGGAACTCTTCCATTGTTATTCTTAATTCTGCTGAAGTTTACAAATGCTACAGAACTCTTCCATTGTTCTTCGGAATTCTGCTGAAGTTTAAAAATGCTATGGAACTCTTCCATTGTTCTTCTGAATTCTGCTGAAGTTTAAAAATGCTACGGAACTCTTCCATTGTTCACGGAATTCTGCTGAAGTTTAAAAATGCTACGGAACTCTTCCATTGCTATTCATAATTCTGCTGAAGTTTAAAAATGCTACGGAACTCTTCCATTGTTCTTCGGAATTCGGGTGAAGTTTAAAATTGCTATGGAACTCTTCCATTGTTCTTCGGAATTCTGCTGAAGTTTAAAAATGCTACGGAACTCTTCCATTGTTTTGCGGAATTCTTCTGAAGTTTAAAAATGCTACAGAACTCTTCTCTTGTTCTTCAGAATTCTGCTGAAGTTTAAAAATGCTACGGAACTCTTCCATTGTTTTTCAGAATTCTGCTGAAGTTTAAAAATGCTGTGGAGCTCTTCCATTGTTCTCGGAATTCTTCTGAAGTTTGAAAATGCTACTGAACTCTTCCATTGTTCTTTAGAATACTGCTGAAGTTTAAAAATGCTACGGAACACTTCCTTTGTTCTTCGGAATTCTGCTGAAGTTTAAAAATGCTACGGAACTCTTCCATTGTTCACGGAATTCTGGTGAAGTTTAAAAATGCTACGGAACTCTTCCATTGTTATTCTTAATTCTGCTGAAGTTTACAAATGCTACAGAACTCTTCCATTGTTCTTAGGAATTCTGCTGAAGTTTAAAAATGCTATGGAACTCTTCCATTGTTCTTCTGAATTCTGCTGAAGTTTAAAAATGCTACGGAACTCTTCTATTGTTCACGGAATTCTGCTGAAGTTTAAAAATGCTACGGAACTCTTCCATTGTTCTTCGGAATTCGGGTGAAGTTTAAAATTGCTATGGAACTCTTCCATTGTTCTTCGGAATTCTGCTGAAGTTTAAAAATGCTACGGAACTCTTCCATTGTTCTCGGAATTCTGTTGAAGTTTAAAAATGCTACGGAGCTCTTCCATTGTTCTCGGAATTCTGGTGAAGTTTAAAAATGCTACGGAACTCTTCCATTGTTCTCGGAATTCTGCTGAAGTTTAAAAATGCTATGGAACTCTTCCATTTTTCTTTGGAATTCTGCTGAAGTTTAAAAATGCTACGGAAATTTTCCATTGTTCTTCGGAATTCTGATGAAGTTTAAAAATGCTATGGAACTCTTCCATTGTTCTTCGGAATTCTGATGAAGTTTAAAAATGCTACGGAACTCTTCCATTGTTCTTCGGAATTCTGCAGAAGTTTAAAAATGCTACGGAACTCGTCCATTGTTCTTGGAATTCTGGTGAAGTTTAAAAATGCTACGGAACTCTTCCATTGTTCTCAGAATTCTGCTGAAGTTTATAAATTCTACGGTACTCTTCCATTGTTCTTGGGAATTCTGCTGAAGTTTAAAAATGTTACGGATCATTTCCATTGTTCTTCGGAATTCTGCTGAAGTTTAAATATGCTATGGAACTCTTCCATTGTTCTTCGGAATTCTGCTGAAGTTTAAAAATACTACGGAACTCTTCGATTGTTCTTCGGAATTCTACTGAAGTTTAAAAATGCTACGGAACTCTTCCATTGTTCTTCTGAGTTCTGCTGAAGTTTAAAAATGCTACGGAACCCTTCCATTGTTATTCTTAATATTGCTGAAGTTTAAAAATGCTACGGAACTCTTCCATTGTTATTCTTAATTCTGCTGAAGTTTAAAAATGCTACGAAACTCTTCCATTGTTCTTCGGAATTCTGCTGTAATTTAAAAATGCTACGGAACTCTTCCATTGTTCTTCGGAATTCTGCTGAAGTTTAAAAATGCTACGGAACTCTTCCATTGTTATTCTTAATTCTGCTGAAGTTTAAAAATGCTGCGGAACTCTTCCATTGTTCTTCGGAATTCTGATGAAGTTTAAAACTGCAACGGAACTCTTCCATTGTTCTTCGGAATTCTGCTGAAGTTTAAAAATGCTACGGAACTCTTCCATTGTTCTTCGGAATTCTGCTGAAGTTTAAAAATGCTACGGAACTCTTCCATTGTTCTCGGAATTCTGGTGAAGTTTAAAAATGCTACGGAACTCTTCCATTGTTCTCGGAATTCTGGTGAAGTTTAAAAATGCTACGGAACTCATCCATTGTTCTCGGAATTCTGCTGAAGTTTAAAAATGCTACGGAACTCTTCCATTGTTCTTCGGAATTCTGCTGAAGTTTAAAAATGGTACGGAACTTTTCCATTGTTCTTCGGAATTCTGACGAAGTTTAAAAAGGCTACGGAACTCTTCCATTGTTCTTCGGAATTCTGCTGAAGTTTAAAAATGCTACGGAACTCTTCCATTGTTCTTCGGAATTCTGCAGAAGTTTAAAAATGCTACGGAACTCTTCCATTGTTCTTGGAATTCTGGTGAAGTTTAAAAATGCTACGGAACTCTTCCATTGTTCTCAGAATTCTGCTGAAGCTTATAAATTCTACGGTGCTCTTCCATTGTTCTTGGGAATTCTGCTGAAGTTTAAAAATGTTACGAATCAATTCCATTGTTCTTCGGAATTCTGCTGAAGTTTAAAAATGCTACGGAACTCTTCCATTGTTCTTCGGAATTCTGCTGAAGTTTAAAAATGCTACGGAACTCATCCATTGTTCTTCGGAATTCTGAAGTTTAAAAATGCTACGGAACTCTTCCATTGTTTTGCTGAATTCTTCTGAAGTTTAAAAATGCTACAGAACTCTTCTCTTGTTCTCCAGAATTCTGCAGAAGTTTAAAAATGCTACGGAACTCTTCCATTGTTCTTGGAATTCTGGTGAAGTTTAAAAATGCAACGGAACTCTTCCATTGTTCTTCAGAATTCTGCTGAAGTTTAAAATTGCTACGGGACTCTTCCATTGTTCTTCTGAGTTCTGCTGAAGTTTAAAAAGGCTAAGGAACTCTTCCATTGTTCTTCGGAATTCTGATGAAGTTTAAAACTGCAACGGAACTCTTCCATTGTTCTTCGGAATTCTGCTGAAGTTTAAAAATGCTACAGAACTCTTCCATTGTTCACGGTATTCTGGTGAAGTTTAAAAATGCTACGGAACTCTTCCATTGTTCTTCGGAATTCTGCTGAAGTTTAAAAATGCTACGGAACTCTTCCATTGTTCTTCTGAGTTCTGCTGAAGTTTAAAAATGCTACGGAACCCTTCCATTGTTATTCTTAATTCTGCTGAAGTTTAAAAATGCTACGGAACTCTTCCATTGTTATTCTTAATTCTGCTGAAGTTTAAAAATGCTACGAAACTCTTCCATTGTTCTTCGGAATTCTGCTGTAATTTAAAAATGCTACGGAACTCTTCCATTGTTCTTCGGAATTCTGCTGAAGTTTAAAAATGCTACGGAACTCTTCCATTGTTATTCTTAATTCTGCTGAAGTTTAAAAATGCTGCGGAACTCTTCCATTGTTCTTCGGAATTCTGATGAAGTTTAAAACTGCAACGGAACTCTTCCATTGTTCTTCGGAATTCTGCTGAAGTTTAAAAATGCTACGGAACTCTTCCATTGTTCTTCGGAATTCTGCTGAAGTTTAAAAATGCTACGGAACTCTTCCATTGTTCTCGGAATTCTGGTGAAGTTTAAAAATGCTACGGAACTCTTCCATTGTTCTCGGAATTCTGGTGAAGTTTAAAAATGCTACGGAACTCATCCATTGTTCTCGGAATTCTGCTGAAGTTTAAAAATGCTACGGAACTCTTCCATTGTTCTTCGGAATTCTGCTGAAGTTTAAAAATGGTACGGAACTTTTCCATTGTTCTTCGGAATTCTGACGAAGTTTAAAAAGGCTACGGAACTCTTCCATTGTTCTTCGGAATTCTGCTGAAGTTTAAAAATGCTACGGAACTCTTCCATTGTTCTTCGGAATTCTGCAGAAGTTTAAAAATGCTACGGAACTCTTCCATTGTTCTTGGAATTCTGGTGAAGTTTAAAAATGCTACGGAACTCTTCCATTGTTCTCAGAATTCTGCTGAAGCTTATAAATTCTACGGTGCTCTTCCATTGTTCTTGGGAATTCTGCTGAAGTTTAAAAATGTTACGAATCAATTCCATTGTTCTTCGGAATTCTGCTGAAGTTTAAAAATGCTACGGAACTCTTCCATTGTTCTTCGGAATTCTGCTGAAGTTTAAAAATGCTACGGAACTCATCCATTGTTCTTCGGAATTCTGAAGTTTAAAAATGCTACGGAACTCTTCCATTGTTTTGCTGAATTCTTCTGAAGTTTAAAAATGCTACAGAACTCTTCTCTTGTTCTCCAGAATTCTGCAGAAGTTTAAAAATGCTACGGAACTCTTCCATTGTTCTTGGAATTCTGGTGAAGTTTAAAAATGCAACGGAACTCTTCCATTGTTCTTCAGAATTCTGCTGAAGTTTAAAATTGCTACGGGACTCTTCCATTGTTCTTCTGAGTTCTGCTGAAGTTTAAAAAGGCTAAGGAACTCTTCCATTGTTCTTCGGAATTCTGATGAAGTTTAAAACTGCAACGGAACTCTTCCATTGTTCTTCGGAATTCTGCTGAAGTTTAAAAATGCTACAGAACTCTTCCATTGTTCACGGAATTCTGGTGAAGTTTAAAAATGCTACGGAACTCTTCCATTGTTATTCTTAATTCTGCTGAAGTTTACAAATGCTACAGAACTCTTCCATTGTTCTTAGGAATTCTGCTGAAGTTTAAAAATGCTATGGAACTCTTCCATTGTTCTTCTGAATTCTGCTGAAGTTTAAAAATGCTACGGAACTCTTCTATTGTTCACGGAATTCTGCTGAAGTTTAAAAATGCTACGGAACTCTTCCATTGTTCTTCGGAATTCGGGTGAAGTTTAAAATTGCTATGGAACTCTTCCATTGTTCTTCGGAATTCTGCTGAAGTTTAAAAATGCTACGGAACTCTTCCATTGTTCTCGGAATTCTGTTGAAGTTTAAAAATGCTACGGAGCTCTTCCATTGTTCTCGGAATTCTGGTGAAGTTTAAAAATGCTACGGAACTCTTCCATTGTTCTCGGAATTCTGCTGAAGTTTAAAAATGCTATGGAACTCTTCCATTTTTCTTTGGAATTCTGCTGAAGTTTAAAAATGCTACGGAAATTTTCCATTGTTCTTCGGAATTCTGATGAAGTTTAAAAATGCTATGGAACTCTTCCATTGTTCTTCGGAATTCTGATGAAGTTTAAAAATGCTACGGAACTCTTCCATTGTTCTTCGGAATTCTGGTGAAGTTTAAAAATGCTACGGAACTCGTCCATTGTTCTTGGAATTCTGGTGAAGTTTAAAAATGCTACGGAACTCTTCCATTGTTCTCAGAATTCTGCTGAAGTTTATAAATTCTACGGTACTCTTCCATTGTTCTTGGGAATTCTGCTGAAGTTTAAAAATGTTACGGATCATTTCCATTGTTCTTCGGAATTCTGCTAAAGTTTAAATATGCTATGGAACTCTTCCATTGTTCTTCGGAATTCTGCTGAAGTTTAAAAATACTACGGAACTCTTCGATTGTTCTTCGGAATTCTACTGAAGTTTAAAAATGCTACGGAACTCTTCCATTGTTCTTCTGAGTTCTGCTGAAGTTTAAAAATGCTACGGAACCCTTCCATTGTTATTCTTAATATTGCTGAAGTTTAAAAATGCTACGGAACTCTTCCATTGTTATTCTTAATTCTGCTGAAGTTTAAAAATGCTACGAAACTCTTCCATTGTTCTTCGGAATTCTGCTGTAATTTAAAAATGCTACGGAACTCTTCCATTGTTCTTCGGAATTCTGCTGAAGTTTAAAAATGCTACGGAACTCTTCCATTGTTATTCTTAATTCTGCTGAAGTTTAAAAATGCTGCGGAACTCTTCCATTGTTCTTCGGAATTCTGATGAAGTTTAAAACTGCAACGGAACTCTTCCATTGTTCTTCGGAATTCTGCTGAAGTTTAAAAATGCTACGGAACTCTTCCATTGTTCTTCGGAATTCTGCTGAAGTTTAAAAATGCTACGGAACTCTTCCATTGTTCTCGGAATTCTGGTGAAGTTTAAAAATGCTACGGAACTCTTCCATTGTTCTCGGAATTCTGGTGAAGTTTAAAAATGCTACGGAACTCATCCATTGTTCTCGGAATTCTGCTGAAGTTTAAAAATGCTACGGAACTCTTCCATTGTTCTTCGGAATTCTGCTGAAGTTTAAAAATGGTACGGAACTTTTCCATTGTTCTTCGGAATTCTGACGAAGTTTAAAAAGGCTACGGAACTCTTCCATTGTTCTTCGGAATTCTGCTGAAGTTTAAAAATGCTACGGAACTCTTCCATTGTTCTTCGGAATTCTGCAGAAGTTTAAAAATGCTACGGAACTCTTCCATTGTTCTTGGAATTCTGGTGAAGTTTAAAAATGCTACGGAACTCTTCCATTGTTCTCAGAATTCTGCTGAAGCTTATAAATTCTACGGTGCTCTTCCATTGTTCTTGGGAATTCTGCTGAAGTTTAAAAATGTTACGAATCAATTCCATTGTTCTTCGGAATTCTGCTGAAGTTTAAAAATGCTACGGAACTCTTCCATTGTTCTTCGGAATTCTGCTGAAGTTTAAAAATGCTACGGAACTCATCCATTGTTCTTCGGAATTCTGAAGTTTAAAAATGCTACGGAACTCTTCCATTGTTTTGCTGAATTCTTCTGAAGTTTAAAAATGCTACAGAACTCTTCTCTTGTTCTCCAGAATTCTGCAGAAGTTTAAAAATGCTACGGAACTCTTCCATTGTTCTTGGAATTCTGGTGAAGTTTAAAAATGCAACGGAACTCTTCCATTGTTCTTCAGAATTCTGCTGAAGTTTAAAATTGCTACGGGACTCTTCCATTGTTCTTCTGAGTTCTGCTGAAGTTTAAAAAGGCTAAGGAACTCTTCCATTGTTCTTCGGAATTCTGATGAAGTTTAAAACTGCAACGGAACTCTTCCATTGTTCTTCGGAATTCTGCTGAAGTTTAAAAATGCTACAGAACTCTTCCATTGTTCACGGTATTCTGGTGAAGTTTAAAAATGCTACGGAACTCTTCCATTGTTCTTCGGAATTCTGCTGAAGTTTAAAAATGCTACGGAACTCTTCCATTGTTCTTCTGAGTTCTGCTGAAGTTTAAAAATGCTACGGAACCCTTCCATTGTTATTCTTAATTCTGCTGAAGTTTAAAAATGCTACGGAACTCTTCCATTGTTATTCTTAATTCTGCTGAAGTTTAAAAATGCTACGAAACTCTTCCATTGTTCTTCGGAATTCTGCTGTAATTTAAAAATGCTACGGAACTCTTCCATTGTTCTTCGGAATTCTGCTGAAGTTTAAAAATGCTACGGAACTCTTCCATTGTTATTCTTAATTCTGCTGAAGTTTAAAAATGCTGCGGAACTCTTCCATTGTTCTTCGGAATTCTGATGAAGTTTAAAACTGCAACGGAACTCTTCCATTGTTCTTCGGAATTCTGCTGAAGTTTAAAAATGCTACGGAACTCTTCCATTGTTCTTCGGAATTCTGCTGAAGTTTAAAAATGCTACGGAACTCTTCCATTGTTCTCGGAATTCTGGTGAAGTTTAAAAATGCTACGGAACTCTTCCATTGTTCTCGGAATTCTGGTGAAGTTTAAAAATGCTACGGAACTCATCCATTGTTCTCGGAATTCTGCTGAAGTTTAAAAATGCTACGGAACTCTTCCATTGTTCTTCGGAATTCTGCTGAAGTTTAAAAATGGTACGGAACTTTTCCATTGTTCTTCGGAATTCTGACGAAGTTTAAAAAGGCTACGGAACTCTTCCATTGTTCTTCGGAATTCTGCTGAAGTTTAAAAATGCTACGGAACTCTTCCATTGTTCTTCGGAATTCTGCAGAAGTTTAAAAATGCTACGGAACTCTTCCATTGTTCTTGGAATTCTGGTGAAGTTTAAAAATGCTACGGAACTCTTCCATTGTTCTCAGAATTCTGCTGAAGCTTATAAATTCTACGGTGCTCTTCCATTGTTCTTGGGAATTCTGCTGAAGTTTAAAAATGTTACGAATCAATTCCATTGTTCTTCGGAATTCTGCTGAAGTTTAAAAATGCTACGGAACTCTTCCATTGTTCTTCGGAATTCTGCTGAAGTTTAAAAATGCTACGGAACTCATCCATTGTTCTTCGGAATTCTGAAGTTTAAAAATGCTACGGAACTCTTCCATTGTTTTGCTGAATTCTTCTGAAGTTTAAAAATGCTACAGAACTCTTCTCTTGTTCTCCAGAATTCTGCAGAAGTTTAAAAATGCTACGGAACTCTTCCATTGTTCTTGGAATTCTGGTGAAGTTTAAAAATGCAACGGAACTCTTCCATTGTTCTTCAGAATTCTGCTGAAGTTTAAAATTGCTACGGGACTCTTCCATTGTTCTTCTGAGTTCTGCTGAAGTTTAAAAAGGCTAAGGAACTCTTCCATTGTTCTTCGGAATTCTGATGAAGTTTAAAACTGCAACGGAACTCTTCCATTGTTCTTCGGAATTCTGCTGAAGTTTAAAAATGCTACAGAACTCTTCCATTGTTCACGGTATTCTGGTGAAGTTTAAAAATGCTACGGAACTCTTCCATTGTTCTTCGGAATTCTGCTGAAGTTTAAAATTGCTACGGGACTCTTCCATTGTTCTTCTGAGTTCTGCTGAAGTTTAAAAAGGCTACGGAACTCTTCCATTGTTCTTCGGAATTCTGATGAAGTTCAAAACTGCAACAGAACTCTTCCATTGTTCTCGGAATTCTGCTGAAGTTTAAAAATGCTATGGAACTCTTCCATTGTTCTTCGGAATTCTGCTGAAGTTTAAAAATGCTACGGAACTTTTCCATTGTTCTTCGGAATTCTGATGAAGTTTAAAAATGCTACGGAACTCTTCCATTGTTCTTCGGAATTCTGCTGAAGTTTAAAAATGCTACGGAACTCTTCCATTTTTCTTCTGAGTTCTGCTGAAGTTTAAAAATGCTGCGGAACTCTTCCATTGCTCTTCGGAATTCTGATGAAGTTTAAAACTGCAACGGAACTCTTCCATTGTTCTTCGGAATTCTGCTGAAGTTTAAAAATGCTACGGAACTCTTCCATTGTTCTTCGGAATTCTGCTGAAGTTTAAAAATGCTACGGAACTCTTCCATTGTTCTCGGAATTCTGCTGAAGTTTAAAAATACTACGGAACTCTTCCATTGTTCTTCGGAATTCTGCTGAAGTTTAAAAATGCTACGGAACTCTTCCATTGTTCTTCGGAATTCTGCTGAAGTTTAAAAATGCTATGGAACTCTTCCATTGTATTCTTAATTCTGCTGAAGTTTAAAAATGCTACGGAACACTTCCATTGTTCTTCGGAATTCTGCTGAAGTTTAAAAATGCTATGGAACTCTTCCATTGTTCTTCTGAATTCTGCTGAAGTTTAAAAATGCTACGGAACTCTTCCATTGTTCTCGGAATTCTGGTGAAGTTTAAAAATGCTACGGAACTCATCCATTGTTCTCGGAATTCTGCTGAAGTTTAAAAATGCTACGGAACTCTTCCATTGTTCTTCGGAATTCTGCTGAAGTTTAAAAATGGTACGGAACTTTTCCATTGTTCTTCGGAATGCTGACGAAGTTTAAAAAGGCTACGGAACTCTTCCATTGTTCTTCGGAATTCTGCTGAAGTTTAAAAATGCTACGGAACTCTTCCATTGTTCTTCGGAATTCTGCAGAAGTTTAAAAATGCTACGGAACTCTTCCATTGTTATTGGAATTCTGGTGAAGTTTAAAAATGCTACGGAACTCTTCCATTGTTCTCAGAATTCTGCTGAAGCTTATAAATTCTACGGTGCTCTTCCATTGTTCTTGGGAATTCTGCTGAAGTTTAAAAATGTTACGGATCAATTCCATTGTTCTTCGGAATTCTGCTGAAGTTTAAAAATGCTACGGATCTCTTCCATTTTTCTTCGGAATTCTGCTGAAGTTTAAAAATGCTACGGAACTCATCCATTGTTCTTCGGAATTTTGCTGAAGTTTAAAAATGCTACGGAACTCTTCCATTGTTTTGCGGAATTCTTCTGAAGTTTAAAAATGCTACAGAACTCTTCTCTTGTTCTTCAGAATTCTGCTGAAGTTTAAAAATGCTACGGAACACTTCCTTTGTTCTTCGGAATTCTTCTGAAGCTTAAAAATGCTACAGAACTCTTCCATTGTTCACGGTATTCTGGTGAAGTTTAAAAATGCTACGGAACTCTTCCATTGTTCTTGGGAATTCTGCTGAAGTTTAAAATTGCTACGGGACTCTTCCATTGTTCTTTTGAGTTCTGCTGAAGTTTAAAAAGGCTACGGAACTCTTCCATTGTTCTTCGGAATTCTGATGAAGTTTAAAACTGCAACGGAACTCTTCCATTGTTCTTCGGAATTCTGCTGAAGTTTAAAAATGCTACGGAACTCTTCCATTGTTCTTCGGAATTCTGCTGAAGTTTAAAAATGCTACGGAACTCTTCCATTGTTCTCGGAATTCTGGTGAAGTTTAAAAATGCTGCGGAACTCATCCATTGTTCTTGGAATTCTGCTGAAGTTTAAAAATGCTGCGGAACTCTTCCATTGTTCTTCGGAATTCTGCTGTAATTTAAAAATGCTACGGAACTCTTCCATTGTTCTTCGGAATTCTGCTGAAGTTTAAAAATGCTACGGAACTCTTCCATTGTTCTCAGAATTCTGCTGAAGCTTATAAATTCTACGGTGCTCTTCCATTTTTCTTGGGAATTCTGCTGAAGTTTAAAAATGTTACGAATCAATTCCATTGTTCTTCGGAATTCTGCTGAAGTTTAAAAATGCTACGGAACTCTTCCATTGTTCTTCGGAATTCTGCTGAAGTTTAAAAATGCTACGGAACTCATCCATTGTTCTTCGGAATTCTGAAGTTTAAAAATGCTACGGAACTCTTCCATTGTTTTGCTGAATTCTTCTGAAGTTTAAAAATGCTACAGAACTCTTCTCTTGTTCTTCAGAATTCTGCTGAAGTTTAAAAATGCTACGGAACACTTCCTTTGTTCTTCGGAAATCTGCTGAAGTTTAAAAATGCTACAGAACTCTTTCATTGTTCACGGTATTCTTGTTAAGTTTAAAAATGCTACGGAACTCTTCCATTGTTCTTCAGAATTCTGCTGAAGTTTAAAATTGCTACGGGACTCTTCCATTGTTCTTCTGAGTTCTGCTGAAGTTTAAAAAGGCTAAGGAACTCTTCCATTGTTCTTCGGAATTCTGATGAAGTTTAAAACTGCAACGGAACTCTTCCATTGTTCTTCGGAATTCTGCTGAAGTTTAAAAATGCTACAGAACTCTTCCATTGTTCACGGTATTCTGGTGAAGTTTAAAAATGCTACGGAACTCTTCCATTGTTCTTCGGAATTCTGCTGAAGTTTAAAATTGCTACGGGACTCTTCCATTGTTCTTCTGAGTTCTGCTGAAGTTTAAAAAGGCTACGGAACTCTTCCATTGTTCTTCGGAATTCTGATGAAGTTCAAAACTGCAACAGAACTCTTCCATTGTTCTTGGAATTCTGCTGAAGTTTAAAAATGCTGCGGAACTCTTCCATTGTTCTTCGGAATTCTGCTGTAATTTAAAAATGCTACGGAACTCTTCCATTGTTCTTCGGAATTCTGCTGAAGTTTAAAAATGCTACGGAACTCTTCCATTGTTCTCAGAATTCTGCTGAAGCTTATAAATTCTACGGTGCTCTTCCATTTTTCTTGGGAATTCTGCTGAAGTTTAAAAATGTTACGAATCAATTCCATTGTTCTTCGGAATTCTGCTGAAGTTTAAAAATGCTACGGAACTCTTCCATTGTTCTTCGGAATTCTGCTGAAGTTTAAAAATGCTACGGAACTCATCCATTGTTCTTCGGAATTCTGAAGTTTAAAAATGCTACGGAACTCTTCCATTGTTTTGCTGAATTCTTCTGAAGTTTAAAAATGCTACAGAACTCTTCTCTTGTTCTTCAGAATTCTGCTGAAGTTTAAAAATGCTACGGAACACTTCCTTTGTTCTTCGGAAATCTGCTGAAGTTTAAAAATGCTACAGAACTCTTTCATTGTTCACGGTATTCTTGTTAAGTTTAAAAATGCTACGGAACTCTTCCATTGTTCTTCAGAATTCTGCTGAAGTTTAAAATTGCTACGGGACTCTTCCATTGTTCTTCTGAGTTCTGCTGAAGTTTAAAAAGGCTAAGGAACTCTTCCATTGTTCTTCGGAATTCTGATGAAGTTTAAAACTGCAACGGAACTCTTCCATTGTTCTTCGGAATTCTGCTGAAGTTTAAAAATGCTACAGAACTCTTCCATTGTTCACGGTATTCTGGTGAAGTTTAAAAATGCTACGGAACTCTTCCATTGTTCTTCGGAATTCTGCTGAAGTTTAAAATTGCTACGGGACTCTTCCATTGTTCTTCTGAGTTCTGCTGAAGTTTAAAAAGGCTACGGAACTCTTCCATTGTTCTTCGGAATTCTGATGAAGTTCAAAACTGCAACGGAACTCTTCCATTGTTCTCGGAATTCTGCTGAAGTTTAAAAATGCTATGGAACTCTTCCATTGTTCTTCGGAATTCTGCTGAAGTTTAAAAATGCTACGGAACTTTTCCATTGATCATCGGAATTCTGATGAAGTTTAAAAATGCTACGGAACTCTTCCATTGTTCTTCGGAATTCTGCTGAAGTTTAAAAATGCTACGGAACTCTTCCATTGTTCTTCGGAATTCTGCTGAAGTTTAAAAATGGTACAGAACTTTTCCATTGTTCTTCGGAATGCTGACGAAGTTTAAAAAGGCTACGGAACTCTTCCATTGTTCTTCGGAATTCTGCTGAAGTTTAAAAATGCTACGGAACTCTTCCATTGTTCTTCGGAATTCTGCAGAAGTTTAAAAATGCTACGGAACTCTTCCATTGTTATTGGAATTCTGGTGAAGTTTAAAAATGCTACGGAACTCTTCCATTGTTCTCAGAATTCTGCTGAAGCTTATAAATTCTACGGTGCTCTTCCATTGTTCTTGGGAATTCTGCTGAAGTTTAAAAATGTTACGGATCAATTCCATTGTTCTTCGGAATTCTGCTGAAGTTTAAAAATGCTACGGATCTCTTCCATTTTTCTTCGGAATTCTGCTGAAGTTTAAAAATGCTACGGAACTCATCCATTGTTCTTCGGAATTTTGCTGAAGTTTAAAAATGCTACGGAACTCTTCCATTGTTTTGCGGAATTCTTCTGAAGTTTAAAAATGCTACAGAACTCTTCTCTTGTTCTTCAGAATTCTGCTGAAGTTTAAAAATGCTACGGAACACTTCCTTTGTTCTTCGGAATTCTTCTGAAGTTTAAAAATGCTACAGAACTCTTCCATTGTTCACGGTATTCTGGTGAAGTTTAAAAATGCTACGGAACTCTTCCATTGTTCTTGGGAATTCTGCTGAAGTTTAAAATTGCTACGGGACTCTTCCATTGTTCTTTTGAGTTCTGCTGAAGTTTAAAAAGGCTACGGAACTCTTCCATTGTTCTTCGGAATTCTGATGAAGTTTAAAACTGCAACGGAACTCTTCCATTGTTCTTCGGAATTCTGCTGAAGTTTAAAAATGCTACGGAACTCTTCCATTGTTCTTCGGAATTCTGCTGAAGTTTAAAAATGCTACGGAACTCTTCCATTGTTCTCGGAATTCTGGTGAAGTTTAAAAATGCTGCGGAACTCATCCATTGTTCTTGGAATTCTGCTGAAGTTTAAAAATGCTGCAGAACTCTTCCATTGTTCTTCGGAATTCTGCTGTAATTTAAAAATGCTACGGAACTCTTCCATTGTTCTTCGGAATTCTGCTGAAGTTTAAAAATGCTACGGAACTCTTCCATTGTTCTCAGAATTCTGCTGAAGCTTGTAAATTCTACGGTGCTCTTCCATTTTTCTTGGGAATTCTGCTGAAGTTTAAAAATGTTACGAATCAATTCCATTGTTCTTCGGAATTCTGCTGAAGTTTAAAAATGCTACGGAACTCTTCCATTGTTCTTCGGAATTCTGCTGAAGTTTAAAAATGCTACGGAACTCATCCATTGTTCTTCGGAATTCTGAAGTTTAAAAATGCTACGGAACTCTTCCATTGTTTTGCTGAATTCTTCTGAAGTTTAAAAATGCTACAGAACTCTTCTCTTGTTCTTCAGAATTCTGCTGAAGTTTAAAAATGCTACGGAACACTTCCTTTGTTCTTCGGAATTCTGCTGAAGTTTAAAAATGCTACAGAACTCTTTCATTGTTCACGGTATTCTTGTTAAGTTTAAAAATGCTACGGAACTCTTCCATTGTTCTTAGGAATTCTGCTGAAGTTTAAAAATGCTATGGAACTCTTCCATTGTTCTTCTGAATTCTGCTGAAGTTTAAAAATGCTACGGAACTCTTCTATTGTTCACGGAATTCTGCTGAAGTTTAAAAATGCTTCGGAACTCTTCCATTGTTCTTCGGAATTCGGGTGAAGTTTAAAATTGCTATGGAACTCTTCCATTGTTCTTCGGAATTCTGCTGAAGTTTAAAAATGCTACGGAACTCTTCCATTGTTCTCGGAATTCTGTTGAAGTTTAAAAATGCTACGGAGCTCTTCCATTGTTCTCGGAATTCTGGTGAAGTTTAAAAATGCTACGGAACTCTTCCATTGTTCTCGGAATTCTGCTGAAGTTTAAAAATGCTATGGAACTCTTCCATTTTTCTTTGGAATTCTGCTGAAGTTTAAAAATGCTACGGAAATTTTCCATTGTTCTTCGGAATTCTGATGAAGTTTAAAAATGCTATGGAACTCTTCCATTGTTCTTCGGAATTCTGATGAAGTTTAAAAATGCTACGGAACTCTTCCATTGTTCTTCGGAATTCTGCAGAAGTTTAAAAATGCTACGGAACTCGTCCATTGTTCTTGGAATTCTGGTGAAGTTTAAAAATGCTACGGAACTCTTCCATTGTTCTCAGAATTCTGCTGAAGTTTATAAATTCTACGGTACTCTTCCATTGTTCTTGGGAATTCTGCTGAAGTTTAAAAATGTTACGGATCATTTCCATTGTTCTTCGGAATTCTGCTGAAGTTTAAATATGCTATGGAACTCTTCCATTGTTCTTCGGAATTCTGCTGAAGTTTAAAAATACTACGGAACTCTTCGATTGTTCTTCGGAATTCTACTGAAGTTTAAAAATGCTACGGAACTCTTCCATTGTTCTTCTGAGTTCTGCTGAAGTTTAAAAATGCTACGGAACCCTTCCATTGTTATTCTTAATATTGCTGAAGTTTAAAAATGCTACGGAACTCTTCCATTGTTATTCTTAATTCTGCTGAAGTTTAAAAATGCTACGCAACTCTTCCATTGTTCTTCGGAATTCTGCTGTAATTTAAAAATGCTACGGAACTCTTCCATTGTTCTTCGGAATTCTGCTGAAGTTTAAAAATGCTACGGAACTCTTCCATTGTTATTCTTAATTCTGCTGAAGTTTAAAAATGCTGCGGAACTCTTCCATTGTTCTTCGGAATTCTGATGAAGTTTAAAACTGCAACGGGACTCTTCCATTGTTCTTCGGAATTCTGCTGAAGTTTAAAAATGCTACGGAACTCTTCCATTGTTCTTCGGAATTCTGCTGAAGTTTAAAAATGCTGCGGAACTCTTCCATTGTTCTCGGAATTCTGGTGAAGTTTAAAAATGCTACGGAACTCTTCCATTGTTCTTGGAATTCTGGTGAAGTTTAAAAATGCTACGGAACTCATCCATTGTTCTCGGAATTCTGCTGAAGTTTAAAAATGCTACGGAACTCTTCCATTGTTCTTCGGAATTCTGCTGAAGTTTAAAAATGGTACGGAACTTTTCCATTGTTCTTCGGAATTCTGACGAAGTTTAAAAAGGCTACGGAACTCTTCCATTGTTCTTCGGAATTCTGCTGAAGTTTAAAAATGCTACGGAACTCTTCCATTGTTCTTCGGAATTCTGCAGAAGTTTAAAAATGCTACGGAACTCTTCCATTGTTCTTGGAATTCTGGTGAAGTTTAAAAATGTTACGGAACTCTTCCATTGTTCTCAGAATTCTGCTGAAGCTTATAAATTCTACGGTGCTCTTCCATTGTTCTTGGGAATTCTGCTGAAGTTTAAAAATGTTACGAATCAATTCCATTGTTCTTCGGAATTCTGCTGAAGTTTAAAAATGCTACGGAACTCTTCCATTGTTCTTCGGAATTCTGCTGAAGTTTAAAAATGCTACGGAACTCATCCATTGTTCTTCGGAATTCTGAAGTTTAAAAATGCTACGGAACTCTTCCATTGTTTTGCTGAATTCTTCTGAAGTTTAAAAATGCTACAGAACTCTTCTCTTGTTCTCCAGAATTCTGCAGAAGTTTAAAAATGCTACGGAACTCTTCCATTGTTCTTGGAATTCTGGTGAAGTTTAAAAATGCAACGGAACTCTTCCATTGTTCTTCAGAATTCTGCTGAAGTTTAAAATTGCTACGGGACTCATCCATTGTTCTTCTGAGTTCTGCTGAAGTTTAAAAAGGCTAAGGAACTCTTCCATTGTTCTTCGGAATTCTGATGAAGTTTAAAACTGCAACGGAACTCTTCCATTGTTCTTCGGAATTCTGCTGAAGTTTAAAAATGCTACAGAACTCTTCCATTGTTCACGGTATTCTGGTGAAGTTTAAAAATGCTACGGAACTCTTCCATTGTTCTTCGGAATTCTGCTGAAGTTTAAAAATGCTACGGAACTCTTCCATTGTTCTTCTGAGTTCTGCTGAAGTTTAAAAATGCTACGGAACCCTTCCATTGTTATTCTTAATTCTGCTGAAGTTTAAAAATGCTACGGAACTCTTCCATTGTTATTCTTAATTCTGCTGAAGTTTAAAAATGCTACGAAACTCTTCCATTGTTCTTCGGAATTCTGCTGTAATTTAAAAATGCTACGGAACTCTTCCATTGTTCTTCGGAATTCTGCTGAAGTTTAAAAATGCTACGGAACTCTTCCATTGTTATTCTTAATTCTGCTGAAGTTTAAAAATGCTGCGGAACTCTTCCATTGTTCTTCAGAATTCTGATGAAGTTTAAAACTGCAACGGAACTCTTCCATTGTTCTTCGGAATTCTGCTGAAGTTTAAAAATGCTACGGAACTCTTCCATTGTTCTTCGGAATTCTGCTGAAGTTTAAAAATGCTACGGAACTCTTCCATTGTTCTCGGAATTCTGGTGAAGTTTAAAAATGCTACGGAACTCTTCCATTGTTCTCGGAATTCTGGTGAAGTTTAAAAATGCTACGGAACTCATCCATTGTTCTCGGAATTCTGCTGAAGTTTAAAAATGCTACGGAACTCTTCCATTGTTCTTCGGAATTCTGCTGAAGTTTAAAAATGGTACGGAACTTTTCCATTGTTCTTCGGAATTCTGACGAAGTTTAAAAAGGCTACGGAACTCTTCCATTGTTCTTCGGAATTCTGCTGAAGTTTAAAAATGCTACGGAACTCTTCCATTGTTCTTCGGAATTCTGCAGAAGTTTAAAAATGCTACGGAACTCTTCCATTGTTCTTGGAATTCTGGTGAAGTTTAAAAATGCTACGGAACTCTTCCATTGTTCTCAGAATTCTGCTGAAGCTTATAAATTCTACGGTGCTCTTCCATTGTTCTTGGGAATTCTGCTGAAGTTTAAAAATGTTACGAATCAATTCCATTGTTCTTCGGAATTCTGCTGAAGTTTAAAAATGCTACGGAACTCTTCCATTGTTCTTCGGAATTCTGCTGAAGTTTAAAAATGCTACGGAACTCATCCATTGTTCTTCGGAATTCTGAAGTTTAAAAATGCTACGGAACTCTTCCATTGTTTTGCTGAATTCTTCTGAAGTTTAAAAATGCTACAGAACTCTTCTCTTGTTCTCCAGAATTCTGCAGAAGTTTAAAAATGCTACGGAACTCTTCCATTGTTCTTGGAATTCTGGTGAAGTTTAAAAATGCAACGGAACTCTTCCATTGTTCTTCAGAATTCTGCTGAAGTTTAAAATTGCTACGGGACTCTTCCATTGTTCTTCTGAGTTCTGCTGAAGTTTAAAAAGGCTAAGGAACTCTTCCATTGTTCTTCGGAATTCTGATGAAGTTTAAAACTGCAACGGAACTCTTCCATTGTTCTTCGGAATTCTGCTGAAGTTTAAAAATGCTACAGAACTCTTCCATTGTTCACGGTATTCTGGTGAAGTTTAAAAATGCTACGGAACTCTTCCATTGTTCTTCGGAATTCTGCTGAAGTTTAAAATTGCTACGGGACTCTTCCATTGTTCTTCTGAGTTCTGCTGAAGTTTAAAAAGGCTACGGAACTCTTCCATTGTTCTTCGGAATTCTGATGAAGTTCAAAACTGCAACAGAACTCTTCCATTGTTCTCGGAATTCTGCTGAAGTTTAAAAATGCTATGGAACTCTTCCATTGTTCTTCGGAATTCTGCTGAAGTTTAAAAATGCTACGGAACTTTTCCATTGTTCTTCGGAATTCTGATGAAGTTTAAAAATGCTACGGAACTCTTCCATTGTTCTTCGGAATTCTGCTGAAGTTTAAAAATGCTACGGAACTCTTCCATTTTTCTTCTGAGTTCTGCTGAAGTTTAAAAATGCTGCGGAACTCTTCCATTGCTCTTCGGAATTCTGATGAAGTTTAAAACTGCAACGGAACTCTTCCATTGTTCTTCGGAATTCTGCTGAAGTTTAAAAATGCTACGGAACTCTTCCATTGTTCTTCGGAATTCTGCTGAAGTTTAAAAATGCTACGGAACTCTTCCATTGTTCTCGGAATTCTGCTGAAGTTTAAAAATGCTACGGAACTCTTCCATTGTTCTTCGGAATTCTGCTGAAGTTTAAAAATGCTACGGAACTCTTCCATTGTTCTTCGGAATTCTGCTGAAGTTTAAAAATGCTATGGAACTCTTCCATTGTATTCTTAATTCTGCTGAAGTTTAAAAATGCTACGGAACACTTCCATTGTTCTTCGGAATTCTGCTGAAGTTTAAAAATGCTATGGAACTCTTCCAATGTTCTTCTGAATTCTGCTGAAGTTTAAAAATGCTACGGAACTCTTCCATTGTTCTCGGAATTCTGGTGAAGTTTAAAAATGCTACGGAACTCATCCATTGTTCTCGGAATTCTGCTGAAGTTTAAAAATGCTACGGAACTCTTCCATTGTTCTTCGGAATTCTGCTGAAGTTTAAAAATGGTACGGAACTTTTCCATTGTTCTTCGGAATGCTGACGAAGTTTAAAAAGGCTACGGAACTCTTCCATTGTTCTTCGGAATTCTGCTGAAGTTTAAAAATGCTACGGAACTCTTCCATTGTTCTTCGGAATTCTGCAGAAGTTTAAAAATGCTACGGAACTCTTCCATTGTTATTGGAATTCTGGTGAAGTTTAAAAATGCTACGGAACTCTTCCATTGTTCTCAGAATTCTGCTGAAGCTTATAAATTCTACGGTGCTCTTCCATTGTTCTTGGGAATTCTGCTGAAGTTTAAAAATGTTACGGATCAATTCCATTGTTCTTCGGAATTCTGCTGAAGTTTAAAAATGCTACGGATCTCTTCCATTTTTCTTCGGAATTCTGCTGAAGTTTAAAAATGCTACGGAACTCATCCATTGTTCTTCGGAATTTTGCTGAAGTTTAAAAATGCTACGGAACTCTTCCATTATTTTGCGGAATTCTTCTGAAGTTTAAAAATGCTACAGAACTCTTCTCTTGTTCTTCAGAATTCTGCTGAAGTTTAAAAATGCTACGGAACACTTCCTTTGTTCTTCGGAATTCTTCTGAAGCTTAAAAATGCTACAGAACTCTTCCATTGTTCACGGTATTCTGGTGAAGTTTAAAAATGCTACGGAACTCTTCCATTGTTCTTGGGAATTCTGCTGAAGTTTAAAATTGCTACGGGACTCTTCCATTGTTCTTTTGAGTTCTGCTGAAGTTTAAAAAGGCTACGGAACTCTTCCATTGTTCTTCGGAATTCTGATGAAGTTTAAAACTGCAACGGAACTCTTCCATTGTTCTTCGGAATTCTGCTGAAGTTTAAAAATGCTACGGAACTCTTCCATTGTTCTTCGGAATTCTGCTGAAGTTTAAAAATGCTACGGAACTCTTCCATTGTTCTCGGAATTCTGGTGAAGTTTAAAAATGCTGCGGAACTCATCCATTGTTCTTGGAATTCTGCTGAAGTTTAAAAATGCTGCGGAACTCTTCCATTGTTCTTCGGAATTCTGCTGTAATTTAAAAATGCTACGGAACTCTTCCATTGTTCTTCGGAATTCTGCTGAAGTTTAAAAATGCTACGGAACTCTTCCATTGTTCTCAGAATTCTGCTGAAGCTTATAAATTCTACGGTGCTCTTCCATTTTTCTTGGGAATTCTGCTGAAGTTTAAAAATGTTACGAATCAATTCCATTGTTCTTCGGAATTCTGCTGAAGTTTAAAAATGCTACGGAACTCTTCCATTGTTCTTCGGAATTCTGCTGAAGTTTAAAAATGCTACGGAACTCATCCATTGTTCTTCGGAATTCTGAAGTTTAAAAATGCTACGGAACTCTTCCATTGTTTTGCTGAATTCTTCTGAAGTTTAAAAATGCTACAGAACTCTTCTCTTGTTCTTCAGAATTCTGCTGAAGTTTAAAAATGCTACGGAACACTTCCTTTGTTCTTCGGAAATCTGCTGAAGTTTAAAAATGCTACAGAACTCTTTCATTGTTCACGGTATTCTTGTTAAGTTTAAAAATGCTACGGAACTCTTCCATTGTTCTTCAGAATTCTGCTGAAGTTTAAAATTGCTACGGGACTCTTCCATTGTTCTTCTGAGTTCTGCTGAAGTTTAAAAAGGCTAAGGAACTCTTCCATTGTTCTTCGGAATTCTGATGAAGTTTAAAACTGCAACAGAACTCTTCCATTGTTCTTCGGAATTCTGCTGAAGTTTAAAAATGCTACAGAACTCTTCCATTGTTCACGGTATTCTGGTGAAGTTTAAAAATGCTACGGAACTCTTCCATTGTTCTTCGGAATTCTGCTGAAGTTTAAAATTGCTACGGGACTCTTCCATTGTTCTTCTGAGTTCTGCTGAAGTTTAAAAAGGCTACGGAACTCTTCCATTGTTCTTCGGAATTCTGATGAAGTTCAAAACTGCAACGGAACTCTTCCATTGTTCTCGGAATTCTGCTGAAGTTTAAAAATGCTATGGAACTCTTCCATTGTTCTTCGGAATTCTGCTGAAGTTTAAAAATGCTACGGAACTTTTCCATTGATCATCGGAATTCTGATGAAGTTTAAAAATGCTACGGAACTCTTCCATTGTTCTTCGCAATTCTGCTGAAGTTTAAAAATGCTACGGAACTCTTCCATTGTTCTTCGGAATTCTGCTGAAGTTTAAAAATGGTACAGAACTTTTCCATTGTTCTTCGGAATGCTGACGAAGTTTAAAAAGGCTACGGAACTCTTCCATTGTTCTTCGGAATTCTGCTGAAGTTTAAAAATGCTACGGAACTCTTCCATTGTTCTTCGGAATTCTGCAGAAGTTTAAAAATGCTACGGAACTCTTCCATTGTTATTGGAATTCTGGTGAAGTTTAAAAATGCTACGGAACTCTTCCATTGTTCTCAGAATTCTGCTGAAGCTTATAAATTCTACGGTGCTCTTCCATTGTTCTTGGGAATTCTGCTGAAGTTTAAAAATGTTACGGATCAATTCCATTGTTCTTCGGAATTCTGCTGAAGTTTAAAAATGCTACGGATCTCTTCCATTTTTCTTCGGAATTCTGCTGAAGTTTAAAAATGCTACGGAACTCATCCATTGTTCTTCGGAATTTTGCTGAAGTTTAAAAATGCTACGGAACTCTTCCATTGTTTTGCGGAATTCTTCTGAAGTTTAAAAATGCTACAGAACTCTTCTCTTGTTCTTCAGAATTCTGCTGAAGTTTAAAAATGCTACGGAACACTTCCTTTGTTCTTCGGAATTCTTCTGAAGTTTAAAAATGCTACAAAACTCTTCCATTGTTCACGGTATTCTGGTGAAGTTTAAAAATGCTACGGAACTCTTCCATTGTTCTTGGGAATTCTGCTGAAGTTTAAAATTGCTACGGGACTCTTCCATTGTTCTTTTGAGTTCTGCTGAAGTTTAAAAAGGCTACGGAACTCTTCCATTGTTCTTCGGAATTCTGATGAAGTTTAAAACTGCAACGGAACTCTTCCATTGTTCTTCGGAATTCTGCTGAAGTTTAAAAATGCTACGGAACTCTTTCATTGTTCTTCGGAATTCTGCTGAAGTTTAAAAATGCTACGGAACTCTTCCATTGTTCTCGGAATTCTGGTGAAGTTTAAAAATGCTGCGGAACTCATCCATTGTTCTTGGAATTCTGCTGAAGTTTAAAAATGCTGCGGAACTCTTCCATTGTTCTTCGGAATTCTGCTGTAATTTAAAAATGCTACGGAACTCTTCCATTGTTCTTCGGAATTCTGCTGAAGTTTAAAAATGCTACGGAACTCTTCCATTGTTCTCAGAATTCTGCTGAAGCTTATAAATTCTACGGTGCTCTTCCATTTTTCTTGGGAATTCTGCTGAAGTTTAAAAATGTTACGAATCAATTCCATTGTTCTTCGGAATTCTGCTGAAGTTTAAAAATGCTACGGAACTCTTCCATTGTTCTTCGGAATTCTGCTGAAGTTTAAAAATGCTACGGAACTCATCCATTGTTCTTCGGAATTCTGAAGTTTAAAAATGCTACGGAACTCTTCCATTGTTTTGCTGAATTCTTCTGAAGTTTAAAAATGCTACAGAACTCTTCTCTTGTTCTTCAGAATTCTGCTGAAGTTTAAAAATGCTACGGAACACTTCCTTTGTTCTTCGGAATTCTGCTGAAGTTTAAAAATGCTACAGAACTCTTTCATTGTTCACGGTATTCTTGTTAAGTTTAAAAATGCTACGGAACTCTTCCATTGTTCTTCAGAATTCTGCTGAAGTTTAAAATTGCTACGGGACTCTTCCATTGTTCTTCTGAGTTCTGCTGAAGTTTAAAAAGGCTAAGGAACTCTTCCATTGTTCTTCGGAATTCTGATGAAGTTTAAAACTGCAACGGAACTCTTCCATTGTTCTTCGGAATTCTGCTGAAGTTTAAAAATGCTACAGAACTCTTCCATTGTTCACTGTATTCTGGTGAAGTTTAAAAATGCTACGGAACTCTTCCATTGTTCTTCGGAATTCTGCTGAAGTTTAAAATTGCTACGGGACTCTTCCATTGTTCTTCTGAGTTCTGCTGAAGTTTAAAAAGGCTACGGAACTCTTCCATTGTTCTTCGGAATTCTGATGAAGTTCAAAACTGCAACGGAACTCTTCCATTGTTCTCGGAATTCTGCTGAAGTTTAAAAATGCTATGGAACTCTTCCATTGTTCTTCGGAATTCTGCTGAAGTTTAAAAATGCTACGGAACTTTTCCATTGATCATCGGAATTCTGATGAAGTTTAAAAATGCTACGGAACTCTTCCATTGTTCTTCGGAATTCTGCTGAAGTTTAAAAATGCTACGGAACTCTTCCATTGTTCTTCTGAGTTCTGCTGAAGTTTAAAAATGCTGCGGAACTCTTCCATTGCTCTTCGGAATTCTGATGAAGTTTAAAACTGCAACGGAACTCTTCCATTGTTCTTCGGAATTCTGCTGAAGTTTAAAAATGCTACGGAACTCTTCCATTGTTCTTCGGAATTCTGCTGAAGTTTAAAAATGCTACGGAACTCTTCCATTGTTCTCGGAATTCTGCTGAAGTTTAAAAATGCTACGGAACTCTTCCATTGTTCTTCGGAATTCTGCTGAAGTTTAAAAATGCTACGGAACTCTTCCATTGTTCTTCGGAATTCTGCTGAAGTTTAAAAATGCTATGGAACTCTTCCATTGTATTCTTAATTCTGCTGAAGTTTAAAAATGCTACGGAACACTTCCATTGTTCTTCGGAATTCTGCTGAAGTTTAAAAATGCTATGGAACTCTTCCATTGTTCTTCTGAATTCTGCTGAAGTTTAAAAATGCTACGGAACTCTTCCATTGTTCTCGGAATTCTGGTGAAGTTTAAAAATGCTACGGAACTCATCCTTTGTTCTCGGAATTCTGCTGAAGTTTAAAAATGCTACGGAACTCTTCCATTGTTCTTCGGAATTCTGCTGAAGTTTAAAAATGGTACGGAACTTTTCCATTGTTCTTCGGAATGCTGACGAAGTTTAAAAAGGCTACGGAACTCTTCCCTTGTTCTTATGAATTCTGCTGAAGTTTAAAAATGCTACGGAACTCTTCCATTGTTCTTCGGAATTCTGCAGAAGTTTAAAAATGCTACGGAACTCTTCCATTGTTATTGGAATTCTGGTGAAGTTTAAAAATGCTACGGAACTCTTCCATTGTTCTCAGAATTCTGCTGAAGCTTATAAATTCTACGGTGCTCTTCCATTGTTCTTGGGAATTCTGCTGAAGTTTAAAAATGTTACGGATCAATTCCATTGTTCTTCGGAATTCTGCTGAAGTTTAAAAATGCTACGGATCTCTTCCATTTTTCTTCGGAATTCTGCTGAAGTTTAAAAATGCTACGGAACTCATCCATTGTTCTTCGGAATTTTGCTGAAGTTTAAAAATGCTACGGAACTCTTCCATTGTTTTGCGGAATTCTTCTGAAGTTTAAAAATGCTACAGAACTCTTCTCTTGTTCTTCAGAATTCTGCTGAAGTTTAAAAATGCTACGGAACACTTCCTTTGTTCTTTGGAATTCTGCTGAAGTTTAAAAATGCTACAGAACTCTTCCATTGTTCACGGTATTCTGGTGAAGTTTAAAAATGCTACGGAACTCTTCCATTGTTCTTCGGAATTCTGCTAAAGTTTAAAATTGCTACGGGACTCTTCCATTGTTCTTCTGAGTTCTGCTGAAGTTTAAAAAGGCTACGGAACTCTTCCATTGTTCTTCGGAATTCTGATGAAGTTTAAAACTGCAACGGAACTCTTCCATTGTTCTTCGGAATTCTGCTGAAGTTTAAAAATGCTACAGAACTCTTCCATTGTTCACGGTATTCTGGTGAAGTTTAAAAATGCTACGGAACTCTTCCATTGTTCTTCGGAATTCTGCTGAAGTTTAAAATTGCTACGGGACTCTTCCATTGTTCTTCTGAGTTCTGCTGAAGTTTAAAAAGGCTACGGAACTCTTCCATTGTTCTTCGGAATTCTGATGAAGTTCAAAACTGCAACGGAACTCTTCCATTGTTCTCGGAATTCTGCTGAAGTTTAAAAATGCTATGGAACTCTTCCATTGTTCTTCGGAATTCTGCTGAAGTTTAAAAATGCTACGGAACTTTTCCATTGATCATCGGAATTCTGATGAAGTTTAAAAATGCTACGGAACTCTTCCATTGTTCTTCGCAATTCTGCTGAAGTTTAAAAATGCTACGGAACTCTTCCATTGTTCTTCGGAATTCTGCTGAAGTTTAAAAATGGTACAGAACTTTTCCATTGTTCTTCGGAATGCTGACGAAGTTTAAAAAGGCTACGGAACTCTTCCATTGTTCTTCGGAATTCTGCTGAAGTTTAAAAATGCTACGGAACTCTTCCATTGTTCTTCGGAATTCTGCAGAAGTTTAAAAATGCTACGGAACTCTTCCATTGTTATTGGAATTCTGGTGAAGTTTAAAAATGCTACGGAACTCTTCCATTGTTCTCAGAATTCTGCTGAAGCTTATAAATTCTACGGTGCTCTTCCATTGTTCTTGGGAATTCTGCTGAAGTTTAAAAATGTTACGGATCAATTCCATTGTTCTTCGGAATTCTGCTGAAGTTTAAAAATGCTACGGATCTCTTCCATTTTTCTTCGGAATTCTGCTGAAGTTTAAAAATGCTACGGAACTCATCCATTGTTCTTCGGAATTTTGCTGAAGTTTAAAAATGCTACGGAACTCTTCCATTGTTTTGCGGAATTCTTCTGAAGTTTAAAAATGCTACAGAACTCTTCTCTTGTTCTTCAGAATTCTGCTGAAGTTTAAAAATGCTACGGAACACTTCCTTTGTTCTTCGGAATTCTTCTGAAGTTTAAAAATGCTACAGAACTCTTCCATTGTTCACGGTATTCTGGTGAAGTTTAAAAATGCTACGGAACTCTTCCATTGTTCTTGGGAATTCTGCTGAAGTTTAAAATTGCTACGGGACTCTTCCATTGTTCTTTTGAGTTCTGCTGAAGTTTAAAAAGGCTACGGAACTCTTCCATTGTTCTTCGGAATTCTGATGAAGTTTAAAACTGCAACGGAACTCTTCCATTGTTCTTCGGAATTCTGCTGAAGTTTAAAAATGCTACGGAACTCTTCCATTGTTCTTCGGAATTCTGCTGAAGTTTAAAAATGCTACGGAACTCTTCCATTGTTCTCGGAATTCTGGTGAAGTTTAAAAATGCTGCGGAACTCATCCATTGTTCTTGGAATTCTGCTGAAGTTTAAAAATGCTGCGGAACTCTTCCATTGTTCTTCGGAATTCTGCTGTAATTTAAAAATGCTACGGAACTCTTCCATTGTTCTTCGGAATTCTGCTGAAGTTTAAAAATGCTACGGAACTCTTCCATTGTTCTCAGAATTCTGCTGAAGCTTATAAATTCTACGGTGCTCTTCCATTTTTCTTGGGAATTCTGCTGAAGTTTAAAAATGTTACGAATCAATTCCATTGTTCTTCGGAATTCTGCTGAAGTTTAAAAATGCTACGGAACTCTTCCATTGTTCTTCGAAATTCTGCTGAAGTTTAAAAATGCTACGGAACTCATCCATTGTTCTTCGGAATTCTGAAGTTTAAAAATGCTACGGAACTCTTCCATTGTTTTGCTGAATTCTTCTGAAGTTTAAAAATGCTACAGAACTCTTCTCTTGTTCTTCAGAATTCTGCTGAAGTTTAAAAATGCTACGGAACACTTCCTTTGTTCTTCGGAATTCTGCTGAAGTTTAAAAATGCTACAGAACTCTTTCATTGTTCACGGTATTCTTGTTAAGTTTAAAAATGCTACGGAACTCTTCCATTGTTCTTCAGAATTCTGCTGAAGTTTAAAATTGCTACGGGACTCTTCCATTGTTCTTCTGAGTTCTGCTGAAGTTTAAAAAGGCTAAGGAACTCTTCCATTGTTCTTCGGAATTCTGATGAAGTTTAAAACTGCAACGGAACTCTTCCATTGTTCTTCGGAATTCTGCTGAAGTTTAAAAATGCTACAGAACTCTTCCATTGTTCACTGTATTCTGGTGAAGTTTAAAAATGCTACGGAACTCTTCCATTGTTCTTCGGAATTCTGCTGAAGTTTAAAATTGCTACGGGACTCTTCCATTGTTCTTCTGAGTTCTGCTGAAGTTTAAAAAGGCTACGGAACTCTTCCATTGTTCTTCGGAATTCTGATGAAGTTCAAAACTGCAACGGAACTCTTCCATTGTTCTCGGAATTCTGCTGAAGTTTAAAAATGCTATGGAACTCTTCCATTGTTCTTCGGAATTCTGCTGAAGTTTAAAAATGCTACGGAACTTTTCCATTGATCATCGGAATTCTGATGAAGTTTAAAAATGCTACGGAACTCTTCCATTGTTCTTCGGAATTCTGCTGAAGTTTAAAAATGCTACGGAACTCTTCCATTGTTCTTCTGAGTTCTGCTGAAGTTTAAAAATGCTGCGGAACTCTTCCATTGCTCTTCGGAATTCTGATGAAGTTTAAAACTGCAACGGAACTCTTCCATTGTTCTTCGGAATTCTGCTGAAGTTTAAAAATGCTACGGAACTCTTCCATTGTTCTTCGGAATTCTGCTGAAGTTTAAAAATGCTACGGAACTCTTCCATTGTTCTCGGAATTCTGCTGAAGTTTAAAAATGCTACGGAACTCTTCCATTGTTCTTCGGAATTCTGCTGAAGTTTAAAAATGCTACGGAACTCTTCCATTGTTCTTCGGAATTCTGCTGAAGTTTAAAAATGCTATGGAACTCTTCCATTGTATTCTTAATTCTGCTGAAGTTTAAAAATGCTACGGAACACTTCCATTGTTCTTCGGAATTCTGCTGAAGTTTAAAAATGCTATGGAACTCTTCCATTGTTCTTCTGAATTCTGCTGAAGTTTAAAAATGCTACGGAACTCTTCCATTGTTCTCGGAATTCTGGTGAAGTTTAAAAATGCTACGGAACTCATCCTTTGTTCTCGGAATTCTGCTGAAGTTTAAAAATGCTACGGAACTCTTCCATTGTTCTTCGGAATTCTGCTGAAGTTTAAAAATGGTACGGAACTTTTCCATTGTTCTTCGGAATGCTGACGAAGTTTAAAAAGGCTACGGAACTCTTCCCTTGTTCTTATGAATTCTGCTGAAGTTTAAAAATGCTACGGAACTCTTCCATTGTTCTTCGGAATTCTGCAGAAGTTTAAAAATGCTACGGAACTCTTCCATTGTTATTGGAATTCTGGTGAAGTTTAAAAATGCTACGGAACTCTTCCATTGTTCTCAGAATTCTGCTGAAGCTTATAAATTCTACGGTGCTCTTCCATTGTTCTTGGGAATTCTGCTGAAGTTTAAAAATGTTACGGATCAATTCCATTGTTCTTCGGAATTCTGCTGAAGTTTAAAAATGCTACGGATCTCTTCCATTTTTCCTCGGAATTCTGCTGAAGTTTAAAAATGCTACGGAACTCATCCATTGTTCTTCGGAATTTTGCTGAAGTTTAAAAATGCTACGGAACTCTTCCATTGTTTTGCGGAATTCTTCTGAAGTTTAAAAATGCTACAGAACTCTTCTCTTGTTCTTCAGAATTCTGCTGAAGTTTAAAAATGCTACGGAACACTTCCTTTGTTCTTTGGAATTCTGCTGAAGTTTAAAAATGCTACAGAACTCTTCCATTGTTCACGGTATTCTGGTGAAGTTTAAAAATGCTACGGAACTCTTCCATTGTTCTTCGGAATTCTGCTAAAGTTTAAAATTGCTACGGGACTCTTCCATTGTTCTTCTGAGTTCTGCTGAAGTTTAAAAAGGCTACGGAACTCTTCCATTGTTCTTCGGAATTCTGATGAAGTTTAAAACTGCAACGGAACTCTTCCATTGTTCTTCGGAATTCTGCTGAAGTTTAAAAATGCTACGGAACTCTTCCATTGTTCTCGGAATTCTGGTGAAGTTTAAAAATGCTGCGGAACTCATCCATTGTTCTTGGAATTCTGCTGAAGTTTAAAAATGCTGCGGAACTCTTCCATTGTTCTTCGGAATTCTGCTGTAATTTAAAAATGCTACGGAACTCTTCCATTGTTCTTCGGAATTCTGATGAAGTTTAAAAATGCTACGGAACTCTTCCATTGTTCTTCGGAATTCTGCTGAAGTTTAAAAATGCTACGGAACTCTTCCATTGCTTTTCGGAATTCTGCTGAAGTTTAAAAATGCTGTGGAACTCTTCCATTGTTCTCGGAATTCTTCTGAAGTTTGAAAATGCTACGGAACTCTTACATTGTTCTTCAGAATACTGCTGAAGTTTAAAAATGCTACGGAACACTTCCTTTGTTCTTCGGAATTCTGCTGAAGTTTAAAAATGCTACAGAACTCTTCTCTTGTTCTTCAGAATTCTGCTGAAGATTAAAAATGCTACGGAACACTTCCTTTGTTCTTCGGAATTCTGCTGAAGTTTAAAAATGCTACCGAAATCTTCCATTGTTCACGGTATTCTGGTGAAGTTTAAAAATGCTACGGAACTCTTCCATTGTTCTTCGGAATTCTGCTGAAGTTTAAAAATGCTACGGGACTCTTCCATTGTTCTTCTGAGTTCTGCTGAAGTTTAAAAAGGCTACGGAACTCTTCCATCGTTCTTCGGAATTCTGATGAAGTTTAAAACTGCAACGGAACTCTTCCATTGTTCTTCGGAATTCTGCTGAAGTTTAAAAATGCTACGGAACTCTTCCATTGTTCTTCGGAATTCTGCTGAAGTTTAAAAATGCTACGGAACTCTTCCATTGTTCTTGGAATTCTGGTGAAGTTAAAAAATGCTGCGGAACTCATCCATTGTTCTCGGAATTCTGCTGAAGTTTAAAAATGCTACGGAACTCTTCCATTGTTCTTCGGAATTCTGCTGTAATTTAAAAATGCTACGGAACTCTTCCATTGTTCTTCTGAATTCTGCTGAAGTTTAAAAATGCTACGGAACTCTTCCATTGTTTTTCGGAATTCTGCTGAAATTTAAAAATGCTGTGGAGCTCTTCCATTGTTCTCGGAATTCTTCTGAAGTTTGAAAATGCTGCGGAACTCTTCCATTGTTCTTCAGAATACTGCTGAAGTTTAAAAATGCTACGGAACACTTCCTTTGTTCTTCAGAATTCTGCTGAAGTTTAAAAATGCTACGGAACTCTTCCATTGTTCACGGAATTCTGGTGAAGTTTAAAAATGCTACGGAACTCTTCCATTGTTATTCTTAATTCTGCTGAAGTTTAAAAATGCTACGGAACTCTTCCATTGTTCTTTGGAATTCTGCTGAAGTTTAAAAATGCTATGGAACTCTTCCATTGTTCTTCTGAATTCTGCTGAAGTTTAAAAATGCTACGGAACTCTTCCATTGTTCACGGAATTCTGGTGAAGTTTAAAAATGCTACGGAACTCTTCCATTGTTATTCTTAATTCTGCTGAAGTTTAAAAATGCTACGGAACTCTTCCATTGTTCTTCGGAATTCTGCTGAAGTTTAAAAATGCAATGGAACTCTTCCATTGTTCTTTTGAATTCTGCTGAAGTTTAAAAATGCTACGGAACTCTTCCATTGTTCTCGGAATTCTGTTGAAGTTTAAAAATGCTATGGAACTCTTCCATTGTATTCTTAATTCTGCTGAAGTTTAAAAATGCTGCGGAACTCTTCCATTGTTCTTCGGAATTCTGCTGAAGTTTAAAAATGCTACGGAACTCTTCCATTGTTCTTGGAATTCTGCTGAAGTTTAAAAATGCTACGGAACTCTTCCATTGTTCTTCGGAATTCTGCTGAAGTTTAAAAATGCTACGGAACTCTTCCATTGTTCTTCGGAATTCTGCTGATGTTTAAAAATGCTATGGAACTCTTCCATTGTTCTCGGAATTCTGGTGAAGTTTAAAAATGCTACGGAACTCTTCCATTGTTCTCGGAATTCTGGTGAAGTTTAAAAATGCTACGGAACTCATCCATTGTTCTCGGAATTCTGCTGAAGTTTAAAAATGCTACGGAACTCTTCCATTGTTCTTCGGAATTCTGCTGAAGTTTAAAAATGGTACGGAACTTTTCCATTGTTCTTCGGAATTCTGACGAAGTTTAAAAAGGCTACGGAACTCTTCCATTGTTCTTCGGAATTCTGCTGAAGTTTAAAAATGCTACGGAACTCTTCCATTGTTCTTCGGAATTCTGCAGAAGTTTAAAAATGCTACGGAACTCTTCCATTGTTCTTGGAATTCTGGTGAAGTTTAAAAATGCTACGGAACTCTTCCATTGTTCTCAGAATTCTGCTGAAGCTTATAAATTCTACGGTGCCCTTCCATTGTTCTTGGGAATTCTGCTGAAGTTTAAAAATGTTACGGATCAATTCCATTGTTCTTCAGAATTCTGCTGAAGTTTAAAAATCCTACGGAACTCTTCCATTGTTCTTAGAATTCTGCTGAAGTTTAAAAATGCTACGGAACTCATCCATTGTTCTTCGGAATTCTGCTGAAGTTTAAAAATGCTACGAAACTCTTCCATTGTTTTGCGGAATTCTTCTGAAGTTTAAAAATGCTACAGAACTCTTCTCTTGTTCTTCAGAATTCTGCTGAAGTTTAAAAATGCTACGGAAAACTTCCTTTGTTCTTCGGAATTCTGCTGAAGTTTAAAAATGCTACAGAACTCTTCCATTGTTCACGGTATTCTGGTGAAGTTTAAAAATGCTACGGAACTCTTCCATTGTTCTTCGGAATTCTGTTGAAGTTTAAAAATGCTACGGGACTCTTCCATTGTTCTTCTGAGTTCTGCTGAAGTTTAAAAAGGCTACGGAACTCTTCCATTGTTCTTCGGAATTCTGATGAAGTTTAAAACTGCAACGGAACTCTTCCATTGTTCTTCAGAATTCTGCTGAAGTTTAAAAATGCTACGGAACTCTTCCATTGTTCTTCGGAATTCTGCTGAAGTTTAAAAATGCTACGGAACTCTTCCATTGTTCTTGGAATTCTGTTGAAGTTTAAAAATGCTACGGAACTCTTCCATTGTTCTCGGAATTCTGGTGAAGTTTAAAAATGCTACTGAACTCTTCCATTGTTCCCGGAATTCTGCTGAAGTTTAAAAATGCTACGGAACTCTTCCATTGTTCTTCGGAATTCTGCTGAAGTTTAAAAATGCTACGGAACTCTTCCATTGTTCTCGGAATTCTGGTGAAGTTTAAAAATGCTACGGAACTCTTCCATTGTTCTCGGAATTCTGCTGAAGTTTAAAAATGCTACGGAACTCTTCCATTGTTCTTCGGAATTCTGCTGAAGTTTAAAAATGCTACGGAACTCTTCCATTGTTCTTCGGAATTCTGCTGAAGTTTAAAAATGCTATGGAACTCTTCCATTGTTCTCGGAATTCTGCTGAAGTTTAAAAATGCTACGGAACTCTTCCATTGTTCTCGGAATTCTGGTGAAGTTTAAAAATGCTACGGAACCCATCCATTGTTCTCGGAATTCTGCTGAAGTTTAAAAATGCTACGGAACTCTTCCATTGTTCTTCGGAATTCTGCTGAAGTTTAAAAATGGTACGGAACTTTTCCATTGTTCTTCGGAATTCTGACGAAGTTTAAAAAGGCTACGGAACTCTTCCATTGTTCTTCGGAATTCTGCTGAAGTTTAAAAATGCTATGGAACTCTTCCATTATTCTTCGGAATTCTGCAGAAGTTTAAAAATGCTACGGAACCCATCCATTGTTCTCGGAATTCTGCTGAAGTTTAAAAATGCTACGGAACTCTTCCATTGTTCTTCGGAATTCTGCTGAAGTTTAAAAATGCTACGGAACTCTTCCATTGTTCTTTGGAATTCTGCTGAAGTTTAAAAATGCTACGGAACTCTTCCATTGTTCTTCTGAGTTCTGCTGAAGTTTAAAAATGCTACGGAACTCTTCCATTGTTCTTCTGAGTTCTGCTGAAGTTTAAAAATGCTGCGGAACTCTTCCATTGTTCTTCGGCATTCTGGTGAAGTTTAAAACTGCAACGGAACTCTTCCATTGTTCTTCGGAATTCTGCTGAAGTTTAAAAATGCTACGGAACTCTTCCATTGTTCTTTGGATTTCTGCTGAAGTTTAAAAATGCTACGGAACTCTTCTATTGTTCTTCGGAATTCTGCTGAAGTTTAAAAATGCACGGAACTCTTACGTTGTTCTTCGGAATTCTGCTGAAGTTTAAAAATGCTACGGAACTCTTCCATTGTTCTTCGGAATTCTGATGAAGCTTAAAACTGCAACGGAACTCTTCCATTGTTCTTCGGAATTCTGCTGAAGTTTAAAAATGCTACGGAACTCTTCCATTGTTCTTCGGAATTCTGCTGAAGTTTAAAAATGCTACGGAACTCTTCCATTGTTCTCGGAATTCTGCTGAAGTTAAAAAATGCTACGGAACTCTTCCATTGTTCTCGGAATTCTGGTGAAGTTTAAAAATGCTACGGAACTCTTCCATTGTTCTCGGAATTCTGCTGAAGTTTAAAAATGCTACGGAACTCTTCCATTGTTCTTCGGAATTCTGCTGAAGTTTAAAAATGCTACGGAACTCTTCCATTGTTCTTCGGAATTCTGCTGAAGTTTAAAAATGCTATGGAACTCTTCAATTGTTCTCGGAATTCTGCTGAAGTTTAAAAATGCTACGGAACTCTTCCATTGTTCTCGGAATTCTGGTGAAGTTTAAAAATGCTACGGAACCCATCCATTGTTCTCGGAATTCTGCTGAAGTTTAAAAATGCTACGGAACTCTTCCATTGTTCTTCGGAATTCTGCTGAAGTTTAAAAATGGTACGGAACTTTTCCATTGTTCTTTGGAATTCTGACGAAGTTTAAAAAGGCTACGGAACTCTTCCATTGTTCTTCGGAATTCTGCTGAAGTTTAAAAATGCTACGGAACTCTTCCATTATTCTTCGGAATTCTACAGAAGTTTAAAAATGCTACGGAACCCATCCATTGTTCTCGCAATTCTGCTGAAGTTTAAAAATGCTACGGAACTCTTCCATTGTTCTTCGGAATTCTGCTGAAGTTTAAAAATGGTACGGAACTTTTCCATTGTTCTTCGGAATTCTGACGAAGTTTAAAAAGGCTACGGAACTCTTCCATTGTTCTTCGGAATTCTGCTGAAGTTTAAAAATGCTACGGAACTCTTCCATTATTCTTCGGAATTCTGCATAAGTTTAAAAATGCTACGAAACTCTTCCATTGTTCTTGGAATTCTGGTGAAGTTTAAAAATGCTACGGAACTCTTCCATTGTTCTCAGAATTCTGCTGAAGCTTATAAATTCTACGGTGCTCTTCCATTGTTCTTGGGAATTCTGCTGAAGTTTAAAAATGTTACAGATCAATTCCATTGTTCTTCGGAATTCTGCTGAAGTTTAAAAATGCTACGGAACTCTTCCATTGTTTTGCGGAATTCTGCTGAAGTTTAAAAATGCTACGGAACTCTTCCATTTTTCTCGGAATTCTTCTGAAGTTTAAAAATGCTACAGAACTCTTCCATTGTTCTTCAGAATTCTGCTGAAGTTTAAAAATGCTACGGAACACTTCCTTTGTTATTCGGAATTCTGCTGAAGTTTAAAAATGCTACAGAACTCTTCCATTGTTCACGGTATTCTGGTGAAGTTTAAAAATGCTACGGAACTCTTCCATTGTTCTTCGGAATTCTGCTGAAGTTTAAAAATGCTACGGGACTCTTCCATTGTTCTTCTGAGTTCTGCTGAAGTTTAAAAAGGCTACGGAACTCTTCCATTGTTCTTCGGAATTCTGATGAAGTTTAAAACTGCAACAGAACTCTTCCATTGTTCTTCGGAATTCTGCTGAAGTTTAAAAATGCTACGGAACTCTATCATTGTTCTTCGGAATTCTGCTGAAGTTTAAA
The DNA here is from genome assembly GCF_046119375.1 of Phyllobates terribilis. NCBI lineage: Eukaryota > Metazoa > Chordata > Amphibia > Anura > Dendrobatidae > Phyllobates > Phyllobates terribilis. Next base: position 119,889 of record NW_027363785.1, on the reverse strand, counting down.
AATGCTACGGAACTCTTCCATTGTTCTCGGAATTCTGGTGAAGTTTAAAAATGCTGCGGAACTCATCCATTGTTCTCGGAATTCTGCTGAAGTTTAAAAATGCTGCGGAACTCTTCCATTGTTCTTCGGAATTCTGCTGTAATTTAAAAATGCTACGGAACTCTTCCATTGTTCTTCGGAATTCTGCTGAAGTTTAAAAATGCTACGGAACTCTTCCATTGTTCTTCGGAATTCTGCTGAAGTTTAAAAATGCTGTGGAACTCTTCCATTGTTCTCGGAATTCTTCTGAAGTTTGAAAATGCTATGGAACTCTTCCATTGTTCTCGGAATTCTTCTGAAGTTTGAAAATGCTACGGAACTCTTCCTTTGTTCTTCGGAATTCTGCTGAAGTTTAAAAATGCTACGGAACTCTTCCATTGTTCACGGAATTCTGGTGAAGTTTAAAAATGCTACGGAACTCTTCCATTGTTATTCTTAATTCTGCTGAAGTTTAAAAATGCTACGGAACTCTTCCATTGTTCTTCGGAATTCTGCTGAAGTTTAAAAATGCTACGGAACTCTTCCATTGTTCTTCTGAATTCTGCTGAAGTTTAAAAATGCTACGAAACTCTTCCATTGTTCTTCGGAATTCTGATGAAGCTTAGAACTGTAACGGAACTCTTCCATTGTTCTTCGGAATTCTGCTGAAGTTTAAAAATGCTACGGAATTCTTCCATTGTTCTCGGAATTCTGGTGAAGTTTAAAAATGCTACGGAATTCTTCCATTGTTCTCGGAATTCTGGTGAAGTTTAAAAATGGTACGGAACTCTTCCATTGTTCTCGGAATTCTGGTGAAGTTAAAAACTGCTGCGGAACTCTTCCATTGTTCTTCGGAAATCTGCTGAAGTTTAAAAATTCTACGGAACTTTTCCATTGTTCTTCAGAATTCAGCTGAAGTTTAAAAATGCTACGGAACTCTTCCATTGTTCTTCGGAATTCTGCTGAAGTTTAAAAATGCTACGGAACTCTTCCATTATTCTTCGGAATTCTGCAGAAGTTTAAAAATGCTACGGAACTCTTCCATTGTTCTTGGAATTCTGGTGAAGTTTAAAAATGCTACGGAACTCTTCCATTGTTCTCAGAATTCTGCTGAAGCTTATAAATTCTACGGTGCTCTTCCATTGTTCTTGGGAATTCTGCTGAAGTTTAAAAATGTTACGGATCAATTCCATTGTTCTTCGGAATTCTGCTGAAGTTTAAAAATGCTACGGAACTCTTCCATTGTTCTTTGGAATTCTGCTGAAGTTTAAAAATGCTACGGAACTCTTCCATTGTTTTGCGGAATTCTGCTGAAGTTTAAAAATGCTACGGAACTCTTCCATTTTTCTCGGAATTCTTCTGAAGTTTAAAAATGCTACAGAACTCTTCCATTGTTCTTCAGAATTCTGCTGAAGTTTAAAAATGCTACGGAACACTTCCTTTGTTATTCGGAATTCTGCTGAAGTTTAAAAATGCTACAGAACTCTTCCATTGTTCACGGTATTCTGGTGAAGTTTAAAAATGCTACGGAACTCTTCCATTGTTCTTCGGAATTCTGCTGAAGTTTAAAAATGCTACGGGACTCTTCCATTGTTCTTCTGAGTTCTGCTGAAGTTTAAAAAGGCTTTGGAACTCTTCCATTGTTCTTCGGATTTCTGATGAAGTTTAAAACTGCAACAGAACTCTTCCATTGTTCTTCGGAATTCTGCTGAAGTTTAAAAATGCTACGGAACTCTTCCATTGTTCTTCGGAATTCTGCTGAAGTTTAAAAATGCTACGGAACTCTTCCATTGTTCTCGGAATTCTGGTGAAGTTTAAAAATGCTGCGGAACTCATCCATTGTTCTCGGAATTCTGCTGAAGTTTAAAAATGCTACGGAACTCTTCCATTGTTCTTCGGAATTCTGCTGTAATTTAAAAATGCTACGGAACTCTTCCATTGTTCTTCGGAATTCTGCTGAAGTTTAAAAATGCTACGGAACTCTTCCATTGTTCTTCGGAATTCTGCTGAAGTTTAAAAATGCTGTGGAACTCTTCCATTGTTCTCGGAATTCTTCTGAAGTTTGAAAATGCTACGGAACTCTTCCATTGTTCTCGGAATTCTTCTGAAGTTTGAAAATGCTACGGAACTCTTCCTTTGTTCTTCGGAATTCTGCTGAAGTTTAAAAATGCTACGGAACTCTTCCATTGTTCACGGAATTCTGGTGAAGTTTAAAAATGCTACAGAACTCTTCCATTGTTATTCTTAATTCTGCTGAAGTTTAAAAATGCTACGGAACTCTTCCATTGTTCTTCGGAATTCTGCTGAAGTTTAAAAATGCTACGGAACTCTTCCATTGTTCTTCTGAATTCTGCTGAAGTTTAAAAATGCTACGAAACTCTTCCATTGTTCTTCGGAATTCTGATGAAGCTTAGAACTGCAACGGAACTCTTCCATTGTTCTTCGGAATTCTGCTGAAGTTTAAAAATGCTACGGAACTCTTCCATTGTTTTGCGGAATTCTGCTGAAGTTTAAAAATGCTACGGAACTCTTCCATTTTTCTCGGAATTCTTCTGAAGTTTAAAAATGCTACAGAACTCTTCCATTGTTCTTCAGAATTCTGCTGAAGTTTAAAAATGCTACGGAACACTTCCTTTGTTATTCGGAATTCTGCTGAAGTTTAAAAATGCTACAGAACTCTTCCATTGTTCACGGTATTCTGGTGAAGTTTAAAAATGCTACGGAACTCTTCCATTGTTCTTCGGAATTCTGCTGAAGTTTAAAAATGCTACGGGACTCTTCCATTGTTCTTCTGAGTTCTGCTGAAGTTTAAAAAGGCTACGGAACTCTTCCATTGTTCTTCGGAATTCTGATGAAGTTTAAAACTGCAACAGAACTCTTCCATTGTTCTTCGGAATTCTGCTGAAGTTTAAAAATGCTACGGAACTCTTCCATTGTTCTTCGGAATTCTGCTGAAGTTTAAAAATGCTACGGAACTCTTCCATTGTTCTCGGAATTCTGGTGAAGTTTAAAAATGCTGCGGAACTCATCCATTGTTCTCGGAATTCTGCTGAAGTTTAAAAATGCTACGGAACTCTTCCATTGTTCTTCGGAATTCTGCTGTAATTTAAAAATGCTACGGAACTCTTCCATTGTTCTTCGGTATTCTGCTGAAGTTTAAAAATGCTACGGAACTCTTCCATTGTTCTTCGGAATTCTGCTGAAGTTTAAAAATGCTGTGGAACTCTTCCATTGTTCTCGGAATTCTTCTGAAGTTTGAAAATGCTACGGAACTCTTCCATTGTTCTTGGAATTCTTCTGAAGTTTGAAAATGCTACGGAACTCTTCCTTTGTTCTTCGGAATTCTGCTGAAGTTTAAAAATGCTACGGAACTCTTCCATTGTTCACGGAATTCTGGTGAAGTTTAAAAATGCTACGGAACTCTTCCATTGTTATTCTTAATTCTGCTGAAGTTTAAAAATGCTACGGAACTCTTCCATTGTTCTTCGGAATTCTGCTGAAGTTTAAAAATGCTACGGAACTCTTCCATTGTTCTTCTGAATTCTGCTGAAGTTTAAAAATGCTACGAAACTCTTCCATTGTTCTTCGGAATTCTGATGAAGCTTAGAACTGCAACGGAACTCTTCCATTGTTCTTCGGAATTCTGCTGAAGTTTAAAAATGCTACGGAATTCTTCCATTGTTCTCGGAATTCTGGTGAAGTTTAAAAATGCTACGGAATTCTTCCATTGTTCTCGGAATTCTGGTGAAGTTTAAAAATGGTACGGAACTCTTCCATTGTTCTCGGAATTCTGGTGAAGTTAAAAACTGCTGCGGAACTCTTCCATTGTTCTTCGGAAATCTGCTGAAGTTTAAAAATGCTACGGAACTTTTACATTGTTCTTCAGAATTCAGCTGAAGTTTAAAAATGCTACGGAACTCTTCCATTGTTCTTCGGAATTCTGCTGAAGTTTAAAAATGCTACGGAACTCTTCCATTATTCTTCGGAATTCTGCAGAAGTTTAAAAATGCTACGGAACTCTTCCATTGTTCTTGGAATTCTGGTGAAGTTTAAAAATGCTACGGAACTCTTCCATTGTTCTCAGAATTCTGCTGAAGCTTATAAATTCTACGGTGCTCTTCCATTGTTCTTGGGAATTCTGCTGAAGTTTAAAAATGTTACGGATCAATTCCATTGTTCTTCGGAATTCTGCTGAAGTTTAAAAATGCTACGGAACTCTTCCATTGTTCTTTGGAATTCTGCTGAAGTTTAAAAATGCTACGGAACTCTTCCATTGTTTTGCGGAATTCTGCTGAAGTTTAAAAATGCTACGGAACTCTTCCATTTTTCTCGGAATTCTTCTGAAGTTTAAAAATGCTACAGAACTCTTCCATTGTTCTTCAGAATTCTGCTGAAGTTTAAAAATGCTACGGAACACTTCCTTTGTTATTCGGAATTCTGCTGAAGTTTAAAAATGCTACAGAACTCTTCCATTGTTCACGGTATTCTGGTGAAGTTTAAAAATGCTACGGAACTCTTCCATTGTTCTTCGGAATTCTGCTGAAGTTTAAAAATGCTACGGGACTCTTCCATTGTTCTTCTGAGTTCTGCTGAAGTTTAAAAAGGCTTCGGAACTCTTCCATTGTTCTTCGGAATTCTGATGAAGTTTAAAACTGCAACAGAACTCTTCCATTGTTCTTCGGAATTCTGCTGAAGTTTAAAAATGCTACGGAACTCTTCCATTGTTCTTCGGAATTCTGCTGAAGTTTAAAAATGCTACGGAACTCTTCCATTGTTCTCGGAATTCTGGTGAAGTTTAAAAATGCTGCGGAACTCATCCATTGTTCTCGGAATTCTGCTGAAGTTTAAAAATGCTACGGAACTCTTCCATTGTTCTTCGGAATTCTGCTGTAATTTAAAAATGCTACGGAACTCTTCCATTGTTCTTCGGAATTCTGCTGAAGTTTAAAAATGCTACGGAACACTTCCTTTGTTATTCGGAATTCTGCTGAAGTTTAAAAATGCTACAGAACTCTTCCATTGTTCACGGTATTCTGGTGAAGTTTAAAAATGCTACGGAACTCTTCCATTGTTCTTCGGAATTCTGCTGAAGTTTAAAAATGCTACGGGACTCTTCCATTGTTCTTCTGAGTTCTGCTGAAGTTTAAAAAGGCTTTGGAACTCTTCCATTGTTCTTCGGATTTCTGATGAAGTTTAAAACTGCAACAGAACTCTTCCATTGTTCTTCGGAATTCTGCTGAAGTTTAAAAATGCTACGGAACTCTTCCATTGTTCTTCGGAATTCTGCTGAAGTTTAAAAATGCTACGGAACTCTTCCATTGTTCTCGGAATTCTGGTGAAGTTTAAAAATGCTGCGGAACTCATCCATTGTTCTCGGAATTCTGCTGAAGTTTAAAAATGCTACGGAACTCTTCCATTGTTCTTCGGAATTCTGCTGTAATTTAAAAATGCTACGGAACTCTTCCATTGTTCTTCGGAATTCTGCTGAAGTTTAAAAATGCTACGGAACTCTTCCATTGTTCTTCGGAATTCTGCTGAAGTTTAAAAATGCTGTGGAACTCTTCCATTGTTCTCGGAATTCTTCTGAAGTTTGAAAATGCTACGGAACTCTTCCATTGTTCTCGGAATTCTTCTGAAGTTTGAAAATGCTACGGAACTCTTCCTTTGTTCTTCGGAATTCTGCTGAAGTTTAAAAATGCTACGGAACTCTTCCATTGTTCACGGAATTCTGGTGAAGTTTAAAAATGCTACAGAACTCTTCCATTGTTATTCTTAATTCTGCTGAAGTTTAAAAATGCTACGGAACTCTTCCATTGTTCTTCGGAATTCTGCTGAAGTTTAAAAATGCTACGGAACTCTTCCATTGTTCTTCTGAATTCTGCTGAAGTTTAAAAATGCTACGAAACTCTTCCATTGTTCTTCGGAATTCTGATGAAGCTTAGAACTGCAACGGAACTCTTCCATTGTTCTTCGGAATTCTGCTGAAGTTTAAAAATGCTACGGAACTCTTCCATTGTTTTGCGGAATTCTGCTGAAGTTTAAAAATGCTACGGAACTCTTCCATTTTTCTCGGAATTCTTCTGAAGTTTAAAAATGCTACAGAACTCTTCCATTGTTCTTCAGAATTCTGCTGAAGTTTAAAAATGCTACGGAACACTTCCTTTGTTATTCGGAATTCTGCTGAAGTTTAAAAATGCTACAGAACTCTTCCATTGTTCACGGTATTCTGGTGAAGTTTAAAAATGCTACGGAACTCTTCCATTGTTCTTCGGAATTCTGCTGAAGTTTAAAAATGCTACGGGACTCTTCCATTGTTCTTCTGAGTTCTGCTGAAGTTTAAAAAGGCTACGGAACTCTTCCATTGTTCTTCGGAATTCTGATGAAGTTTAAAACTGCAACAGAACTCTTCCATTGTTCTTCGGAATTCTGCTGAAGTTTAAAAATGCTACGGAACTCTTCCATTGTTCTTCGGAATTCTGCTGAAGTTTAAAAATGCTACGGAACTCTTCCATTGTTCTCGGAATTCTGGTGAAGTTTAAAAATGCTGCGGAACTCATCCATTGTTCTCGGAATTCTGCTGAAGTTTAAAAATGCTACGGAACTCTTCCATTGTTCTTCGGAATTCTGCTGTAATTTAAAAATGCTACGGAACTCTTCCATTGTTCTTCGGAATTCTGCTGAAGTTTAAAAATGCTATGGAACTCTTCCATTGTTCTTCGGAATTCTGCTGAAGTTTAAAAATGCTGTGGAACTCTTCCATTGTTCTCGGAATTCTTCTGAAGTTTGAAAATGCTACGGAACTCTTCCATTGTTCTTGGAATTCTTCTGAAGTTTGAAAATGCTACGGAACTCTTCCTTTGTTCTTCGGAATTCTGCTGAAGTTTAAAAATGCTACGGAACTCTTCCATTGTTCACGGAATTCTGGTGAAGTTTAAAAATGCTACGGAACTCTTCCATTGTTATTCTTAATTCTGCTGAAGTTTGAAAATGCTACGGAACTCTTCCATTGTTCTTCGGAATTCTGCTGAAGTTTAAAAATGCTACGGAACTCTTCCATTGTTCTTCTGAATTCTGCTGAAGTTTAAAAATGCTACGAAACTCTTCCATTGTTCTTCGGAATTCTGATGAAGCTTAGAACTGCAACGGAACTCTTCCATTGTTCTTCGGAATTCTGCTGAAGTTTAAAAATGCTACGGAATTCTTCCATTGTTCTCGGAATTCTGGTGAAGTTTAAAAATGCTACGGAATTCTTCCATTGTTCTCGGAATTCTGGTGAAGTTTAAAAATGGTACGGAACTCTTCCATTGTTCTCGGAATTCTGGTGAAGTTAAAAACTGCTGCGGAACTCTTCCATTGTTCTTCGGAAATCTGCTGAAGTTTAAAAATGCTACGGAACTTTTACATTGTTCTTCAGAATTCAGCTGAAGTTTAAAAATGCTACGGAACTCTTCCATTGTTCTTCGGAATTCTGCTGAAGTTTAAAAATGCTACGGAACTCTTCCATTATTCTTCGGAATTCTGCAGAAGTTTAAAAATGCTACGGAACTCTTCCATTGTTCTTGGAATTCTGGTGAAGTTTAAAAATGCTACGGAACTCTTCCATTGTTCTCAGAATTCTGCTGAAGCTTATAAATTCTACGGTGCTCTTCCATTGTTCTTGGGAATTCTGCTGAAGTTTAAAAATGTTACGGATCAATTCCATTGTTCTTCGGAATTCTGCTGAAGTTTAAAAATGCTACGGAACTCTTCCATTGTTCTTCGGAATTCTGCTGAAGTTTAAAAATGCTACGGAACTCTTCCATTGTTTTGCGGAATTCTGCTGAAGTTTAAAAATGCTACGGAACTCTTCCATTTTTCTCGGAATTCTTCTGAAGTTTAAAAATGCTACAGAACTCTTCCATTGTTCTTCAGAATTCTGCTGAAGTTTAAAAATGCTACGGAACACTTCCTTTGTTATTCGGAATTCTGCTGAAGTTTAAAAATGCTACAGAACTCTTCCATTGTTCACGGTATTCTGGTGAAGTTTAAAAATGCTACGGAACTCTTCCATTGTTCTTCGGAATTCTGCTGAAGTTTAAAAATGCTACGGGACTCTTCCACTGTTCTTCTGAGTTCTGCTGAAGTTTAAAAAGGCTTCGGAACTCTTCCATTGTTCTTCGGAATTCTGATGAAGTTTAAAACTGCAACAGAACTCTTCCATTGTTCTTCGGAATTCTGCTGAAGTTTAAAAATGCTACGGAACTCTTCCATTGTTCTTCGGAATTCTGCTGAAGTTTAAAAATGCTACGGAACTCTTCCATTGTTCTCGGAATTCTGGTGAAGTTTAAAAATGCTGCGGAACTCATCCATTGTTCTCGGAATTCTGCTGAAGTTTAAAAATGCTACGGAACTCTTCCATTGTTCTTCGGAATTCTGCTGTAATTTAAAAATGCTACGGAACTCTTCCATTGTTCTTCGGAATTCTGCTGAAGTTTAAAAATGCTACGGAACTCTTCCATTGTTCTTCGGAATTCTGCTGAAGTTTAAAAATGCTGTGGAACACTTCCATTGTTCTCGGAATTCTTCTGAAGTTTGAAAATGCTACGGAACTCTTCCATTGTTCTCGGAATTCTTCTGAAGTTTGAAAATGCTACGGAACTCTTCCTTTGTTCTTCGGAATTCTGCTGAAGTTTAAAAATGCTACGGAACTCTTCCATTGTTCACGGAATTCTGGTGAAGTTTAAAAATGCTACGGAACTCTTCCATTGTTATTCTTAATTCTGCTGAAGTTTAAAAATGCTACGGAACTCTTCCATTGTTCTTCGGAATTCTGCTGAAGTTTAAAAATGCTACGGAACTCTTCCATTGTTCTTCTGAATTTTGCTGAAGTTTAAAAATGCTACGAAACTCTTCCATTGTTCTTCGGAATTCTGATGAAGCTTAGAACTGCAACGGAACTCTTCCATTGTTCTTCGGAATTCTGCTGAAGTTTAAAAATGCTACGGAACTTTTCCATTGTTCTTCAGAATTCAGCTGAAGTTTAAAAATGCTACGGAACTCTTCCATTGTTCTCGGAATTCTGGTGAAGTTTAAAAATGGTACGGAACTCTTCCATTGTTCTCGGAATTCTGGTGAAGTTAAAAACTGCTGCGGAACTCTTCCATTGTTCTTCGGAATTCTGCTGAAGTTTAAAAATGCTACGGAACTCTTCCATTGTTCTTCGGAATTCTGCTGAAGTTTAAAAATGCTACGGAACTCTTCCATTGTTCTTCTGAATTCTGCTGAAGTTTAAAAATGCTACGGAACTCTTCCATTGTTCTTCGGAATTCTGATGACGCTTAAAACTGCAACGGAACTCTTCCATTGTTCTTCGGAATTCTGCTGAAGTTTAAAAATGCTACGGAACTCTTCCATTGTTCTTCGGAATTCTGCTGAAGTTTAAAAATGCTACGGAACTCTTCCATTGTTCTCGGAATTCTGCTGAAGTTTAAAAATGCTACGGAACTCTTCCATTGTTCTCGGAATTCTGGTGAAGTTTAAAAATGCTACGGAACTCTTCCATTGTTCTCGGAATTCTGCTGAAGTTTAAAAATGCTACGGAACTCTTCCATTGTTCTCTGAATTCTGGTGAAGTTTAAAAATGCTACGGAACTCATCCATTGTTCTCGGAATTCTGCTGAAGTTTAAAAATGCTACGGAACTCTTCCATTGTTCTTCGGAATTCTGCTGAAGTTTAAAAATGCTACGGAACTCTTCCATTATTCTTCGGAATTCTGCAGAAGTTTAAAAATGCTACGGAACTCTTCCATTGTTCTTGGAATTCTGGTGAAGTTTAAAAATGCTACGGAACTCTTCCATTGTTCTCAGAATTCTGCTGAAGCTTATAAATTCTACGGTGCTCTTCCATTGTTCTTGGGAATTCTGCTGAAGTTTAAAAATGTTACGGATCAATTCCATTGTTCTTCGGAATTCTGCTGAAGTTTAAAAATGCTACGGAACTCTTCCATTGTTTTGCGGAATTCTGCTGAAGTTTAAAAATGCTACGGAACTCTTCCATTTTTCTCGGAATTCTTCTGAAGTTTAAAAATGCTACAGAACTCTTCCATTGTTCTTCAGAATTCTGCTGAAGTTTAAAAATGCTACGGAACACTTCCTTTGTTATTCGGAATTCTGCTGAAGTTTAAAAATGCTACAGAACTCTTCCATTGTTCACGGTATTCTGGTGAAGTTTAAAAATGCTACGGAACTCTTCCATTGTTCTTCGGAATTCTGCTGAAGTTTAAAAATGCTACGGGACTCTTCCATTGTTCTTCTGAGTTCTGCTGAAGTTTAAAAAGGCTACGGATCTCTTCCATTGTTCTTCGGAATTCTGATGAAGTTTAAAACTGCAACAGAACTCTTCCATTGTTCTTCGGAATTCTGCTGAAGTTTAAAAATGCTACGGAACTCTTCCATTTTTCTTCGGAATTCTGCTGAAGTTTAAAAATGCTACGGAACTCTTCCATTGTTCTCGGAATTCTGGTGAAGTTTAAAAATGCTGCGGAACTCATCCATTGTTCTCGGAATTCTGCTGAAGTTTAAAAATGCTACGGAACTCTTCCATTGTTCTTCGGAATTCTGCTGTAATTTAAAAATGCTACGGAACTCTTCCATTGTTCTTCGGAATTCTGCTGAAGTTTAAAAATGCTACGGAACTCTTCCATTGTTCTTCGGAATTCTGCTGAAGTTTAAAAATGCTGTGGAACTCTTCCATTGTTCTCGGAATTCTTCTGAAGTTTGAAAATGCTACGGAACTCTTCCATTGTTCTCAGAATTCTTCTGAAGTTTGAAAATGCTACGGAACTCTTCCTTTGTTCTTCGGAATTCTGCTGAAGTTTAAAAATGCTACGGAACTCTTCCATTGTTCACGGAATTCTGGTGAAGTTTAAAAATGCTACGGAACTCTTCCATTGTTATTCTTAATTCTGCTGAAGTTTAAAAATGCTACGGAACTCTTCCATTGTTCTTCGGAATTCTGCTGAAGTTTAAAAATGCTACGGAACTCTTCCATTGTTCTTCTGAATTCTGCTGAAGTTTAAAAATGCTACGAAACTCTTCCATTGTTCTTCGGAATTCTGATGAAGCTTAGAACTGCAACGGAACTCTTCCATTGTTCTTCGGAATTCTGCTGAAGTTTAAAAATGCTACGGAATTCTTCCATTGTTCTCGGAATTCTGGTGAAGTTTAAAAATGCTACGGAATTCTTCCATTGTTCTCGGAATTCTGGTGAAGTTTAAAAATGGTACGGAACTCTTCCATTGTTCTCGGAATTCTGGTGAAGTTAAAAACTGCTGCGGAACTCTTCCATTGTTCTTCGGAAATCTGCTGAAGTTTAAAAATGCTACGGAACTTTTCCATTGTTCTTCAGAATTCAGCTGAAGTTTAAAAATGCTACGGAACTCTTCCATTGTTCTTCGGAATTCTGCTGAAGTTTAAAAATGCTACGGAACTCTTCCATTATTCTTCGGAATTCTGCAGAAGTTTAAAAATGCTACGGAACTCTTCCATTGTTCTTGGAATTCTGGTGAAGTTTAAAAATGCTACGGAACTCTTCCATTGTTCTCAGAATTCTGCTGAAGCTTATAAATTCTACGGTGCTCTTCCATTGTTCTTGGGAATTCTGCTGAAGTTTAAAAATGTTACGGATCAATTCCATTGTTCTTCGGAATTCTGCTGAAGTTTAAAAATGCTACGGAACTCTTCCATTGTTCTTTGGAATTCTGCTGAAGTTTAAAAATGCTACGGAACTCTTCCATTGTTTTGCGGAATTCTGCTGAAGTTTAAAAATGCTACGGAACTCTTCCATTTTTCTCGGAATTCTTCTGAAGTTTAAAAATGCTACAGAACTCTTCCATTGTTCTTCAGAATTCTGCTGAAGTTTAAAAATGCTACGGAACACTTCCTTTGTTATTCGGAATTCTGCTGAAGTTTAAAAATGTTACAGAACTCTTCCATTGTTCACGGTATTCTGGTGAAGTTTAAAAATGCTACGGAACTCTTGTTATGTTCTGCTACCAAAGCTAAGGAAAGAGAGGAGATCTGTCCCTACTATAAGACTCAGCTGAATCCCTACGATGTAACAGGGAACCTGATCCTGCGATCAGACCTGCTAAAGTCCTAATCTAGTCTGTACGGAGACCTATAGATTTGGGGAGGGAATCCCTACAAGTACTAAGGACTGGAAGGAATATGGGACACCTCCTAACAGAAATAGCAGCAGACAAACGAACAAACAAAATAGATAGAACCTAGAGGTCCGTAGACCAAGCAAACTAACAGAGTTAGATACAGAGCACAGGCTAGCTAGAAAGTAGATATACAATGAAGTCCAGCAAAGCCAGAAGGGCGGAGCAGGATTAAATAGGCCAACAAGGTCATGTGACCAGCAAAGGAAAAAAAACCTAACAGCAAGGTTCTAACAGTACCCCCCCTTCTAAGAGGATCCTCCGGATCCCCTAGGACCAGGCTTATCAGGTAATCTCCTGTGAAACGCTCTGATAAGTCTGGACGCGGAAACATCATCTGACCTCACCCAAGAGTTATCCTCGGGTCCGAAACCTTTCCAGGCCACAAGATACTGCAAACTACCTCTATACCGTCTAGAGTCAAGGATGCGAGAAATTTCATATTCCCCGTCCTCCACCACCGGAGGAACAGAGGCAGAGGCGTCACCATCCGACACAACAGCTTTTTTTAACAGAGAGACATGAAAGACCGGATTAATTCTCCAGGAGGTAGGAACCTCCAACCTAACAGCAGATTGGTTGACAACCTGAAGCACCTTAAAGGGCCCTACAAACTTGGGACCCAATTTCTTAGAAGGAATCCTCAACCGCAGATTCCTAGAGGACAACCAAACCATGTCACCAACAGCGAACAAAACCTCCTGTCGTTTCCTATCAAAGTAGTCTTTAGATTTTCTGTTGGCCTCCTGAAGATTACCACGCACATCCGTCCAAACTCTTTCCAAATCACCGGAAAAATTCTCCTCCTCAGGCACGGCAGATCCCAACTTGGAGAACGACCCAAACGACGGATGTCTCCCAGAACAACAAAAAAAAGGCGAACAACCAGCAGAAGAAGATGTATGATTGTTCAGAGCAAATTCGGCAAGTGGCAGAAACTCAGACCACCCCTCTTGATTGTCTGCCACAAAACAACGCAAGAACTGCTCAACATCCTGGTTTTTCCTTTCTGTCTGGCCATTAGATTCAGGATGATATCCGGACGAAAACGACAAATGAATTCCCAACCTGTCACAAAAGGCACGCCAAAAACGAGCCACGAACTGAGGACCCCTATCAGAAACAATGTCAGTAGGAACGCCATGAAGTCTGACAATTTCCTTGACAAAGGCCTTAGCGAGAGTTTTAGCGCAGGGCAGTTTGACGAAGGGAACCAAGTGACACATCTTGCTAAAACGGTCCATGACCACCCAGATGACAGTAAAACCCTCAGAGGGGGGAAGGTCAGTTATAAAGTCCATAGCCAAATGTGTCCAAGGAGCACTGGGGACCTCCAAAGGACAAAGCAACCCCGCAGCAGGAGTATGTGAGGACTTAGATCTAGCACATATAGTACATTGGCGCACCCACTTAATGACTTCCTTCTGCCATCCAGGCCACCAAAAACTGCGACCCACCAGTCTCTTGGTCTCAGAGATTCCGGGATGACCTGCCAACCGAGATTCGTGACACTCAACAAACAAATCTCTCCTAAAGGTCCCAGGCACAAACAACCTCCCATGAGGAGTGTTAGATGGGGCATTCTCCTGAGCTTTAAGAATCTCATCTTCCAAAACGGAGTCTAAAGCAGCTATCACAACACCTTCTTGTAAAATGTTTTCCTCTTTCTCAGCACCGACTATGGGAGAAAAACTGCGAGACAAGGCATCCGCCTTAACATTCTTAGTACCAGGGATGTAAGTAACGGAGAAATTAAACCGCGAGAAAAACAGTGCCCACCTAGCCTGACGGGCATTCAGGCGCTTGGCAGCGTCAAGATATATCAGATTTTTATGATCCGTAAGAACCTGAACGGGAAATTCCGCACCTTCCAAGAAGTGGCGCCAGTGTTCAAATGCGAGTTTAATAGCCAATAATTCCCGATTACCAATATCGTAATTCAATTCAGTCTCCGAAAATTTTTTTGAAAAAAATGCACAGGGATGTAATCCATCCCCGTTATCCTGAGACAATACTGCGCCAACCCCCACAGAGGAAGCATCAACCTCAACCAAAAACGGCCTAGTAACATCAGGCTGCATAAGGATGGGAGCAGAGGTGAACCTCTCCTTGAGATACACAAAAGCTTCAATGGCCTCAGAAGACCACTGAACCGCATCAGCACCTTTCCTGGTGAGATCAGTCAGAGGTTTGACAATACTAGAAAAATTTTTTATGAATTTTCTATAGTAATTGGCGAAACCCAAAAACCTCTGTATTGATTTCAAACCAATAGGCCTAGGCCATTCCTGCACAGCCTGAACCTTAACCGGATCCATCTCAAAACCTTTGCTGGAGATAATGTAGCCCAAAAAACTAATTCTCTGTACAGCGAACTCACATTTCTCCAGCTTAGCAAAAAGCGAATTGTCCATTAATAACTGTAATACCTCACGCACGCTCCGCCAATGAGACTCCAGATCTGGCGAATAAATCAAAATGTCATCCAAATACACAACCACATTTTTACCGATCAAAGGTCTAAGGATGTCATTAATCAGATTCTGAAAAAATGCAGGAGCATTAGTAAGACCAAAAGGCATAACCAGATTCTCAAAATGACCCACAGGAGTGTTAAAAGCAGTCTTCCATTCATCACCCTCCTTCATGCGCAACAGATTGTATGCCCCCTTAAGGTCAATTTTAGAGAACCACTTGGCCCCCAATAACTGGTTAAACAGATCAGGAATCAATGGCAGTGGGTAAGGATTGCGTACCGTAATTTTGTTAATCTCACGAAAATCCAGACAAGGACGTAAACCGCCGTCCTTTTTTTTTACAAAAAAAAATCCAACCGCCACAGGAGACTTAGAGGGCCTAATGTGACCGGCGGCCAAACTTGTCTGTATGTATTCCTCCAAAGCCTTCCTCTCAGGAATAGTAAGGTTAAATAAACGACTTTTAGGAAGAGTCGCTCCAGGGACAAATTCAATAGAACAATCATAGTCTCTATGGGGAGGCAAAACCTGCGATTCTTTCTCAGAAAAAACTCTCCAAAAATCCTGAATAGGAACAGGCAATTCTCCCCTATCCAAAGCTGCAATACGCCCGTTACAACACTTGTCATAACATTTATGGCTCCAGGATTTAATTTCACTGGTAGACCAATCCAGTACAGGATTGTGAAATTTTAACCAGGGCAAACCCAATATTACTGGAGAAGGCAAGTTATTCAACACTACCAAATCCAATTTCTCATGGTGAACACCATTAATAGTGAGAGGAAATTCACTGACCTTGAGAGTAATATTCTTCAAAGGGGAGCCATCCACAGAAACCACAGCAATGGGGGATGATAAAGGTTCAGGTTTTAAATTGAGTTTTTCCACGAATCCCCCATCAATAACATTCAGTGTAGACCCGCAATCAACAAACACCCGAAATTCCATTAATTTTTCCTGAGCAATCGTGGAAGCAGCTAAAAATATACCCTTGGAATTTAAACAGGCAATACGGGCGTGACTGACCATTTTTTTTTCTTTCTTCATACGAAGCTCACAGCCTTTAATCAAATGACCAGATTTTCCACAATAGAAACACAAGCCTTCTGAAAAACGACGGTGTTTTTCTTGAGAGCGAGGTGCCACCGATCCAATCTCCATCGGTTCACCACTGTTAGTACACACATTATCATAACCAGAAACTGACATAGCAGAGGATTTGCTCTCATTAACCCTAGCACGCAGTCTTCTGTCCACCCGTATAGCTAATTGCATAGCCTGTTGCAAATCCTCAGGTGTAGGATAAGCAATTAGCAGGTCTTTAACCTTTTCACTGAGCCCAGCAAGAAATAGACTTTTCAGAGCAGAATCGTTCCACCCTGTTTGAGTGGACCAACGACGAAAATGTGTACAATATTTTTCCATATTACCTGATCCTTGTTTTAAACGTCTCAACTCAGTCTCAGCTGATGCCACACGGTCAGGATCATCATATAATAGTCCTAAAGCAGAAAAAAAACTATCCACTGATCTGAAGCATGTATCACTAGGTTGCAAAGAAAAGGCCCACTCCTGAGGCTCTTTGCGCAAAAGTGACATTATGAACCCTACGCGCTGGGATTCATCCCCAGAGGACTTGGGTCTCAAACGAAAATACAATAAGCAAGCATTTTTAAATGAAAAAAATTCTCGATGTTCACCAAAAAATAAATCCGGCAAACATACCTTAGGCTCCAAGAAATATGCTCCAGGACAGTTACTCACGTGCTGACGGAGCTCGGCCACTTCCAGAGAGAGTCCCTGCAGGTGTTTAGCCAAATCCTGAACCGACACCATGATGGAACAAAAAAAAATCTTTCCTTAGAGAATTTACAGGCTGGACTTACTGTTATGTTCTGCTACCAAAGCTAAGGAAAGAGAGGAGATCTGTCCCTACTATAAGACTCAGCTGAATCCCTACGATGTAACAGGGAACCTGATCCTGCGATCAGACCTGCTAAAGTCCTAATCTAGTCTGTACGGAGACCTATAGATTTGGGGAGGGAATCCCTACAAGTACTAAGGACTGGAAGGAATATGGGACACCTCCTAACAGAAATAGCAGCAGACAAACGAACAAACAAAATAGATAGAACCTAGAGGTCCGTAGACCAAGCAAACTAACAGAGTTAGATACAGAGCACAGGCTAGCTAGAAAGTAGATATACAATGAAGTCCAGCAAAGCCAGAAGGGCGGAGCAGGATTAAATAGGCCAACAAGGTCATGTGACCAGCAAAGGAAAAAAAACCTAACAGCAAGGTTCTAACAACTCTTCCATTGTTCTTCGGAATTCTGCTGAAGTTTAAAAATGCTACGGGACTCTTCCATTGTTCTTCTGAGTTCTGCTGAAGTTTAAAAAGGCTTCGGAACTCTTCCATTGTTCTTCGGAATTCTGATGAAGTTTAAAACTGCAACAGAACTCTTCCATTGTTCTTCGGAATTCTGCTGAAGTTTAAAAATGCTACGGAACTCTTCCATTGTTCTTCGGAATTCTGCTGAAGTTTAAAAATGCTACGGAACTCTTCCATTGTTCTCGGAATTCTGGTGAAGTTTAAAAATGCTGCGGAACTCATCCATTGTTCTCGGAATTCTGCTGAAGTTTAAAAATGCTACGGAACTCTTCCATTGTTCTTCGGAATTCTGCTGTAATTTAAAAATGCTACGGAACTCTTCCATTGTTCTTCGGAATTCTGCTGAAGTTTAAAAATGCTACGGAACTCTTCCATTGTTCTTCGGAATTCTGCTGAAGTTTAAAAATGCTGTGGAACACTTCCATTGTTCTCGGAATTCTTCTGAAGTTTGAAAATGCTACGGAACTCTTCCATTGTTCTCGGAATTCTTCTGAAGTTTGAAAATGCTACGGAACTCTTCCTTTGTTCTTCGGAATTCTGCTGAAGTTTAAAAATGCTACGGAACTCTTCCATTGTTCACGGAATTCTGGTGAAGTTTAAAAATGCTACGGAACTCTTCCATTGTTATTCTTAATTCTGCTGAAGTTTAAAAATGCTACGGAACTCTTCCATTGTTCTTCGGAATTCTGCTGAAGTTTAAAAATGCTACGGAACTCTTCCATTGTTCTTCTGAATTTTGCTGAAGTTTAAAAATGCTACGAAACTCTTCCATTGTTCTTCGGAATTCTGATGAAGCTTAGAACTGCAACGGAACTCTTCCATTGTTCTTCGGAATTCTGCTGAAGTTTAAAAATGCTACGGAACTTTTCCATTGTTCTTCAGAATTCAGCTGAAGTTTAAAAATGCTACGGAACTCTTCCATTGTTCTCGGAATTCTGGTGAAGTTTAAAAAAGGTACGGAACTCTTCCATTGTTCTCGGAATTCTGGTGAAGTTAAAAACTGCTACGGAACTCTTCCATTGTTCTTCGGAATTCTGCTGAAGTTTAAAAATGCTACGGAACTCTTCCATTGTTCTTCGGAATTCTGCTGAAGTTTAAAAATGCTACGGAACTCTTCCATTGTTCTTCTGAATTCTGCTGAAGTTTAAAAATGCTACGGAACTCTTCCATTATTCTTCGGAATTCTGCAGAAGTTTAAAAATGCTACGGAACTCTTCCATTGTTCTTGGAATTCTGGTGAAGTTTAAAAATGCTACGGAACTCTTCCATTGTTCTCAGAATTCTGCTGAAGCTTATAAATTCTACGGTGCTCTTCCATTAATCTTGGGAATTCTGCTGAAGTTTAAAAATGTTACGGATCAATTCCATTGTTCTTCGGAATTCTGCTGAAGTTTAAAAATGCTACGGAACTCTTCCATTGTTTTGCGGAATTCTGCTGAAGTTTAAAAATGCTACGGAACTCTTCCATTTTTCTCGGAATTCTTCTGAAGTTTAAAAATGCTACAGAACTCTTCCATTGTTCTTCAGAATTCTGCTGAAGTTTAAAAATGCTACGGAACACTTCCTTTGTTATTCGGAATTCTGCTGAAGTTTAAAAATTCTACAGAACTCTTCCATTGTTCACGGTATTCTGGTGAAGTTTAAAAATGCTACGGAACTCTTCCATTGTTCTTCGGAATTCTGCTGAAGTTTAAAAATGCTACGGGACTTTTCCATTGTTCTTCTGAGTTCTGCTGAAGTTTAAAAAGGCTTCGGAACTCTTCCATTGTTCTTCGGAATTCTGATGAAGTTTAAAACTGCAACAGAACTCTTCCATTGTTCTTCGGAATTCTGCTGAAGTTTAAAAATGCTACGGAACTCTTCCATTGTTCTTCGGAATTCTGCTGAAGTTTAAAAATGCTACGGAACTCTTCCATTGTTCTCGGAATTCTGGTGAAGTTTAAAAATGCTGCGGAACTCATCCATTGTTCTCGGAATTCTGCTGAAGTTTAAAAATGCTACGGAACTCTTCCATTGTTCTTCGGAATTCTTCTGTAATTTAAAAATGCTACGGAACTCTTCCATTGTTCTTCGGAATTCTGCTGAAGTTTAAAAATGCTACGGAACTCTTCCATTGTTCTTCGGAATTCTGCTGAAGTTTAAAAATGCTGTGGAACTCTTCTATTGTTCTCGGAATTCTTCTGAAGTTTGAAAATGCTACGGAACTCTTCCATTGTTCTCGGAATTCTTCTGAAGTTTGAAAATGCTACGGAACTCTTCCTTTGTTCTTCGGAATTCTGCTGAAGTTTAAAAATGCTACGGAACTCTTCCATTGTTCACGGAATTCTGGTGAAGTTTAAAAATGCTACGGAACTCTTCCATTGTTATTCTTAATTCTGCTGAAGTTTAAAAATGCTACGGAACTCTTCCATTGTTCTTCGGAATTCTGCTGAAGTTTAAAAATGCTACGGAACTCTTCCATTGTTCTTCTGAATTCTGCTGAAGTTTAAAAATGCTACGAAACTCTTCCATTGTTCTTCGGAATTCTGATGAAGCTTAGAACTGCAACGGAACTCTTCCATTGTTCTTCAGAATTCTGCTGAAGTTTAAAAATGCTACGGAACTTTTCCATTGTTCTTCAGAATTCAGCTGAAGTTTAAAAATGCTACGGAACTCTTCCATTGTTCACGGAATTCTGGTGAAGTTTAAAAATGGTACGGAACTCTTCCATTGTTCTCGGAATTCTGGTGAAGTTAAAAACTGCTGCGGAACTCTTCCATTGTTCTTCGGAATTCTGCTGAAGTTTAAAAATGCTACGGAACTCTTCCATTGTTCTTCGGAATTCTGCTGAAGTTTAAAAATGCTACGGAACTCTTCCATTGTTCTTCTGAATTCTGCTGAAGTTTAAAAATGCTACGGAACTCTTCCATTGTTCTTCGGAATTCTGATGAAGCTTAAAACTGCAACGGAACTCTTCCATTGTTCTTCGGAATTCTGCTGAAGTTTAAAAATGCTACGGAACTCTTCCATTTTTCTTCGTAATTCTGCTGAAGTTTAAAAATGCTACGGAACTCTTCCATTGTTCTCGGAATTCTGCTGAAGTTTAAAAATGCTACGGAACTCTTCCATTGTTCTCGGAATTCTGGTGAAGTTTAAAAATGCTACGGAACTCTTCCATTGTTCTCGGAATTCTGCTGAAGTTTAAAAATGCTACGGTACTCTTCCATTGTTCTCGGAATTCTGCTGAAGTTTAAAAATGCTACGGAACTCTTCCATTGTTCTTCGGAATTCTGCTGAAGTTTAAAAATGCTACGGAACTCTTCCATTATTCTTCGGAATTCTGCAGAAGTTTAAAAATGCTACGGAACTCTTTCATTGTTCTTGGAATTCTGGTGAAGTTTAAAAATGCTACGGAACTCTTCCATTGTTCTCAGAATTCTGCTGAAGCTTATAAATTCTACGGTGCTCTTCCATTGTTCTTGGGAATTCTGCTGAAGTTTAAAAATGTTACGGATCAATTCCATTGTTCTTCGGAATTCTGCTGAAGTTTAAAAATGCTACGGAACTCTTCCATTGTTCTTTGGAATTCTGCTGAAGTTTAAAAATGCTACGTAACTCTTCCATTGTTTTGCGGAATTCTGCTGAAGTTTAAAAATGCTACGGAACTCTTCCATTTTTCTCGGAATTCTTCTGAAGTTTAAAAATGCTACAGAACTCTTCCATTGTTATTCGGAATTCTGCTGAAGTTTAAAAATGCTACAGAACTCTTCCATTGTTCACGGTATTCTGGTGAAGTTTAAAAATGCTACGGAACTCTTCCATTGTTCTTCGGAATTCTGCTGAAGTTTAAAAATGCTACGGGACTCTTCCATTGTTCTTCTGAGCTCTGCTGAAGTTTAAAAAGGCTACGGAACTCTTCCATTGTTCTTCGGAATTCTGATGAAGTTTAAAACTGCAACAGAACTCTTCCATTGTTCTTTGGAATTCTGCTGAAGTTTAAAAATGCTACGGAACTCTTCCATTGTTCTTCGGAATTCTGCTGAAGTTTAAAAATGCTACGGAACTCTTCCATTGTTCTCGTAATTCTGGTGAAGTTTAAAAATGCTGCGGAACTCATCCATTGTTCTCGGAATTCTGCTGAAGTTTAAAAATGCTACGGAACTCTTCCATTGTTCTTCGGAATTCTGCTGAAGTTTAAAAATGCTACGGAACTCTTCCATTGTTCTTCTGAATTCTGCTGAAGTTTAAAAATGCTGTGGAACTCTTCCATTGTTCTCGGAATTCTTCTGAAGTTTGAAAATGCTACGGAACTCTTCCATTGTTCTCGGAATTCTTCTGAAGTTTGAAAATGCTACGGAACTCTTCCTTTGTTCTTGGGAATTCTGCTGAAGTTTAAAAATGCTACGGAACTCTTCCATTGTTCACGGAATTCTGGTGAAGTTTAAAAATGCTACGGAACTCTTCCATTGTTATTCTTAATTCTGCTGAAGTTTAAAAATGCTACGGAACTCTTCCATTGTTCTTCGGAATTCTGCTGAAGTTTAAAAATGCTACGGAACTCTTCCATTGTTCTTCTGAATTCTGCTGAAGTTTAAAAATGCTACGAAACTCTTCCATTGTTCTTCGGAATTCTGATGAAGCTTAGAACTGCAACGGAACTCTTCCATTGTTCTTCGGAATTCTGCTTAAGTTTAAAAATGCTACGGAACTTTTCCATTGTTCTTCAGAATTCAGCTGAAGTTTAAAAATGCTACGGAACTCTTCCATTGTTCTCGGAATTCTGGTGAAGTTTAAAAATGGTACGGAACTCTTCCATTGTTCTTCGGAATTCTGCTGAAGTTTAAAAATGCTACGGAACTTTTCCATTGTTCTTCGGAATTCTGACGAAGTTTAAAAAGGCTACGGAACTCTTCCATTCTTCTTCGGAATTCTGCTGAAGTTTAAAAATGCTACGGAACTCTTCCATTATTCTTCGGAATTCTGCAGAAGTTTAAAAATGCTACGGAACCCATCCATTGTTCTCGGAATTCTGCTGAAGTTTAAAAATGCTACGGAACTCTTCCATTGTTCTTCGGAATTCTGCTGAAGTTTAAAAATGGTACGGAACTTTTCCATTGTTCTTCGGAATTCTGACGAAGTTTAAAAAGGCTACGGAACTCTTCCATTGTTCTTCGGAATTCTGCTGAAGTTTAAAAATGCTACGGAACTCTTCCATTATTCTTCGGAATTCTGCAGAAGTTTAAAAATGCTACGGAACTCTTCCATTGTTCTTGGAATTCTGGTGAAGTTTAAAAATGCTACGGAACTCTTCCATTGTTCTCAGAATTCTGCTGAAGCTTATAAATTCTACGGTGCTCTTCCATTGTTCTTGGGAATTCTGCTGAAGTTTAAAAATGTTACGAATCAATTCCATTGTTCTTCGGAATTCTGCTGAAGTTTAAAAATGCTACGGAACTCTTCCATTGTTCTCGGAATTCTTCTGAAGTTTGAAAATGCTACGGAACTCTTCCTTTGTTCTTCGGAATTCTGCTGAAGTTTAAAAATGCTACGGAACTCTTCCATTGTTCACGGAATTCTGGTGAAGTTTAAAAATGCTACGGAACTCTTCCATTGTTTTTCTTAATTCTGCTGAAGTTTAAAAATGCTACGGAACTCTTCCATTGTTCTTCGGAATTCTGCTGAAGTTTAAAAATGCTACGGAACTCTTCCATTGTTCTTCTGAATTCTGCTGAAGTTTAAAAATGCTACGAAACTCTTCCATTGTTCTTCGGAATTCTGATGAAGCTTAGAACTGCAACGGAACTCTTCCATTGTTCTTCGGAATTCTGCTGAAGTTTAAAAATGCTACGGAATTCTTCCATTGTTCTCGGAATTCTGGTGAAGTTTAAAAATGCTACGGAATTCTTCCATTGTTCTCGGAATTCTGGTGAAGTTTAAAAATGGTACGGAACTCTTCCATTGTTCTCGGAATTCTGGTGAAGTTAAAAACTGCTGCGGAACTCTTCCATTGTTCTTCGGAAATCTGCTGAAGTTTAAAAATGCTACGGAACTTTTCCTTTGTTCTTCAGAATTCAGCTGAAGTTTAAAAATGCTACGGAACTCTTCCATTGTTGTTCGGAATTCTGCTGAAGTTTAAAAATGCTACGGAACTCTTCCATTATTCTTCGGAATTCTGCAGAAGTTTAAAAATGCTACGGAACTCTTCCATTGTTCTTGGAATTCTGGTGAAGTTTAAAAATGCTACGGAACTCTTCCATTGTTCTCAGAATTCTGCTGAAGCTTATAAATTCTACGGTGCTCTTCCATTGTTCTTGGGAATTCTGCTGAAGTTTAAAAATGTTACGGATCAATTCCATTGTTCTTCGGAATTCTGCTGAAGTTTAAAAATGCTACGGAACTCTTCCATTGTTCTTTGGAATTCTGCTGAAGTTTAAAAATGCTACGGAACTCTTCCATTGTTTTGCGGAATTCTGCTGAAGTTTAAAAATGCTACGGAACTCTTCCATTTTTCTCGGAATTCTTCTGAAGTTTAAAAATGCTACAGAACTCTTCCATTGTTCTTCAGAATTCTGCTGAAGTTTAAAAATGCTACGGAACACTTCCTTTGTTATTCGGAATTCTGCTGAAGTTTAAAAATGCTACAGAACTCTTTCATTGTTCACGGTATTCTGGTGAAGTTTAAAAATGCTACGGAACTCTTCCATTGTTCTTCGGAATTCTGCTGAAGTTTAAAAATGCTACGGGACTCTTCCATTGTTCTTCTGAGTTCTGCTGAAGTTTAAAAAGGCTTCGGAACTCTTCCATTGTTCTTCGGAATTCTGATGAAGTTTAAAACTGCAACAGAACTCTTCCATTGTTCTTCGGAATTCTGCTGAAGTTTAAAAATGCTACGAAACTCTTCCATTGTTCTTCAGAATTCTGCTGAAGTTTAAAAATGCTACGGAACTCTTCCATTGTTCTCGGAATTCTGGTGAAGTTTAAAAATGCTGCGGAACTCATCCATTGTTCTCGGAATTCTGCTGAAGTTTAAAAATGCTACGGAACTCTTCCATTGTTCTTCGGAATTCTGCTGTAATTTAAAAATGCTACGGAACTCTTCCATTGTTCTTCTGAATTCTGCTGAAGTTTAAAAATGCTACGGAACTCTTCCATTGTTCTTCGGAATTCTGCTGAAGTTTAAAAATGCTGTGGAACTCTTCCATTGTTCTCGGAATTCTTCTGAAGTTTGAAAATGCTACGGAACTCTTCCATTGTTCTCGGAATTCTTCTGAAGTTTGAAAATGCTACGGAACTCTTCCTTTGTTCTTCGGAATTCTGCTGAAGTTTAAAAATGCTACGGAACTCTTCCATTGTTCACGGAATTCTGGTGAAGTTTAAAAATGCTACGGAACTCTTCCATTGTTATTCTTAATTCTGCTGAAGTTTAAAAATGCTACGGAACTCTTCCATTGTTCTTCGGAATTCTGCTGAAGTTTAAAAATGCTACGGAACTCTTCCATTGTTCTTCTGAATTCTGCTGAAGTTTAAAAATGCTACGAAACTCTTCCATTGTTCTTCGGAATTCTGATGAAGCTTAGAACTGCAACGGAACTCTTCCATTGTTCTTCGGAATACTGCTGAAGTTTAAAAATGCTACCGAACTTTTCCATTGTTCTTCAGAATTCAGCTGAAGTTTAAAAATGCTACGGAACTCTTCCATTGTTCTCGGAATTCTGGTGAAGTTTAAAAATGGTACGGAACTCTTCCATTGTTCTCGGAATTCTGGTGAAGTTAAAAACTGCTGCGGAACTCTTCCATTGTTCTTCGGAATTCTGCTGAAGTTTAAAAATGCTACGGAACTCTTCCATTGTTCTTCGGAATTCTGCTGAAGTTTAAAAATGCTACGGAACTCTTCCATTGTTCTTCTGAATTCTGCTGAAGTTTAAAAATGCTACGGAACTCTTCCATTGTTCTTCGGAATTCTGATGAAGCTTAAAACTGCAACGGAACTCTTCCATTGTTCTTCGGAATTCTGCTGAAGTTTAAAAATGCTACGGAACTCTTCCATTGTTCTCGGAATTCTGCTGAAGTTTAAAAATGCTACGGAACTCTTCCATTGTTCTCGGAATTCTGCTGAAGTTTAAAAATGCTACGGAACTCTTCCATTGTTCTCGGAATTCTGGTGAAGTTTAAAAATGCTACGGAACTCTTCCATTGTTCTCGAAATTCTGCTGAAGTTTAAAAATGCTACGGAACTCTTCCATTGTTCTCGGAATTCTGGTGAAGTTTAAAAATGCTACGGAACTCATCCATTGTTCCCGGAATTCTGCTGAAGTTTAAAAATGCTACGGAACTCTTCCATTGTTCTTCGGAATTCTGCTGAAGTTTAAAAATGCTACGGAACTCTTCCATTATTCTTCGGGATTCTGCAGAAGTTTAAAAATGCTACGGAACTCTTCCATTGTTCTTGGAATTCTGGTGAAGTTTAAAAATGCTACGGAACTCTTCCATTGTTCTCAGAATTCTGCTGAAGCTTATAAATTCTACGGTGCTCTTCCATTGTTCTTGGGAATTCTGCTGAAGTTTAAAAATGTTACGGATCAATTCCATTGTTCTTCGGAATTCTGCTGAAGTTTAAAAATGCTACGGAACTCTTCCATTGTTCTTTGGAATTCTGCTGAAGTTTAAAAATGCTACGGAACTCTTCCATTGTTTTGCGGAATTCTGCTGAAGTTTAAAAATGCTACGGAACTCTTCCATTTTTCTCGGAATTCTTCTGAAGTTTAAAAATGCTACAGAACTCTTCCATTGTTCTTCAGAATTCTGCTGAAGTTTAAAAATGCTACGGAACACTTCCTTTGTTATTCGGAATTCTGCTGAAGTTTAAAAATGCTACAGAACTCTTCCATTGTTCACGGTATTCTGGTGAAGTTTAAAAATGCTACGGAACTCTTCCATTGTTCTTCGGAATTCTGCTGAAGTTTAAAAATGCTACGGGACTCTTCCATTGTTCTTCTGAGTTCTGCTGAAGTTTAAAAAGGCTACGGAACTCTTCCATTGTTCTTCGGAATTCTGATGAAGTTTAAAACTGCAACAGAACTCTTCCATTGTTCTTTGGAATTCTGCTGAAGTTTAAAAATGCTACGGAACTCTTCCATTGTTCTTCGGAATTCTGCTGAAGTTTAAAAATGCTACGGAACTCTTCCATTGTTCTCGGAATTCTGGTGAAATTTAGAAATGCTGCGGAACTCATCCATTGTTCTCGGAATTCTGCTGAAGTTTAAAAATGCTATGGAACTCTTCCATTGTTCTTCGGAATTCTGCTGTAATTTAAAAATGCTACGGAACTCTTCCATTGTTCTTCGGAATTCTGCTGAAGTTTAAAAATGCTACGGAACTCTTCCATTGTTCTTCGGATTTCTGCTGAAGTTTAAAAATGCTGTGGAACTCTTCCATTGTTCTCGGAATTCTTCTGAAGTTTGAAAATGCTACGGAACTCTTCCATTGTTCTCGGAATTCTTCTGAAGTTTGAAAATGCTACGGAACTCTTCCTTTGTTCTTCGGAATTCTGCTGAAGTTTAAAAATGCTACGGAACTCTTCCATTGTTCACGGAATTCTGGTGAAGTTTAAAAATGCTACGGAACTCTTCCATTGTTATTCTTAATTCTGCTGAAGTTTAAAAATGCTACGGAACTCTTCCATTGTTCTTCGGAATTCTGCTGAAGTTTAAAAATGCTACGGAACTCTTCCATTGTTCTTCTGAATTCTGCTGAAGTTTGAAAATGCTACGAAACTCTTCCATTGTTCTTCGGAATTCTGATGAAGCTTAGAACTGCAACGGAACTCTTCCATTGTTCTTCAGAATTCTGCTTAAGTTTAAAAATGCTACGGAACTTTTCCATTGTTCTTCAGAATTCAGCTGAAGTTTAAAAATGCTACGGAACTCTTCCATTGTTCTCGGAATTCTGGTGAAGTTTAAAAATGATACGGAACTCTTCCATTGTTCTCGGAATTCTGGTGAAGTTAAAAACTGCTGCGGAACTCTTCCATTGTTCTTGGGAATTCTGCTGAAGTTTAAAAATGCTACGGAACTCTTCCATTGTTCTTCGGAATTCTGCTGAAGTTTAAAAATGCTACGGAACTCTTCCATTGTTCTTCTGAATTCTGCTGAAGTTTAAAAATGCTACGGAACTCTTCCATTGTTCTTCGGAATTCTGATGAAGCTTAAAACTGCAACGGAACTCTTCCATTGTTCTTCGGAATTCTGCTGAAGTTTAAAAATGCTACGGAACTCTTCCATTGTTCTTCGGAATTCTGCTGAAGTTTAAAAATGCTACGGAACTCTTCCATTGTTCTCGGAATTCTGCTGAAGTTTAAAAATGCTACGGAACTCTTCCATTGTTCTCGGAATTCTGGTGAAGTTTAAAAATGCTACGGAACTCTTCCATTGTTTTCGGAATTCTGCTGAAGTTTAAAAATGCTACGGAACTCTTCCATTGTTCTCGGAATTCTGGTGAAGTTTAAAAATGCTACGGAACTCATCCATTGTTCTCGGAATTCTGCTGAAGTTTAAAAATGCTACGGAACTCTTCCATTGTTCTTCGGAATTCTGCTGAAGTTTAAAAATGGTACGGAACACTTCCTTTGTTCTTCGGAATTCTGCTGAAGTTTAAAAATACTACAGAACTCTTCCATTGTTCACGGTATTCTGGTGAAGTTTAAAAATGCTACAGAACTCTTCCATTGTTATTTTTAATTCTACTGAAGTTTAAAAATGCTACTGAACTCTTCCATTGTTCTTCGAAATTCTGCTGAAGTTTAAAAATGCTACGGGACTCTTCCATTGTTCTTCTGAGTTCTGCTTAAGTTTAAAAAGGCTACGGAACTCTTCCATTGTTCTCGGAATTCTGGTGAAGTTTAAAAATGCTACGGAACTCTTCCATTGTTCTCGGAGTTCTGGTGAAGTTTAAAAATGCTACGGAACTCTTCCATTGTTCTCGGAATTCTGCTGAAGTTTAAAAATGCTACAGAACTCTTCCATTGTTCACGGTATTCTGGTGAAGTTTAAAAATGCTACAGAACTCTTCCATTGTTATTTTTAATTCTACTGAAGTTTAAAAATGCTACGGAACTCTTCCATTGTTCTTCGGAATTCTGCTGAAGTTTAAAAATGCTACGGGACTCTTCCATTGTTCTTCTGAGTTCTGCTGAAGTTTAAAAAGGCTACGGAACTCTTCCATTGTTCTCGGAATTCTGGTGAAGTTTAAAAATGCTACGTAACTCTTCCATTGTTCTCGGAATTCTGGTGAAGTTTAAAAATGCTACGGAACTCATCCATTGTTCTCGGAATTCTGCTGAAGTTTAAAAATGCTACGGAACTCTTCCATTGTTCTTCGGAATTCTGCTGAAGTTTAAAAATGGTACGGAACTTTTCCATTGTTCTTCGGAATTCTGACGAAGTTTAAAAAGGCTACGGAACTCTTCCATTGTTCTTCTGAATTCTGCTGAAGTTAAAAAATGCTACGGAACTCTTCCATTGTTCTTCGGAATTCTGCAGAAGTTTAAAAATGCTACGGAACTCTTCCATTGTTCTTGGAATTCTGGTGAAGTTTAAAAATGCTACGGAACTCTTCCATTGTTCTTCGGAATTCTGCTGAAGTTTAACAATGGTACGGAACACTTCCTTTGTTCTTCGCAATTCTGCTGAAGTTTAAAAATGCTACAGAACTCTTCCATTGTTCACAGTATTCTGGTGAAGTTTAAAATTGCTACAGAACTCTTCCATTGTTCTTCGGAATTCTGCTGAAGTTTAAAAATGCTACGGGACTCTTCCATTGTTCTTCTGAGTTCTGCTGAAGTTTAAAAAGGCTACGGAACTCTTCCATTGTTCTTCGGAATTCTGATGAAATTTAAAACTGCAACGGAACTCTTCCATTGTTCTTTGGAATTCTGCTGAAGTTTAAAAATGCTACGGAACTCTTCCATTGTTCTTCGGAATTCTGCTGAAGATTAAAAATGCTACGGAACTCTTCCATTGTTCTCGGAATTCTGGTGAAGTTTAAAAATGCTGCGGAACTCATCCATTGTTCTCGGAATTCTGCTGAAGTTTAAAAATGCTACGGAACTCTTCCATTGTCCTTCGGAATTCTGCTGTAATTTAAAAATGCTACGGAACTCTTCCATTGTTCTTCGGAATTCTGCTGAAGTTTAAAAATGCTACGGAACTCTTCCATTGTTCACGGAATTCTGGTGAAGTTTAAAAATGCTACAGAACTCTTCCATTGTTATTCTTAATTCTGCTGAAGTTTAAAAATGCTACTGAACTCTTCCATTGTTCTTCGGAATTCTGCTGAAGTTTAAAAATGCTACGGAACTCTTCCATTGTTCTTCTGAATTCTGCTGAAGTTTAAAAATGCTACGAAACTCTTCCATTGTTCTTCGGAATTCTGATGAAGCTTAGAACTGCAAAGGAACTCTTCCATTGTTCTTCGGAATTCTGCTGAAGTTTAAAAATGCTACGGAACTCTTCCATTGTTCTTCAGAATTCTGCTGTAGTTTAAAAATGCTACGGAACTCTTCCATTGTTCTCGGAATTCTGGTGAAGTTTAAAAATGGTACGGAACTCTTCCATTGTTCTCGGAATTCTGGTGAAGTTTAAAACTGCTGCGGAACTCTTCCATTGTTCTCGGATTTCTGCTGAAGTTTAAAAATGCTACGGAATTCTTCCATTGTTCTTGGAATTCTGCTGAAGTTTATAAATGCTACGGTACTCTTCCATTGTTCTTGGGTATTCTGGTGAAGTTTAAAAATGTTACGGATCACTTCCATTGTTCTTCAGAATTCTGATGAAGTTTAAAAATGCTATGGAACACTTCCATTGTTCTTCGGAATTCTGCTGAAGTTTAAAAATGCTACGGAACTCTTCCATTGTTCTTCGGAATTCTGCTGAAGTTTAAAAATGCTACGGAACTCTTCCATTGTTCTCGGAATTCTGTTGAAGTTTAAAAATGCTACGGAACTCTTCCATTGTTCTCGTAATTCTGGTGAAGTTTAAAAATGCTACGGAACTCTTCCATTGTTCTCGGAATTCTGCTGAAGTTTAAAAATGCTACGGAACTCTTCCATTGTTCTTTGGAATTCTGCTGAAGTTTAAAAATGCTACGGAACTTTTCCATTGTTCTTTGGAATTCTGATGAATTTTAAAAATGCTACGGAACTCTTCCATTGTTCTTCGGAATTCTGCTGAAGTTTAAAAATGCTACGGAACTCTTCCATTGTTCTTCGGAATTCTGCAGAAGTTAAAAAATGCTACGGAACTCTTCCATTGTTCTCAGAATTCTTCTGAAGTTTATAAATTCTATGGTACTCTTCCATTGTTCTTGGGAATTCTGCTGAAGTTTAAAAATGTTACGGATCATTTCCATTGTTCTTCAGAATTCTGATGAAGTTTAAAAATGCTATGGAACACTTCCATTGTTCTTCGGAATTCTGCTGAAGTTTAAAAATGCTACGGAACTCTTCCATTGTTCTTCGGAATTCTGCTGAAGTTTAAAAATGCTACGGAACTTTTCCATTGTTCTTCGGAATTCTGCTGAAGTTTAAAAATGCTACGGAACTCTTCCATTGTTCTTCGGAATTCTGCTGAAGTTTAAAAATGCTACGGAACTCTTCCATTGTTCACGGAATTCTGGTGAAGTTTAAAAATGCTACGGAACTCTTCCATTGTTATTCTTAATTCTACTGAAGTTTAAAAATGCTACGGATATCTTCCATTGTTCTTCGGAATTCTGCTGAAGTTTAAAAATGCTACGGAACTCTTCCATTGTTCTCGGAATTCTGGTGAAGTTTAAAAATGCTACGGAACTCTTCCATTGTTCTCGGAATTCTGGTGAAGCTTAAAAATGGTACGGAACTCTTCCATTGTTCTCGGAATTCTGGTGAAGTTTAAAACTGCTGCGGAACTCTTCCATTGTTCTCGGATTTCTGCTGAAGTTTAAAAATGCTACGGAACTCTTCCATTGTTCTTGGAATTCTGTTGAAGTTTAAAATGCTACGGAACTCTTCCATTGTTCTTGGAATTCTGCTGAAGTTTATAAATGCTACGGTACTCTTCCATTGTTCTTGGGTATTCTGCTGAAGTTTAAAAATGTTACGGATCACTTCCATTGTTCTTCAGAATTCTGATGAAGTTTAAAAATGCTATGGAACACTTCCATTGTTCTTCGCAATTCTGCTGAAGTTTAAAAATGCTACGGAACTCTTCCATTGTTCTTCAGAATTCTGCTGAAGTTTAAAAATGCTACGGAACTCTTCCATTGTTCTCGGAATTCTGGTGAAGTTTAAAAATGGTACGGAACTCTTCCATTGTTCTCGGAATTCTGGTGAAGTTTAAAAATGGTACGGAACTCTTCCATTGTTCTCGGAATTCTGGTGAAGTTTAAAACTGCTGAGGAACTCTTCCATTGTTCTCGGATTTCTGCTGAAGTTTAAAAATGCTACGGAACTCTTCCATTGTTCTTGGAATTCTGTTGAAGTTTAAAATGCTACGGAACTCTTCCATTGTTCTCAGAATTCTGCTGAAGTTTATAAATGCTACGGTACTCTTCCATTGTTCTTGGGTATTCTGCTGAAGTTTAAAAATGTTACGGATCACTTCCATTGTTCTTCAGAATTCTGATGAAGTTTAAAAATGCTATGGAACACTTCCATTGTTCTTCGGAATTCTGCTGAAGTTTAAAAATGCTACGGAACTCTTCCATTGTTCTTCGGAATTCTGCTGAAGTTTAAAAATGCTACGGAACTTTTCCATTGTTCTTCGGAATTCTGATGAAGTTTAAAAATGCTACGGAACTCTTCCATTGTTCTTCGGAATTCTGCTGAAGTTTAAAAATGCTACGGAACTCTTCCATTGTTCTCGGAATTCTGTTGAAGTTTAAAAATGCTACGGAACTCTTCCATTGTTCTCGTAATTCTGGTGAAGTTTAAAAATGCTACGGAACTCTTCCATTGTTCTCGGAATTCTGCTGAAGTTTAAAAATGCTACGGAACTCTTCCATTGTTCTTCGGAATTCTGCTGAAGTTTAAAAATGCTACGGAACTTTTCCATTGTTCTTTGGAATTCTGATGAATTTTAAAAATGCTACGGAACTCTTCCATTGTTCTTCGGAATTCTGCTGAAGTTTAAAAATGCTACGGAACTCTTCCATTGTTCTTCGGAATTCTGCAGAAGTTAAAAAATGCTACGGAACTCTTCCATTGTTCGTGGAATTCTGGTGAAGTTTAAAAATGCTACGGAACTCTTCCATTGTTCTTAGAATTCTTCTGAAGTTTATAAATTCTATGGTACTCTTCCATTGTTCTCGTAATTCTGGTGAAGTTTAAAAATGCTACGGAACTCTTCCATTGTTCTCGGAATTCTGCTGAAGTTTAAAAATGCTACGGAACTCTTCCATTGTTCTTTGGAATTCTGCTGAAGTTTAAAAATGCTACGGAACTCTTCCATTGTTCTTCGGAATTCTGCTGAAGTTTAAAAATGCTACGGAACTCTTCCATTGTTCTTCGGAATTCTGCAGAAGTTAAAAAATGCTACGGAACTCTTCCATTGTTCTCAGAATTCTTCTGAAGTTTATAAATTCTATGGTACTCTTCCATTGTTCTTGGGAATTCTGCTGAAGTTTAAAAATGTTACGGATCATTTCCATTGTTCTTCAGAATTCTGATGAAGTTTAAAAATGCTATGGAACACTTCCATTGTTCTTCGGAATTCTGCTGAAGTTTAAAAATGCTACGGAACTCTTCCATTGTTCTTCGGAATTCTGCTGAAGTTTAAAAATGCTACGGAACTTTTCCATTGTTCTTCGGAATTCTGCTGAAGTTTAAAAATGCTACGGAACTCTTCCATTGTTCTTCGGAATTCTGCTGAAGTTTAAAAATGCTACGGAACTCTTCCATTGTTCACGGAATTCTGGTGAAGTTTAAAAATGCTACGGAACTCTTCCATTGTTATTCTTAATTCTACTGAAGTTTAAAAATGCTACGGAAATCTTCCATTGTTCTTCGGAATTCTGCTGAAGTTTAAAAATGCTACGGAACTCTTCCATTGTTCTCGGAATTCTGGTGAAGTTTAAAAATGCTACGGAACTCTTCCATTGTTCTCGGAATTCTGGTGAAGCTTAAAAATGGTACGGAACTCTTCCATTGTTCTCAGAATTCTGGTGAAGTTTAAAACTGCTGCGGAACTCTTCCATTGTTCTCGGATTTCTGCTGAAGTTTAAAAATGCTACGGAACTCTTCCATTGTTCTTGGAATTCTGTTGAAGTTTAAAATGCTACGGAACTCTTCCATTGTTCTTGGAATTCTGCTGAAGTTTATAAATGCTACGGTACTCTTCCATTGTTCTTGGGTATTCTGCTGAAGTTTAAAAATGTTACGGATCACTTCCATTGTTCTTCAGAATTCTGATGAAGTTTAAAAATGCTATGGAACACTTCCATTGTTCTTCGCAATTCTGCTGAAGTTTAAAAATGCTACGGAACTCTTCCATTGTTCTTCAGAATTCTGCTGAAGTTTAAAAATGCTACGGAACTCTTCCATTGTTCTCGGAATTCTGGTGAAGTTTAAAAATGGTACGGAACTCTTCCATTGTTCTCGGAATTCTGGTGAAGTTTAAAAATGGTACGGAACTCTTCCATTGTTCTCGGAATTCTGGTGAAGTTTAAAACTGCTGCGGAACTCTTCCATTGTTCTCGGATTTCTGCTGAAGTTTAAAAATGCTACGGAACTCTTCCATTGTTCTTGGAATTCTGTTGAAGTTTAAAATGCTACGGAACTCTTCCATTGTTCTCAGAATTCTGCTGAAGTTTATAAATGCTACGGTACTCTTCCATTGTTCTTGGGTATTCTGCTGAAGTTTAAAAATGTTACGGATCACTTCCATTGTTCTTCAGAATTCTGATGAAGTTTAAAAATGCTATGGAACACTTCAATTGTTCTTCGGAATTCTGCTGAAGTTTAAAAATGCTACGGAACTCTTCCATTGTTCTTCGGAATTCTGCTGAAGTTTAAAAATGCTACGGAACTTTTCCATTGTTCTTCGGAATTCTGATGAAGTTTAAAAATGCTACGGAACTCTTCCATTGTTCTTCGGAATTCTGCTGAAGTTTAAAAATGCTACGGAACTCTTCCATTGTTCTCGGAATTCTGTTGAAGTTTAAAAATGCTACGGAACTCTTCCATTGTTCTCGTAATTCTGGTGAAGTTTAAAAATGCTACGGAACTCTTCCATTGTTCTCGGAACTCTGCTGAAGTTTAAAAATGCTACGGAACTCTTCCATTGTTCTTCGGAATTCTGCTGAAGTTTAAAAATGCTACGGAACTTTTCCATTGTTCTTTGGAATTCTGATGAATTTTAAAAATGCTACGGAACTCTTCCATTGTTCTTCGGAATTCTGCTGAAGTTTAAAAATGCTACGGAACTCTTCCATTGTTCTTCGGAATTCTGCAGAAGTTAAAAAATGCTACGGAACTCTTCCATTGTTCGTGGAATTCTGGTGAAGTTTAAAAATGCTACGGAACTCTTCCATTGTTCTCAGAATTCTTCTGAAGTTTATAAATTCTATGGTACTCTTCCATTGTTCTTGGGAATTCTGCTGAAGTTTAAAAATGTTACGGATCATTTCCATTGTTCTTCGGAATTCTGCTGAAGTTTAAAAATGCTACGGAACTCTTCCATTGTTCTTCGGAATTCTGCTGAAGTTTAAAAATGCTACGGAACTCTTCGATTGTTCTTCGGAATTCTGCTGAAGTTTAAAAATGCTACGGAACTCTTCCATTGCTTTGCAGAATTCTGCTGAAGTTTAAAAATGCTACGGAACTCTTCCATTGTTCTTCGGAAATCTGCTGAAGTTTAAAAATGCTACGGAACACTTTCTTTGTTCTTCGGAATTCTGCTGAAGTTTAAAAATGCTACGGAACTCTTCCATTCTTCACGGAATTCTGGTGAAGTTTAAAAATGCTACGGAACTCTTCCATTGTTATTCTTAATTCTACTGAAGTTTAAAAATGCTACGGAACTCTTCCATTGTTCTTCGGAATTCTGCTGAAGTTTAAAAATGCTACGGAACTCTTCCATTGTTCTTCTGAGTTCTGCTGAAGTTTAAAAATGCTACGGAACTCTTCCATTGTTCTTCGGAATTCTGATGAAGTTTAAAACTGCAACGGAACTCTTCCATTGTTCTTCGGAATTCTGCTAAAGTTTAAAAATGCTACGGAACTCTTCCATTGTTCTACGGAATTCTGCTGAAGTTTAAAAATGCTACGGAACTCTTACATTGTTCTTCTGAATTCTGCTGAAGTTTAAAAATGCTACGGAACTCTTCCATTGTTCTTCGGAATTCTGTTGAAGTTTAAAAATGCTACGGAACTCTTCCATTGTTCTTCGGAATTCTGCTGAAGTTTAAAAATGCTACGGAACTCTTCCATTGTTCACGGAATTCTGGTGAAGTTTAAAAATGCTACGGAACTCTTCCGTTGTTATTCTTAATTCTACTGAAGTTTAAAAATGCTACGGAACTCTTCCATTGTTCTTCGGAATTCTGCTGAAGTTTAAAAATGCTACGGAACTCTTCCATTGTTCTCGGAATTCTGGTGAAGTTTAAAAATGCTACGGAACTCTTCCATTGTTCTCGGAATTCTGGTGAAGCTTAAAAATGGTACGGAACTCTTCCATTGTTCTCGGAATTCTGGTGAAGTTTAAAACTGCTGCGGAACTCTTCCATTGTTCTCGGATTTCTGCTGAAGTTTAAAAATGCTACGGAACTCTTCCATTGTTCTTGGGTATTCTGCTGAAGTTTAAAAATGTTACGGATCACTTCCATTGTTCTTCAGAATTCTGATGAAGTTTAAAAATGCTATAGAACACTTCCATTGTTCTTCGCAATTCTGCTGAAGTTTAAAAATGCTACGGAACTCATCCATTGTTCTTCAGAATTCTGCTGAAGTTTAAAAATGCTACGGAACTCTTCCATTGTTCTCGGAATTCTGGTGAAGTTTAAAAATGATACGGAACTCTTCCATTGTTCTCGGAATTCTGGTGAAGTTTAAAAATGGTACGGAACTCTTCCATTGTTCTCGGAATTCTGGTGAAGTTTAAAACTGCTGCGGAACTCTTCCATTGTTCTCGGATTTCTGCTGAAGTTTAAAAATGCTACGGAACTCTTCCATTGTTCTTGGAATTCTGTTGAAGTTTAAAATGCTACGGATCTCTTCCATTGTTCTCAGAATTCTGCTGAAGTTTATAAATGCTACGGTACACTTCCATTGTTCTTGGGTATTCTGCTGAAGTTTAAAAATGTTACGGATCACTTCCATTGTTCTTCAGAATTCTGATGAAGTTTAAAAATGCTATGGAACACTTCCATTGTTCTTCGGAATTCTGCTGAAGTTTAAAAATGCTACGGAACTCTTCCATTGTTCTTCGGAATTCTGCTGAAGTTTAAAAATTGCTACGGAACTTTTCCATTGTTCTTCGGAATTCTGATGAAGTTTAAAAATGCTACGGAACTCTTCCATTGTTTTTCGGAATTCTGCTGAAGTTTAAAAATGCTACGGAACTCTTCCATTGTTCTTCGGAATTCTGCAGAAGTTAAAAAATGCTACGGAACTCTTAAATTGTTTGTGGAATTCTGGTGAAGTTTAAAAATGCTACGGAACTCTTCTGAGAACTTGTTCTCAGAATTCTTCTGAAGTTTATAAATTCTTTGGTACTCTTCCATTGTTCTTGGGAATTCTGCTGAAGTTTAAAAATGTTACGGATCATTTCCATTGTTCTTCGGAATTCTGCTGAAGTTTAAAAATGCTACGGAACTCTTCCATTGTTCTTCGGAATTCTGCTGAAGTTTAAAAATGCTACGGAACTCTTCGATTGTTCTTCGGAATTCTGCTGAAGTTTAAAAATGCTACGGAACTCTTCCATTGCTTTGCAGAATTCTGCTGAAGTTTAAAAATGCTACGGAACTCTTCCATTGTTCTTCGGAAATCTGCTGAAGTTTAAAAATGCTACGGAACACTTTCTTTGTTCTTCGGAATTCTGCTGAAGTTTAAAAATGCTACGGAACTCTTCCATTCTTCACGGAATTCTGGTGAAGTTTAAAAATGCTACGGAACTCTTCCATTGTTATTCTTAATTCTACTGAAGTTTAAAAATGCTACGGAACTCTTCCATTGTTCTTCGGAATTCTGCTGAAGTTTAAAAATGCTACGGAACTCTTCCATTGTTCTTCTGAGTTCTGCTGAAGTTTAAAAATGCTACGGAACTCTTCCATTGTTCTTCGGAATTCTGATGAAGTTTAAAACTGCAACGGAACTCTTCCATTGTTCTTCGGAATTCTGCTGAAGTTTAAAAATGCTACGGAACTCTTCCATTGTTCTTCGGAATTCTGCTGAAGTTTAAAAATGCTACGGAACTCTTACATTGTTCTTCTGAATTCTGCTGAAGTTTAAAAATGCTACGGAACTCTTCCATTGTTCTTCGGAATTCTGCTGAAGTTTAAAAATGCTACGGAACTCTTCCATTGTTCTTCGGAATTCTGCTGAAGTTTAAAAATGCTACGGAACTCTTCCATTGTTCACGGAATTCTGGTGAAGTTCAAAAACTGCAACGGAACTCTTCCATTGTTCTTCGGAATTCTGCTGAAGTTTAAAAATGCTACGGAACTCTTCCATTGTTCTTCGGAATTCTGCTGAAGTTTAAAAATGCTACGGAACTCTTACATTGTTCTTCTGAATTCTGCTGAAGTTTAAAAATGCTACGGAACTCTTCCATTGTTCTTCGGAATTCTGCTGAAGTTTAAAAATGCTACGGAACTCTTCCATTGTTCTTCGGAATTCTGCTGAAGTTTAAAAATGCTACGGAACTCTTCCATTGTTCTTCGGCATTCTGCTGAAGTTTAAAAATGCTACGGAACTCTTCCATTGTTCACGGAATTCTGCTGAAGTTTAAAAATGCTACGGAACTCTTCCATTGTTCACGGAATTCTGGTGAAGTTTAAAAATGCTACGGAACTCTTCCATTGTTATTATTAATTCTACTGAAGTTTAAAAATGCTACGGAACTCTTCCATTG
The DNA here is from genome assembly GCF_046119375.1 of Phyllobates terribilis. Taxonomy (NCBI): domain Eukaryota; kingdom Metazoa; phylum Chordata; class Amphibia; order Anura; family Dendrobatidae; genus Phyllobates; species Phyllobates terribilis. The sequence goes on along the minus strand of NW_027363785.1, from coordinate 81,717 downwards.
TTCTTCAGAATTCTGCTGAAGTTTAAAAATGCTACGGAACTCTTCCATTGTTCTCGGAATTCTGGTGAAGTTTAAAAATGCTACGGAACTCTTCCATTGTTCTCGGAATTCTGGTGAAGCTTAAAAATGGTACGGAACTCTTCCATTGTTCTAGGAAATCTGGTGAAGTTTAAAACTGCTGCGGAACTCTTCCATTGTTCTTGGATTTCTGCTGAAGTTTAAAAATGCTACGGAACTCTTCCATTGTTCTTGGGTATTCTGCTGAAGTTTAAAAATGTTACGGATCACTTCCATTGTTCTTCAGAATTCTGATGAAGTTTAAAAATGCTATGGAACACTTCCATTGTTCTTCGCAATTCTGCTGAAGTTTAAAAATGCTACGGAACTCTTCCATTGTTCTTCAGAATTCTGCTGAAGTTTAAAAATGCTACGGAACTCTTCCATTGTTCTCGGAATTCTGGTGAAGTTTAAAAATGGTACGGAACTCTTCCATTGTTCTCGGAATTCTGGTGAAGTTTAAAAATGGTACGGAACTCTTCCATTGTTCTCGGAATTCTGGTGAAGTTTAAAACTGCTGCGGAACTCTTCCATTGTTCTCGGATTTCTGCTGAAGTTTAAAAATGCTACGGAACTCTTCCATTGTTCTTGGAATTCTGTTGAAGTTTAAAATGCTACGGAACTCTTCCATTGTTCTCAGAATTCTGCTGAAGTTTATAAATGCTACGGTACTCTTCCATTGTTCTTGGGTATTCTGCTGAAGTTTAAAAATGTTACGGATCACTTCCATTGTTCTTCAGAATTCTGATGAAGTTTAAAAATGCTATGGAACACTTCCATTGTTCTTCGGAATTCTGCTGAAGTTTAAAAATGCTACGGAACTCTTCCATTGTTCTTCGGAATTCTGCTGAAGTTTAAAAATGCTACGGAACTTTTCCATTGTTCTTCGGAATTCTGATGAAGTTTAAAAATGCTACGGAACTCTTCCATTGTTCTTCGGAATTCTGCTGAAGTTTAAAAATGCTACGGAACTCTTCCATTGTTCTTGGAATTCTGTTGAAGTTTAAAAATGCTACGGAACTCTTCCATTGTTCTCGTAATTCTGGTGAAGTTTAAAAATGCTACGGAACTCTTCCATTGTTCTCGGAATTCTGGTGAAGTTTAAAAATGCTACGGAACTTTTCCATTGTTCTTCGGAATTCTGATGAAGTTTAAAAATGCTACGGAACTCTTCCATTGTTCTCGGAATTCTGCTGAAGTTTAAAAATGCTACGGAACTCTTCCATTGTTCTTGGAATTCTGTTGAAGTTTAAAAATGCTACGGAACTCTTCCATTGTTCTCGTAATTCTGGTGAAGTTTAAAAATGCTACGGAACTCTTCCATTGTTCTCGGAATTCTGGTGAAGTTTAAAAATGCTACGGAACTTTTCCATTGTTCTTCGGAATTCTGATGAAGTTTAAAAATGCTACGGAACTCTTCCATTGTTCTTCGGAATTCTGCTGAAGTTTAAAAATGCTACGGAACACTTTCTTTGTTCTTCGGAATTCTGCTGAAGTTTAAAAATGCTACGGAACTCTTCCATTCTTCACAGAATTCTGGTGAAGTTTAAAAATGCTACGGAACTCTTCCATTGTTATTCTTAATTCTACTGAAGTTTAAAAATGCTACGGAACTCTTCCGTTGTTCTTCGGAATTCTGCTGAAGTTTAAAAATGCTACGGAACTCTTCCATTGTTCTTCTGAGTTCTGCTGAAGTTTAAAAATGCTACGGAACTCTTCTATTGTTCTTCGGAATTCTGATGAAGTTTAAAACTGCAACGGAACTCTTCCATTGTTCTTCGGAATTCTGCTGAAGTTTAAAAATGCTACGGAACTCTTCCATTGTTCTTCGGAATTCTGCTGAAGTTCAAAAATGCTACGGAACTCTTACATTGTTCTTCTGAATTCTGCTGAAGTTTAAAAATGCTATGGAACTCTTCCATTGTTCTTCGGAATTCTGCTGAAGTTTAAAAATGCTACGGAACTCTTCCATTGTTCTTCGGAATTCTGCTGAAGTTTAAAAATGCTACGGAACTCTTCCATTGTTCACGGAATTCTGGTGAAGTTTAAAAATGCTACGGAACTCTTCCATTGTTCTTCGGAATTCTGCTGAAGTTTAAAAATGCTATGGAACTCTTCCATTGTTCTTCGGAATTCTGCAGAAGTTAAAAAATGCTACGGAACTCTTCCATTGTTCTCAGAATTCTTCTGAAGTTTATAAATTCTATGGTACTCTTCCATTGTTCTTGGGAATTCTGCTGAAGTTTAAAAATGTTACCGATCATTTCCATTGTTCTTCAGAATTCTGATGAAGTTTAAAAATGCTATGGAACACTTCCATTGTTCTTCGGAATTCTGCTGAAGTTTAAAAATGCTACGGAACTCTTCCATTGTTCTTCGGAATTCTGCTGAAGTTTAAAAATGCTACGGAACTTTTCCATTGTTCTTCGGAATTCTGATGAAGTTTAAAAATGCTACGGAACTCTTACATTGTTCTTCTGAATTCTGCTGAAGTTTAAAAATGCTACGGAACTCTTCCATTGTTCTTCGGAATTCTGATGAAGCCTAAAACTGCAACGGAACTCTTCCATTGTTCTTCGGAATTCTGCTGAAGTTTAAAAATGCTTCGGAACTCTTCCATTGTTCTTCGGAATTCTGCTGAAGTTTAAAAATGCTACGGAACTCTTCCATTGTTCTCGGAATTCTGCTGAAGTTTAAAAATGCTACGGAACTCTTCCATTGTTCTCGGAATTCTGGTGAAGTTTAAAAATGCTACGGAACTCTTTCATTGTTCTCGGAATTCTGGTGAAGTTTAAAAATGGTACGGAACTCTTCTATTGTTCTCAGAATTCTGGTGAAGTTTAAAACTGCTGCGGAACTCTTCCATTGTTCTCGGATTTCTGCTGAAGTTTAAAAATGCTACGGAACTCTTCCATTGTTCTTGGAATTCTGCGGAAGTTTATAAATGCTACGGTACTCTTCCATTGTTCTTGGGTATTCTGCTGAAGTTTAAAAATGTTACGGGTCACTTCCATTGTTCTTCAGAATTCTGATGAAGTTTAAAAATGCTATGGAACGCTTCCATTGTTCTTCGGAATTGTGCTGAAGTTTAAAAATGCTACGGAACTCTTCCATTGTTCTTCGGAATTCTGCTGAAGTTTAAAAATGCTACGGAACTTTTCCATTGTTCTTCGGAATTTTGATGAAGTTTAAAAATGCTACGGAACTCTTCCATTGTTCTTCGGAATTCTGCTGAAGTTTAAAAATGCTACGGAACTCTTCCATTGTTCTCGGAATTCTGTTGAAGTTTAAAAATGCTACGGAACTATTCCATTGTTCTCGTAATTCTGGTGATGTTTAAAAATGCTACGGAACTCTTCCATTGTTCTCGGAATTCTGCTGAAGTTTAAAAATGCTACGGAACTCTTCCATTGTTCTTCGGAATTCTGCTGAAGTTTAAAAATGCTACGGAACTCTTCCATTGTTCTTCGGAATTCTGCTGAAGTTTAAAAATGCTACGGAACTTTTCCATTGTTCTTTGGAATTCTGATGAATTTTAAAAATGCTACGGAACTCTTCCATTGTTCTTCGGAATTCTGCAGAAGTTAAAAAATGCTACGGAACTCTTCCATTGTTCTCAGAATTCTTCTGAAGTTTATAAATTCTATGGTACTCTTCCATTGTTCTTGGGAATTCTGCTGAAGTTTAAAAATGTTACGGATCATTTCCATTGTTCTTCAGAATTCTGATGAAGTTTAAAAATGCTATGGAACACTTCCATTGTTCTTCGGAATTCTGCTGAAGTTTAAAAATGCTACGGAACTCTTCCATTGTTCTTCGGAATTCTGCTGAAGTTTAAAAATGCTACGGAACTTTTCCATTGTTCTTCGGAATTCTGATGAAGTTTAAAAATGCTACGGAACTCTTACATTGTTCTTCTGAATTCTGCTGAAGTTTAAAAATGCTACGGAACTCTTCCATTGTTCTTCGGAATTCTGATGAAGCCTAAAACTGCAACGGAACTCTTCCATTGTTCTTCGGAATTCTACTGAAGTTTAAAAATGCTTCGGAACTCTTCCATTGTTCTTCGGAATTCTGCTGAAGTTTAAAAATGCTACGGAACTCTTCCATTGTTCTCAGAATTCTGCTGAAGTTTAAAAATGCTACGGAACTCTTCCATTGTTCTCGGAATTCTGGTGAAGTTTAAAAATGCTACGGAACTCTTCCATTGTTCTCGGAATTCTGCTGAAGTTTAAAAATGCTACGGGACTCTTCCATTGTTCTTCGGAATTCTGCTGAAGTTTAAAAATGCTACGGAACTCTTCCATTGTTCTTCGGAATTCTGCTGAAGTTTAAAAATGCTATGGAACTCTTCCATTGTTCTCGGAATTCTGCTGAAGTATAAAAATGTTACGGAACTTTTCCATTGTTCTTCGGAATTCTGACGAAGTTTAAAAAGGCTACGGAACTCTTCCATTGTTCTTCGGAATTCTGCTGAAGTTTAAAAATGCTACGGAACTCTTCCATTGTTCTTCGGAATTCTGCAGAAGTTTAAAAATGCTACGGAACTCTTCGATTGTTCTTCGGAATTCTGCTGAAGTTTAAAAATGCTACGGAACTCTTCCATTGTTCTTCGGAAATCTGCTGAAGTTTAAAAATGCTACGGAACACTTTCTTTGTTCTTCGGAATTCTGCTGAAGTTTAAAAATGCTATGGAACTCTTCCATTGTTCACGGAATTCTGGTGAATTTTAAAAATGCTACGGAACTCTTCCATTGTTATTCTTAATTCTACTGAAGTTTAAAAATGCTACGGAACTCTTCAATTGTTCTTCAGAATTCTGCTGAAGTTTAAAAATGCTATGGAACTCTTCCATTGTTCTCGGAATTCTGGTGAAGTTTAAAAATGGTACGGAACTCTTCCATTGTTCTCGGAATTCTGGTGAAATTTAAAACTGCTGCGGAACTCTTCCATTGTTCTCGGATTTCTGCTGAAGTTTAAAAATGCTACGGAACTCTTCCATTGTTCTTGGAATTCTGCTGAAGTTTATAAATGCTACGGTACTCTTCCATTGTTCTTGGGTATTCTACTGAAGTTTAAAAATGTTACGGATCACTTCCATTGTTCTTCAGAATTCTGATGAAGTTTAAAAATGCTATGGAACACTTCCATTGTTCTTCGGAATTCTGCTGAAGTTTAAAAATGCTACGGAACTCTTCCATTGTTCTTCGGAATTCTGCTGAAGTTTAAAAATGCTACGGAACTTTTCCATTGTTCTTCGGAATTTTGTGAAGTTTAAAAATGCTACGGAACTCTTTCATTGTTCTCGTAATTCTGTTGAAGTTTAAAAATGCTACGGAACTCTTCCATTGTTCTCGTAATTCTGGTGAAGTTTAAAAATGCTACGGAACTCTTCCATTGTTCTCGTAATTCTGGTGAAGTTTAAAAATGCTACGGAACTCTTCTATTGTTCTCGGAATTCTGCTGAAGTTTAAAAATGCTACGGAACTCTTCCATTGTTCTTCGGAATTCTGCTGAAGTTTAAAAATGCTACGGAACTTTTCCATTGTTCTTTGGAATTCTGATGAATTTTAAAAATGCTACGGAACTCTTCCATTGTTCTTCGGAATTCTGCTGAAGTTTAAAAATGCTACGGAACTCTTCCATTGTTCTTCGGAATTCTGCAGAAGTTAAAAAATGCTACGGAACTCTTCCATTGTTCTCAGAATTCTTCTGAAGTTTATAAATTCTATGGTACTCTTCCATTGTTCTTGGGAATTCTGCTGAAGTTTAAAAATGTTACGGATCATTTCCATTGTTCTTCAGAATTCTGATGAAGTTTAAAAATGCTATGGAACACTTCCATTGTTCTTCGGAATTCTGCTGAAGTTTAAAAATGCTACGGAACTCTTCCATTGTTCTTCAGAATTCTGCTGAAGTACAAAAATGCTACGGAACTTTTTCATTGTTCTTCGGAATTCTGATGAAGTTTAAAAATGCTACGGAACTCTTCCATTGTTCTTCGGAATTCTGCTGAAGTTTAAAAATGCTACGGAACTCTTCCATTGTTCTCGGAATTCTGTTGAAGTTTAAAAATGCTAAGGAACTCTACCATTGTTCTCGTAATTCTGGTGAAGTTTAAAAATGCTACAGAACTCTTCCATTGTTCTCGGAATTCTGCTGAAGTTTAAAAATGCTACGGAACTTTTCCATTGTTCTTTGGAATTCTGATGATTTTTAAAAATGTTACGGAACTCTTCCATTGTTCTTCGGAATTCTGCTGAAGTTTAAAAATGCTACGGAACTCTTCCATTGTTCTTCAGAATTCTGCAGAAGTTAAAAAATGCTACCGAACTCTTCCATTGTTCGTGGAATTCTGGTGAAGTTTAAAAATGCTACGGAACTCTTCCATTGTTCTCAGAATTCTTCTGAAGTTTATAAATTCTATGGTACTCTTCCATTGTTCTTGGGAATTCTGCTGAAGTTTAAAAATGTTACGGATCATTTCCATTGTTCTTCGGAATTCTGCTGAAGTTTAAAAATGCTACGGAACTCTTCCATTGTTTTTCCGAATTCTGCTGAAGTTTAAAAATGCTACGGAACTCTTCGATTGTTCTTCGGAATTCTGCTGAAGTTTAAAAATGCTACGGAACTCTTCCATTGTTTTGCAGAATTCTGCTGAAGTTTAAAAATGCTACGGAACTCTTCCATTGTTCTTTGGAAATCTGCTGAAGTTTAAAAATGCTACGGAACACTTTCTTTGTTCTTCGGAATTCTGCTTAAGTTTAAAAATGCTACGGAACTCTTCCATTGTTCACGGAATTCTGGTGAAGTTTAAAAATGCTACGGAACTCTTCCATTGTTATTCTTAATTCTACTGAAGTTTAAAAATGCTACGGAACTCTTCCATTGTTCTCGGAATTCTGGTGAAGTTTAAAAATGCTACGGAACTCTTCCATTGTTCTCGGAATTCTGGTGAAGCTTAAAAATGGTACGGAACTCTTCCATTGTTCTCGGAATTCTGGTGAAGTTGAAAACTGCTGCGGAACTCTTCCATTGTTCTCGGATTTCTGCTGAAGTTTAAAAATGCTACGGAACTCTTCCATTGTTCTTGGAATTCTGTTGAAGTTTAAAATACTACGGAACTCTTCCATTGTTCTCAGAATTCTGCTGAAGTTTATAAATGCTACGGAACTCTTCCATTGTTCTTGGAATTCTGCTGAAGTTTATAAATGCTACGGTACACTTCCATTGTTCTTGGGTATTCTGCTGAAGTTTAAAAATGTTACGGATCACTTCCATTGTTCTTCAGAATTCTGATGAAGTTTAAAAATGCTATGGAACACTTCCATTGTTCTTCGGAATTCTGCTGAAGTTTAAAAATGCTACGGAACTCTTCCATTGTTCTTCGGAATTCTGCTGAAGTTTAAAAATGCTACGGAACTTTTCCATTGTTCTTCGGAATTTTGATGAAGTTTAAAAATGCTACGGAACTCTTCCATTGTTCTTCGGAATTCTGCTGAAGTTTAAAAATGCTACGGAACTCTTCCATTGTTCTCGGAATTCTGTTGAAGTTTAAAAATGCTACGGAACTCTTCCATTGTTCTCGTAATTCTGGTGAAGTTTAAAAATGCTACGGAACTCTTCCATTGTTCTCGGAATTCTGCTGAAGTTTAAAAATGCTACGGAACTCTTCCATTGTTCTTCGGAATTCTGCTGAAGTTTAAAAATGCTACGGAACTTTTCCATTGTTCTTTGGAATTCTGATGAATTTTAAAAATGCTACGGAACTCTTCCATTGTTCTTCGGAATTCTGCTGAAGTTTAAAAATGCTACGGAACTCTTCCATTGTTCTTCGGAATTCTGCAGAAGTTAAAAAATGCTACGGAACTCTTCCATTGTTCTCAGAATTCTTCTGAAGTTTATAAATTCTATGGTACTCTTCCATTGTTCTTGGGAATTATGCTGAAGTTTAAAAATGTTACGGATCATTTCCATTGTTCTTCAGAATTCTGATGAAGTTTAAAAATGCTATGGAACACTTCCATTGTTCTTCGGAATTCTGCTGAAGTTTAAAAATGCTACGGAACTCTTCCATTGTTCTTCGGAATTCTGCTGAAGTTTAAAAATGCTACGGAACTTTTCCATTGCTCTTCAGAATTCTGATGAAGTTTAAAAATGCTACGGAACTCTTCCATTGTTCTTCGGAATTCTGCTGAAGTTTAAAAATGCTACGGAACTCTTCCATTGTTATCGGAATTCTGTTGAAGTTTAAAAATGCTACGGAACTCTTCCATTGTTCTCGTAATTCTGGTGAAGTTTAAAAATGCTACGGAACTCTTCCATTGTTCTCGGAATTCTGCTGAAGTTTAAAAATGCTACGGAACTCTTCCATTGTTCTTCGAAATTCTGCTGAAGTTTAAAAATGCTACGGAACTTTTCCATTGTTCTTTGGAATTTGGATGAATTTTAAAAATGCTACGGAACTCTTCCATTGTTCTTCGGAATTCTGCTGAAGTTTAAAAATGCTACGGAACTCTTCCATTGTTCGTGGAATTCTGGTGAAGTTTAAAAATGCTACGGAACTCTTCCATTGTTCTCAGAATTCTTCTGAAGTTTATAAATTCTATGGTACTCTTCCATTGTTCTTGGGAATTCTGCTGAAGTTTAAAAATGTTACCGATCATTTCCATTGTTCTTCGGAATTCTGCTGAAGTTTAAAAATGCTACGGAACTCTTCCATTGTTTTTCGGAATTCTGCTGAAGTTTAAAAATGCTACGGAACACTTCGATTGTTCTTCGGAATTCTGCTGAAGTTTAAAAATGCTACGGAACTCTTCCATTGTTTTGCAGAATTCTGCTGAAGTTTAAAAATGCTACGGAACTCTTCCATTGTTCTTCGGAAATCTGCTGAAGTTTAAAAATGCTACGGAACACTTTCTTTGTTCTTCGGAATTCTGCTGAAGTTTAAAAATGCTACGGAACTCTTCCATTGTTATTCTTAATTCTGCTGAAGTTTAAAAATGCTACGGAACTCTTCCATTGTTATCGGAATTCTGTTGAAGTTTAAAAATGCTACGGAACTCTTCCATTGTTCTCGTAATTCTGGTGAAGTTTAAAAATGCTACGGAACTCTTCCATTGTTCTCGGAATTCTGCTGAAGTTTAAAAATGCTACGGAACTCTTCCATTGTTCTTCGGAATTCTGCTGAAGTTTAAAAATGCTACGGAACTTTTCCATTGTTCTTTGGAATTTGGATGAATTTTAAAAATGCTACGGAACTCTTCCATTGTTCTTCGGAATTCTGCTGAAGTTTAAAAATGCTACGGAACTCTTCCATTGTTCGTGGAATTCTGGTGAAGTTTAAAAATGCTACGGAACTCTTCCATTGTTCTCAGAATTCTTCTGAAGTTTATAAATTCTATGGTACTCTTCCATTGTTCTTGGGAATTCTGCTGAAGTTTAAAAATGTTACCGATCATTTCCATTGTTCTTCGGAATTCTGCTGAAGTTTAAAAATGCTACGGAACTCTTCCATTGTTTTTCGGAATTCTGCTGAAGTTTAAAAATGCTACGGAACACTTCGATTGTTCTTCGGAATTCTGCTGAAGTTTAAAAATGCTACGGAACTCTTCCATTGTTTTGCAGAATTCTGCTGAAGTTTAAAAATGCTACGGAACTCTTCCATTGTTCTTCGGAAATCTGCTGAAGTTTAAAAATGCTACGGAACACTTTCTTTGTTCTTCGGAATTCTGCTGAAGTTTAAAAATGCTACGGAACTCTTCCATTGTTATTCTTAATTCTACTGAAGTTTAAAAATGCTACGGAACTCTTCCATTGTTTTTCGGAATTCTGCTGAAGTTTAAAAATGCTACGGAACTTTTCCAATTTTCTTTGGAATTCTGATGAATTTTAAAAATGCTACGGAACTCTTCCATTGTTCTTCGGAATTCTGCTGAAGTTTAAAAATGCTACGGAACTCTTCCATTGTTCTTCGGAATTCTGCAGAAGTTAAAAAATGCTACGGAACTCTTCCATTGTTCTCAGAATTGTTCTGAAGTTTATAAATTCTATGGTACTCTTCCATTGTTCTTGGGAATTCTGCTGAAGTTTAAAAATGTTACGGATCATTTCCATTGTTCTTCAGAATTCTGATGAAGTTTAAAAATGCTATGGAACACTTCCATTGTTCTTCGGAATTCTGCTGAAGTTTAAAAATGCTACGGAACTTTTCCATTGTTCTTCGGAATTTTGATGAAGTTTAAAAATGCTACGGAACTCTTCCATTGTTCTTCGGAATTCTGCTGAAGTTTAAAAATGCTACGGAACTCTTCCATTGTTCTCGGAATTCTGTTGAAGTTTAAAAATGCTACGGAACTCTTCCATTGTTCTCGTAATTCTGGTGAAGTTTAAAAATGCTACGGAACTCTTCCATTGTTCTCGGAATTCTGCTGAAGTTTAAAAATGCTACGGAACTCTTCCATTGTTCTTCGGAATTCTGCTGAAGTTTAAAAATGCTACGGAACTTTTCCATTGTTCTTTGGAATTCTGATGAATTTTAAAAATGCTACGGAACTCTTCCATTGTTCTTCGGAATTCTGCTGAAGTTTAAAAATGCTACGGAACTCTTCCATTGTTCTTCGGAATTCTGCAGAAGTTAAAAAATGCTACGGAACTCTTCCATTGTTCTCAGAATTCTTCTGAAGTTTATAAATTCTATGGTACTCTTCCATTGTTCTTGGGAATTATGCTGAAGTTTAAAAATGTTACGGATCATTTCCATTGTTCTTCAGAATTCTGATGAAGTTTAAAAATGCTATGGAACACTTCCATTGTTCTTCGGAATTCTGCTGAAGTTTAAAAATGCTACGGAACTCTTCCATTGTTCTTCGGAATTCTGCTGAAGTTTAAAAATGCTACGGAACTTTTCCATTGCTCTTCAGAATTCTGATGAAGTTTAAAAATGCTACGGAACTCTTCCATTGTTCTTCGGAATTCTGCTGAAGTTTAAAAATGCTATGGAACTCTTCCATTGTTATCGGAATTCTGTTGAAGTTTAAAAATGCTACGGAACTCTTCCATTGTTCTCGTAATTCTGGTGAAGTTTAAAAATGCTACGGAACTCTTCCATTGTTCTCGGAATTCTGCTGAAGTTTAAAAATGCTACGGAACTCTTCCATTGTTCTTCGGAATTCTGCTGAAGTTTAAAAATGCTACGGAACTTTTCCATTGTTCTTTGGAATTTGGATGAATTTTAAAAATGCTACGGAACTCTTCCATTGTTCTTCGGAATTCTGCTGAAGTTTAAAAATGCTACGGAACTCTTCCATTGTTCGTGGAATTCTGGTGAAGTTTAAAAATGCTACGGAACTCTTCCATTGTTCTCAGAATTCTTCTGAAGTTTATAAATTCTATGGTACTCTTCCATTGTTCTTGGGAATTCTGCTGAAGTTTAAAAATGTTACCGATCATTTCCATTGTTCTTCGGAATTCTGCTGAAGTTTAAAAATGCTACGGAACTCTTCCATTGTTTTTCGGAATTCTGCTGAAGTTTAAAAATGCTACGGAACACTTCGATTGTTCTTCGGAATTCTGCTGAAGTTTAAAAATGCTACGGAACTCTTCCATTGTTTTGCAGAATTCTGCTGAAGTTTAAAAATGCTACGGAACTCTTCCATTGTTCTTCGGAAATCTGCTGAAGTTTAAAAATGCTACGGAACACTTTCTTTGTTCTTCGGAATTCTGCTGAAGTTTAAAAATGCTACGGAACTCTTCCATTGTTATTCTTAATTCTGCTGAAGTTTAAAAATGCTACGGAACTCTTCCATTGTTATCGGAATTCTGTTGAAGTTTAAAAATGCTACGGAACTCTTCCATTGTTCTCGTAATTCTGGTGAAGTTTAAAAATGCTACGGAACTCTTCCATTGTTCTCGGAATTCTGCTGAAGTTTAAAAATGCTACGGAACTCTTCCATTGTTCTTCGGAATTCTGCTGAAGTTTAAAAATGCTACGGAACTTTTCCATTGTTCTTTGGAATTTGGATGAATTTTAAAAATGCTACGGAACTCTTCCATTGTTCTTCGGAATTCTGCTGAAGTTTAAAAATGCTACGGAACTCTTCCATTGTTCGTGGAATTCTGGTGAAGTTTAAAAATGCTACGGAACTCTTCCATTGTTCTCAGAATTCTTCTGAAGTTTATAAATTCTATGGTACTCTTCCATTGTTCTTGGGAATTCTGCTGAAGTTTAAAAATGTTACCGATCATTTCCATTGTTCTTCGGAATTCTGCTGAAGTTTAAAAATGCTACGGAACTCTTCCATTGTTTTTCGGAATTCTGCTGAAGTTTAAAAATGCTACGGAACACTTCGATTGTTCTTCGGAATTCTGCTGAAGTTTAAAAATGCTACGGAACTCTTCCATTGTTTTGCAGAATTCTGCTGAAGTTTAAAAATGCTACGGAACTCTTCCATTGTTCTTCGGAAATCTGCTGAAGTTTAAAAATGCTACGGAACACTTTCTTTGTTCTTCGGAATTCTGCTGAAGTTTAAAAATGCTACGGAACTCTTCCATTGTTATTCTTAATTCTACTGAAGTTTAAAAATGCTACGGAACTCTTCCATTGTTTTTCGGAATTCTGCTGAAGTTTAAAAATGCTACGGAACTTTTCCATTGTTCTTTGGAATTCTGATGAATTTTAAAAATGCTACGGAACTCTTCCATTGTTCTTCGGAATTCTGCTGAAGTTTAAAAATGCTACCGAACTCTTCCATTGTTCTTCGGAATTCTGCAGAAGTTAAAAAATGCTACGGAACTCTTCCATTGTTCTCAGAATTGTTCTGAAGTTTATAAATTCTATGGTACTCTTCCATTGTTCTTGGGAATTCTGCTGAAGTTTAAAAATGTTACGGATCATTTCCATTGTTCTTCAGAATTCTGATGAAGTTTAAAAATGCTATGGAACACTTCCATTGTTCTTCGGAATTCTGCTGAAGTTTAAAAATGCTACGGAACTCTTCCATTGTTCTTCGGAATTCTGCTGAAGTTTAAAAATGCTACGGAACTTTTCCATTGCTCTTCGGAATTCTGATGAAGTTTAAAAATGCTACGGAACTCTTCCATTGTTCTTCGGAATTCTGCTGAAGTTTAAAAATGCTACGGAACTCTTCCATTGTTATCGGAATTCTGTTGAAGTTTAAAAATGCTACGGAACTCTTCCATTGTTCTCGTAATTCTGGTGAAGTTTAAAAATGCTACGGAACTCTTCCATTGTTCTCGGAATTCTGCTGAAGTTTAAAAATGCTACGGAACTATTCCATTGTTCTTCGGAATTCTGCTGAAGTTTAAAAATGCTACGGAACTTTTCCATTGTTCTTTGGAATTTGGATGAATTTTAAAAATGCTACGGAACTCTTCCATTGTTCTTCGGAATTCTGCTGAAGTTTAAAAATGCTACGGAACTCTTCCATTGTTCGTGGAATTCTGGTGAAGTTTAAAAATGCTACGGAACTCTTCCATTGTTCTCAGAATTCTTCTGAAGTTTATAAATTCTATGGTACTCTTCCATTGTTCTTGGGAATTCTGCTGAAGTTTAAAAATGTTACCGATCATTTCCATTGTTCTTCGGAATTCTGCTGAAGTTTAAAAATGCTACGGAACTCTTCCATTGTTTTTCGGAATTCTGCTGAAGTTTAAAAATGCTACGGAACACTTCGATTGTTCTTCGGAATTCTGCTGAAGTTTAAAAATGCTACGGAACTCTTCCATTGTTTTGCAGAATTCTGCTGAAGTTTAAAAATGCTACGGAACTCTTCCATTGTTCTTCGGAAATCTGCTGAAGTTTAAAAATGCTACGGAACACTTTCTTTGTTCTTCGGAATTCTGCTGAAGTTTAAAAATGCTACGGAACTCTTCCATTGTTATTCTTAATTCTACTGAAGTTTAAAAATGCTACGGAACTCTTCCATTGTTCTTCGGAATTCTGCTGAAGTTTAAAAATGCTACGGAACTCTTCCATTGTTCTTCGGAAATCTGCTGAAGTTTAAAAATGCTACGGAACACTTTCTTTGTTCTTCGGAATTCTGGTGAAGTTTAAAACTGCTGCGGAACTCTTCCATTGTTCTCGGATTTCTGCTGAAGTTTAAAAATGCTACGGAACTCTTCCATTGTTCTTGGAATTCTGTTGAAGTTTAAAATACTACGGAACTCTTCCATTGTTCTCAGAATTCTGCTGAAGTTTATAAATGCTACGGAACTCTTCCATTGTTCTTGGAATTCTGCTGAAGTTTATAAATGCTACGGTACTCTTCCATTGTTCTTGGGTATTCTGCTGAAGTTTAAAAATGTTACGGATCACTTCCATTATTCTTCAGAATTCTGATGAAGTTTAAAAATGCTATGGAACACTTCCATTGTTCTTCGGAATTCTGCTGAAGTTTAAAAATGCTACGGAACTCTTCCATTGTTCTTCGGAATTCTGCTGAACTTTCAAAATGCTACGGAACTTTTCCATTGTTCTTCGGAATTTTGATGAAGTTTAAAAATGCTACGGAACTCTTCCATTGTTCTTCGGAATTCTGCTGAAGTTTAAAAATGCTACGGAACTCTTCCATTGTTCTCGGAATTCTGTTGAAGTTTAAAAATGCTACGGAACTCTTCCATTGTTCTCGTAATTCTGGTGAAGTTTAAAAATGCTACGGAACTCTTCCATTGTTCTCGGAATTCTGCTGAAGTTTAAAAATGCTACGGAACTCTTCCATTGTTCTTCGGAATTCTGCTGAAGTTTAAAAATGCTACGGAACTTTTCCATTGTTCTTTGGAATTCTGATGAATTTTAAAAATGCTACGGAACTCTTCCATTGTTCTTCAGAATTCTGCTGAAGTTTAAAAATGCTACGGAACTCTTCCATTGTTCTTCGGAATTCTGCAGAAGTTAAAAAATGCTACGGAACTCTTCCATTGTTCTCAGAATTCTTCTGAAGTTTATAGATTCTATGGTACTCTTCCATTTTTCTTGGGAATTCTGCTGAAGTTTAAAAATGTTACGGATCATTTCCATTGTTCTTCAGAATTCTGATGAAGTTTAAAAATGCTATGGAACACTTCCATTGTTCTTCGGAATTCTGCTGAAGTTTAAAAATGCTACGGAACTCTTCCATTGTTCTTCGGAATTCTGCTGAAGTTTAAAAATGTTACGGAACTTTTCCATTGTTCTTCGGAATTCTGATGAAGTTTAAAAATGCTACGGAACTCTTCCATTGTTCTTTGGAATTCTGCTGAAGTTTAAAAATGCTACGGAACTCTTCCATTGTTATCGGAATTCTGTTGAAGTTTAAAAATGCTACGGAACTCTTGCATTGTTCTCGTAATTCTGGTGAAGTTTAAAAATGCTACGGAACTCTTCCATTGTTCTCGGAATTCTGCTGAAGTTTAAAAATGCTACGGAACTCTTCCATTGTTCTTCGGAATTCTGCTGAAGTTTAAAAATGCTACGGAACTCTTCCATTGTTCTTGGAATTCTGCTGAAGTTTATAAATGCTACTGTACTCTTCCATTGTTCTTGGGTATTCTGCTGAAGTTTAAAAATGTTACGGATCACTTCCATTGTTCTTCAGAATTCTGATGAAGTTTAAAAATGCTATGGAACACTTCCATTGTTCTTCGGAATTCTGCTGAAGTTTAAAAATGCTACGGAACTCTTCCATTGTTCTTCGGAATTCTGCTGAAGTTTAAAAATGCTACGGAACTTTTCCATTGTTCTTCGGAATTTTGTGAAGTTTAAAAATGCTACGGAACTCTTTCATTGTTCTCGTAATTCTGTTGAAGTTTAAAAATGCTACGGAACTCTTCCATTGTTCTCGTAATTCTGGTGAAGTTTAAAAATGCTACGGAACTCTTCCATTGTTCTCGTAATTCTGGTGAAGTTTAAAAATGCTACGGAACTCTTCTATTGTTCTCGGAATTCTGCTGAAGTTTAAAAATGCTACGGAACTCTTCCATTGTTCTTCGGAATTCTGCTGAAGTTTAAAAATGCTACGGAACTTTTCCATTGTTCTTTGGAATTCTGATGAATTTTAAAAATGCTACGGAACTCTTCCATTGTTCTTCGGAATTCTGCTGAAGTTTAAAAATGCTACGGAACTCTTCCATTGTTCTTCGGAATTCTGCAGAAGTTAAAAAATGCTACGGAACTCTTCCATTGTTCTCAGAATTCTTCTGAAGTTTATAAATTCTATGGTACTCTTCCATTGTTCTTGGGAATTCTGCTGAAGTTTAAAAATGTTACGGATCATTTCCATTGTTCTTCAGAATTCTGATGAAGTTTAAAAATGCTATGGAACACTTCCATTGTTCTTCGGAATTCTGCTGAAGTTTAAAAATGCTACGGAACTCTTCCATTGTTCTTCGGAATTCTGCTGAAGTTTAAAAATGCTACGGAACTTTTCCATTGTTCTTTGGAATTTGGATGAATTTTAAAAATGCTACGGAACTCTTCCATTGTTCTTCGGAATTCTGCTGAAGTTTAAAAATGCTACGGAACTCTTCCATTGTTCGTGGAATTCTGGTGAAGTTTAAAAATGCTACGGAACTCTTCCATTGTTCTCAGAATTCTTCTGAACTTTATAAATTCTATGGTACTCTTCCATTGTTCTTGGGAATTCTGCTGAAGTTTAAAAATGTTACCGATCATTTCCATTGTTCTTCGGAATTCTGCTGAAGTTTAAAAATGCTACGGAACTCTTCCATTGTTTTTCGGAATTCTGCTGAAGTTTAAAAATGCTACGGAACACTTCGATTGTTCTTCGGAATTCTGCTGAAGTTTAAAAATGCTACGGAACTCTTCCATTGTTTTGCAGAATTCTGCTGAAGTTTAAAAATGCTACGGAACTCTTCCATTGTTCTTCGGAAATCTGCTGAAGTTTAAAAATGCTACGGAACACTTTCTTTGTTCTTCGGAATTCTGCTGAAGTTTAAAAATGCTACGGAACTCTTCCATTGTTATTCTTAATTCTACTGAAGTTTAAAAATGCTACGGAACTCTTCCATTGTTCTTCGGAATTCTGCTGAAGTTTAAAAATGCTACGGAACTCTTCCATTGTTCTTC
Source organism: Phyllobates terribilis (assembly GCF_046119375.1). Taxonomy (NCBI): domain Eukaryota; kingdom Metazoa; phylum Chordata; class Amphibia; order Anura; family Dendrobatidae; genus Phyllobates; species Phyllobates terribilis. The sequence goes on along the minus strand of NW_027363785.1, from coordinate 64,577 downwards.
GGAAATCTGCTGAAGTTTAAAAATGCTACGGAACACTTTCTTTGTTCTTCGGAATTCTGGTGAAGTTTAAAACTGCTGCGGAACTCTTCCATTGTTCTCGGATTTCTGCTGAAGTTTAAAAATGCTACGGAACTCTTCCATTGTTCTTGGAATTCTGTTGAAGTTTAAAATACTACGGAACTCTTCCATTGTTCTCAGAATTCTGCTGAAGTTTATAAATGCTACGGAACTCTTCCATTGTTCTTGGAATTCTGCTGAAGTTTATAAATGCTACGGTACTCTTCCATTGTTCTTGGGTATTCTGCTGAAGTTTAAAAATGTTACGGATCACTTCCATTATTCTTCAGAATTCTGATGAAGTTTAAAAATGCTATGGAACACTTCCATTGTTCTTCGGAATTCTGCTGAAGTTTAAAAATGCTACGGAACTCTTCCATTGTTCTTCGGAATTCTGCTGAACTTTAAAAATGCTACGGAACTTTTCCATTGTTCTTCGGAATTTTGATGAAGTTTAAAAATGCTACGGAACTCTTCCATTGTTCTTCGGAATTCTGCTGAAGTTTAAAAATGCTACGGAACTCTTCCATTGTTCTTCGGAATTCTGCTGAAGTTTAAAAATGTTACGGAACTTTTCCATTGTTCTTCGGAATTCTGATGAAGTTTAAAAATGCTACGGAACTCTTCCATTGTTCTTTGGAATTCTGCTGAAGTTTAAAAATGCTACGGAACTCTTCCATTGTTATCGGAATTCTGTTGAAGTTTAAAAATGCTACGGAACTCTTGCATTGTTCTCGTAATTCTGGTGAAGTTTAAAAATGCTACGGAACTCTTCCATTGTTCTCGGAATTCTGCTGAAGTTTAAAAATGCTACGGAACTCTTCCATTGTTCTTCGGAATTCTGCTGAAGTTTAAAAATGCTACGGAACTCTTCCATTGTTCTTGGAATTCTGCTGAAGTTTATAAATGCTACTGTACTCTTCCATTGTTCTTGGGTATTCTGCTGAAGTTTAAAAATGTTACGGATCACTTCCATTGTTCTTCAGAATTCTGATGAAGTTTAAAAATGCTATGGAACACTTCCATTGTTCTTCGGAATTCTGCTGAAGTTTAAAAATGCTACGGAACTCTTCCATTGTTCTTCGGAATTCTGCTGAAGTTTAAAAATGCTACGGAACTTTTCCATTGTTCTTCGGAATTTTGTGAAGTTTAAAAATGCTACGGAACTCTTTCATTGTTCTCGTAATTCTGTTGAAGTTTAAAAATGCTACGGAACTCTTCCATTGTTCTCGTAATTCTGGTGAAGTTTAAAAATGCTACGGAACTCTTCCATTGTTCTCGTAATTCTGGTGAAGTTTAAAAATGCTACGGAACTCTTCTATTGTTCTCGGAATTCTGCTGAAGTTTAAAAATGCTACGGAACTCTTCCATTGTTCTTCGGAATTCTGCTGAAGTTTAAAAATGCTACGGAACTTTTCCATTGTTCTTTGGAATTCTGATGAATTTTAAAAATGCTACGGAACTCTTCCATTGTTCTTCGGAATTCTGCTGAAGTTTAAAAATGCTACGGAACTCTTCCATTGTTCTTCGGAATTCTGCAGAAGTTAAAAAATGCTACGGAACTCTTCCATTGTTCTCAGAATTCTTCTGAAGTTTATAAATTCTATGGTACTCTTCCATTGTTCTTGGGAATTCTGCTGAAGTTTAAAAATGTTACGGATCATTTCCATTGTTCTTCAGAATTCTGATGAAGTTTAAAAATGCTATGGAACACTTCCATTGTTCTTCGGAATTCTGCTGAAGTTTAAAAATGCTACGGAACTCTTCCATTGTTCTTCGGAATTCTGCTGAAGTTTAAAAATGCTACGGAACTTTTCCATTGTTCTTTGGAATTTGGATGAATTTTAAAAATGCTACGGAACTCTTCCATTGTTCTTCGGAATTCTGCTGAAGTTTAAAAATGCTACGGAACTCTTCCATTGTTCGTGGAATTCTGGTGAAGTTTAAAAATGCTACGGAACTCTTCCATTGTTCTCAGAATTCTTCTGAAGTTTATAAATTCTATGGTACTCTTCCATTGTTCTTGGGAATTCTGCTGAAGTTTAAAAATGTTACCGATCATTTCCATTGTTCTTCGGAATTCTGCTGAAGTTTAAAAATGCTACGGAACTCTTCCATTGTTTTTCGGAATTCTGCTGAAGTTTAAAAATGCTACGGAACACTTCGATTGTTCTTCGGAATTCTGCTGAAGTTTAAAAATGCTACGGAACTCTTCCATTGTTTTGCAGAATTCTGCTGAAGTTTAAAAATGCTACGGAACTCTTCCATTGTTCTTCGGAAATCTGCTGAAGTTTAAAAATGCTACGGAACACTTTCTTTGTTCTTTGGAATTCTGCTGAAGTTTAAAAATGCTACGGAACTCTTCCATTGTTATTCTTAATTCTACTGAAGTTTAAAAATGCTACGGAACTCTTCCATTGTTCTTCGGAATTCTGCTGAAGTTTAAAAATGCTACGGAACTCTTCCATTGTTCTTCGGAAATCTGCTGAAGTTTAAAAATGCTACGGAACACTTTCTTTGTTCTTCGGAATTCTGGTGAAGTTTAAAACTGCTGCGGAACTCTTCCATTGTTCTCGGATTTCTGCTGAAGTTTAAAAATGCTACGGAACTCTTCCATTGTTCTTGGAATTCTGTTGAAGTTTAAAATACTACGGAACTCTTCCATTGTTCTCAGAATTCTGCTGAAGTTTATAAATGCTACGGAACTCTTCCATTGTTCTTGGAATTCTGCTGAAGTTTATAAATGCTACGGTACTCTTCCATTGTTCTTGGGTATTCTGCTGAAGTTTAAAAATGTTACGGATCACTTCCATTATTCTTCAGAATTCTGATGAAGTTTAAAAATGCTATGGAACACTTCCATTGTTCTTCGGAATTCTGCTGAAGTTTAAAAATGCTACGGAACTCTTCCATTGTTCTTCGGAATTCTGCTGAACTTTAAAAATGCTACGGAACTTTTCCATTGTTCTTCGGAATTTTGATGAAGTTTAAAAATGCTACGGAACTCTTCCATTGTTCTTCGGAATTCTGCTGAAGTTTAAAAATGCTACGGAACTCTTCCATTGTTCTCGGAATTCTGTTGAAGTTTAAAAATGCTACGGAACTCTTCCATTGTTCTCGTAATTCTGGTGAAGTTTAAAAATGCTACGGAACTCTTCCATTGTTCTCGGAATTCTGCTGAAGTTTAAAAATGCTACGGAACTCTTCCATTGTTCTTCGGAATTCTGCTGAAGTTTAAAAATGCTACGGAACTTTTCCATTGTTCTTTGGAATTCTGATGAATTTTAAAAATGCTACGGAACTCTTCCATTGTTCTTCAGAATTCTGCTGAAGTTTAAAAATGCTACGGAACTCTTCCATTGTTCTTCGGAATTCTGCAGAAGTTAAAAAATGCTACGGAACTCTTCCATTGTTCTCAGAATTCTTCTGAAGTTTATAGATTCTATGGTACTCTTCCATTTTTCTTGGGAATTCTGCTGAAGTTTAAAAATGTTATGGATCATTTCCATTGTTCTTCAGAATTCTGATGAAGTTTAAAAATGCTATGGAACACTTCCATTGTTCTTCGGAATTCTGCTGAAGTTTAAAAATGCTACGGAACTCTTCCATTGTTCTTCGGAATTCTGCTGAAGTTTAAAAATGTTACGGAACTTTTCCATTGTTCTTCGGAATTCTGATGAAGTTTAAAAATGCTACGGAACTCTTCCATTGTTCTTTGGAATTCTGCTGAAGTTTAAAAATGCTACGGAACTCTTCCATTGTTATCGGAATTCTGTTGAAGTTTAAAAATGCTACGGAACTCTTGCATTGTTCTCGTAATTCTGGTGAAGTTTAAAAATGCTACGGAACTCTTCCATTGTTCTCGGAATTCTGCTGAAGTTTAAAAATGCTACGGAACTCTTCCATTGTTCTTCGGAATTCTGCTGAAGTTTAAAAATGCTACGGAACTCTTCCATTGTTCTTGGAATTCTGCTGAAGTTTATAAATGCTACTGTACTCTTCCATTGTTCTTGGGTATTCTGCTGAAGTTTAAAAATGTTACGGATCACTTCCATTGTTCTTCAGAATTCTGATGAAGTTTAAAAATGCTATGGAACACTTCCATTGTTCTTCGGAATTCTGCTGAAGTTTAAAAATGCTACGGAACTCTTCCATTGTTCTTCGGAATTCTGCTGAAGTTTAAAAATGCTACGGAACTTTTCCATTGTTCTTCGGAATTTTGTGAAGTTTAAAAATGCTACGGAACTCTTTCATTGTTCTCGTAATTCTGTTGAAGTTTAAAAATGCTACGGAACTCATCCATTGTTCTCGTAATTCTGGTGAAGTTTAAAAATGCTACGGAACTCTTCCATTGTTCTCGTAATTCTGGTGAAGTTTAAAAATGCTACGGAACTCTTCTATTGTTCTCGGAATTCTGCTGAAGTTTAAAAATGCTACGGAACTCTTCCATTGTTCTTCGGAATTCTGCTGAAGTTTAAAAATGCTACGGAACTTTTCCATTGTTCTTTGGAATTCTGATGAATTTTAAAAATGCTACGGAATTCTTCCATTGTTCTTCGGAATTCTGCTGAAGTTTAAAAATGCTACGGAACTCTTCCATTGTTCTTCGGAATTCTGCAGAAGTTAAAAAATGCTACGGAACTCTTCCATTGTTCTCAGAATTCTTCTGAAGTTTATAAATTCTATGGTACTCTTCCATTGTTCTTGGGAATTCTGCTGAAGTTTAAAAATGTTACGGATCATTTCCATTGTTCTTCAGAATTCTGATGAAGTTTAAAAATGCTATGGAACACTTCCATTGTTCTTCGGAATTCTGCTGAAGTTTAAAAATGCTACGGAACTCTTCCATTGTTCTTCGGAATTCTGCTGAAGTTTAAAAATGTTACGGAACTTTTCCATTGTTCTTCGGAATTCTGATGAAGTTTAAAAATGCTACGGAACTCTTCCATTGTTCTTTGGAATTCTGCTGAAGTTTAAAAATGCTACGGAACTCTTCCATTGTTATCGGAATTCTGTTGAAGTTTAAAAATGCTACGGAACTCTTGCATTGTTCTCGTAATTCTGGTGAAGTTTAAAAATGCTACGGAACTCTTCCATTGTTCTCGGAATTCTGCTGAAGTTTAAAAATGCTACGGAACTCTTCCATTGTTCTTCGGAATTCTGCTGAAGTTTAAAAATGCTACGGAACTCTTCCATTGTTCTTGGAATTCTGCTGAAGTTTATAAATGCTACTGTACTCTTCCATTGTTCTTGGGTATTCTGCTGAAGTTTAAAAATGTTACGGATCACTTCCATTGTTCTTCAGAATTCTGATGAAGTTTAAAAATGCTATGGAACACTTCCATTGTTCTTCGGAATTCTGCTGAAGTTTAAAAATGCTACGGAACTCTTCCATTGTTCTTCGGAATTCTGCTGAAGTTTAAAAATGCTACGGAACTTTTCCATTGTTCTTCGGAATTTTGTGAAGTTTAAAAATGCTACGGAACTCTTTCATTGTTCTCGTAATTCTGTTGAAGTTTAAAAATGCTACGGAACTCATCCATTGTTCTCGTAATTCTGGTGAAGTTTAAAAATGCTACGGAACTCTTCCATTGTTCTCGTAATTCTGGTGAAGTTTAAAAATGCTACGGAACTCTTCTATTGTTCTCGGAATTCTGCTGAAGTTTAAAAATGCTACGGAACTCTTCCATTGTTCTTCGGAATTCTGCTGAAGTTTAAAAATGCTACGGAACTTTTCCATTGTTCTTTGGAATTCTGATGAATTTTAAAAATGCTACGGAATTCTTCCATTGTTCTTCGGAATTCTGCTGAAGTTTAAAAATGCTACGGAACTCTTCCATTGTTCTTCGGAATTCTGCAGAAGTTAAAAAATGCTACGGAACTCTTCCATTGTTCTCAGAATTCTTCTGAAGTTTATAAATTCTATGGTACTCTTCCATTGTTCTTGGGAATTCTGCTGAAGTTTAAAAATGTTACGGATCATTTCCATTGTTCTTCAGAATTCTGATGAAGTTTAAAAATGCTATGGAACACTTCCATTGTTCTTCGGAATTCTGCTGAAGTTTAAAAATGCTACGGAACTCTTCCATTGTTCTTCGGAATTCTGCTGAAGTACAAAAATGCTACGGAACTTTTTCATTGTTCTTCGGAATTCTGATGAAGTTTAAAAATGCTACGGAACTCTTCCATTGTTCTTCGGAATTCTGCTGAAGTTTAAAAATGCTACGGAACTCTTCCATTGTTCTCGGAATTCTGTTGAAGTTTAAAAATGCTACGGAACTCTACCATTGTTCTCGTAATTCTGGTGAAGTTTAAAAATGCTACAGAACTCTTCCATTGTTCTCGGAATTCTGCTGAAGTTTAAAAATGCTACGGAACTTTTCCATTGTTCTTTGGAATTCTGATGATTTTTAAAAATGTTACGGAACTCTTCCATTCTTCTTCGGAATTCTGCTGAAGTTTAAAAATGCTACGGAACTCTTCCATTGTTCTTCAGAATTCTGCAGAAGTTAAAAAATGCTACCGAACTCTTCCATTGTTCGTGGAATTCTGGTGAAGTTTAAAAATGCTACGGAACTCTTCCATTGTTCTCAGAATTTTTCTGAAGTTTATAAATTCTATGGTACTCTTCCATTGTTCTTGGGAATTCTGCTGAAGTTTAAAAATGTTACGGATCATTTCCATTGTTCTTCGGAATTCTGCTGAAGTTTAAAAATGCTACGGAACTCTTCCATTGTTTTTCCGAATTCTGCTGATGTTTAAAAATGCTACGGAACTCTTCGATTGTTCTTCGGAATTCTGCTGAAGTTTAAAAATGCTACGGAACTCTTCCATTGTTTTGCAGAATTCTGCTGAAGTTTAAAAATGCTACGGAACTCTTCCATTGTTCTTCGGAAATCTGCTGAAGTTTAAAAATGCTACGGAACACTTTCTTTGTTCTTCGGAATTCTGCTTAAGTTTAAAAATGCTACGGAACTCTTCCATTGTTCACGGAATTCTGGTGAAGTTTAAAAATGCTACGGAACTCTTCCATTGTTATTCTTAATTCTACTGAAGTTTAAAAATGCTACGGAACTCTTCCATTGTTCTCGGAATTCTGGTGAAGTTTAAAAATGCTACGGAACTCTTCCATTGTTCTCGGAATTCTGGTGAAGCTTCAAAATGGTACGGAACTCTTCCATTGTTCTCGGAATTCTGGTGAAGTTGAAAACTGCTGCGGAACTCTTCCATTGTTCTCGGATTTCTGCTGAAGTTTAAAAATGCTACGGAACTCTTCCATTGTTCTTGGAATTCTGTTGAAGTTTAAAATACTACGGAACTCTTCCATTGTTCTCAGAATTCTGCTGAAGTTTATAAATGCTACGGAACTCTTCCATTGTTCTTGGAATTCTGCTGAAGTTTATAAATGCTACGGTACACTTCCATTGTTCTTGGGTATTCTGCTGAAGTTTAAAAATGTTACGGATCACTTCCATTGTTCTTCAGAATTCTGATGAAGTTTAAAAATGCTATGGAACACTTCCATTGTTCTTCGGAATTCTGCTGAAGTTTAAAAATGCTACGGAACTTTTCCATTGTTCTTTGGAATTTTGATGAAGTTTAAAAATGCTACGGAACTCTTCCATTGTTCTTCGGAATTCTGCTGAAGTTTAAAAATGCTACGGAACTCTTTCATTGTTCTCGGAATTCTGTTGAAGTTTAAAAATGCTACGGAACTCTTCCATTGTTCTCAGAATTCTGCTGAAGTTTATAAATGCTACGGAACTCTTCCATTGTTCTTGGAATTCTGCTGAAGTTTATAAATGCTACGGTACACTTCCATTGTTCTTGGGTATTCTGCTGAAGTTTAAAAATGTTACGGATCACTTCCATTGTTCTTCAGAATTCTGATGAAGTTTAAAAATGCTATGGAACACTTCCATTGTTCTTCGGAATTCTGCTGAAGTTTAAAAATGCTACGGAACTTTTCCATTGTTCTTTGGAATTTTGATGAAGTTTAAAAATGCTACGGAACTCTTCCATTGTTCTTCGGAATTCTGCTGAAGTTTAAAAATGCTACGGAACTCTTCCATTGTTCTCGGAATTCTGTTGAAGTTTAAAAATGCTACGGAACTCTTCCATTGTTCTCGTAATTCTGGTGAAGTTTAAAAATGCTACGGAACTCTTCCATTGTTCTCGGAATTCTGCTGAAGTTTAAAAATGCTACGGAACTCTTCCATTGTTCTTCGGAATTCTGCTGAAGTTTAAAAATGCTACGGAACTTTTCCATTGTTCTTTGGAATTCTGATGAATTTTAAAAATGCTACGGAACTCTTCCATTGTTCTTCGGAATTCTGCTGAAGTTTAAAAATGCTACGGAACTCTTCCATTGTTCTTCGGAATTCTGCAGAAGTTAAAAAATGCTACGGAACTCTTCCATTGTTCTCAGAATTCTGCTGAAGTTTATAAATTCTATGGTACTCTTCCATTGTTCTTGGGAATTATGCTGAAGTTTAAAAATGTTACGGATCATTTCCATTGTTCTTCAGAATTCTGATGAAGTTTAAAAATGCTATGGAACACTTCCATTGTTCTTCGGAATTCTGCTGAAGTTTAAAAATGCTACGGAACTCTTCCATTGTTCTTCGGAATTCTGCTGAAGTTTAAAAATGCTACGGAACTTTTCCATTGCTCTTCGGAATTCTGATGAAGTTTAAAAATGCTACGGAACTCTTCCATTGTTCTTCGGAATTCTGCTGAAGTTTAAAAATGCTACGGAACTCTTCCATTGTTATCGGAATTCTGTTGAAGTTTAAAAATGCTACGGAACTCTTCCATTGTTCTCGTAATTCTGGTGAAGTTTAAAAATGCTACGGAACTCTTCCATTGTTCTCGGAATTCTGCTGAAGTTTAAAAAGGCTACGGAACTCTTCCATTGTTCTTCGGAATTCTGCTGAAGTTTAAAAATGCTACGGAACTTTTCCATTGTTCTTTGGAATTTGGATGAATTTTAAAAATGCTACGGAACTCTTCCATTGTTCTTCGGAATTCTGCTGAAGTTTAAAAATGCTACGGAACTCTTCCATTGTTCGTGGAATTCTGGTGAAGTTTAAAAATGCTACGGAACTCTTCCATTGTTCTCAGAATTCTTCTGAAGTTTATAAATTCTATGGTACTCTTCCATTGTTCTTGGGAATTCTGCTGAAGTTTAAAAATGTTACCGATCATTTCCATTGTTCTTCGGAATTCTGCTGAAGTTTAAAAATGCTACGGAACTCTTCCATTGTTTTTCGGAATTCTGCTGAAGTTTAAAAATGCTACGGAACACTTCGATTGTTCTTCGGAATTCTGCTGAAGTTTAAAAATGCTACGGAACTCTTCCATTGTTTTGCAGAATTCTGCTGAAGTTTAAAAATGCTACGGAACTCTTCCATTGTTCTTCGGAAATCTGCTGAAGTTTAAAAATGCTACGGAACACTTTCTTTGTTCTTCGGAATTCTGCTGAAGTTTAAAAATGCTACGGAACTCTTCCATTGTTATTCTTAATTCTACTGAAGTTTAAAAATGCTACGGAACTCTTCCATTGTTTTTCGGAATTCTGCTGAAGTTTAAAAATGCTACGGAACTTTTCCATTGTTCTTTGGAATTCTGATGAATTTTAAAAATGCTACGGAACTCTTCCATTGTTCTTCGGAATTCTGCTGAAGTTTAAAAATGCTACCGAACTCTTCCATTGTTCTTCGGAATTCTGCAGAAGTTAAAAAATGCTACGGAACTCTTCCATTGTTCTCAGAATTGTTCTGAAGTTTATAAATTCTATGGTACTCTTCCATTGTTCTTGGGAATTCTGCTGAAGTTTAAAAATGTTACGGATCATTTCCATTGTTCTTCAGAATTCTGATGAAGTTTAAAAATGATATGGAACACTTCCATTGTTCTTCGGAATTCTGCTGAAGTTTAAAAATGCTACGGAACTCTTCCATTGTTCTTCGGAATTCTGCTGAAGTTTAAAAATGCTACGGAACTTTTCCATTGCTCTTCGGAATTCTGATGAAGTTTAAAAATGCTACGGAACTCTTCCATTGTTCTTCGGAATTCTGCTGAAGTTTAAAAATGCTCCGGAACTCTTCCATTGTTATCGGAATTCTGTTGAAGTTTAAAAATGCTACGGAACTCTTCCATTGTTCTCGTAATTCTGGTGAAGTTTAAAAATGCTACGGAACTCTTCCATTGTTCTCGGAATTCTGCTGAAGTTTAAAAATGCTACGGAACTATTCCATTGTTCTTCGGAATTCTGCTGAAGTTTAAAAATGCTACGGAACTTTTCCATTGTTCTTTGGAATTTGGATGAATTTTAAAAATGCTACGGAACTCTTCCATTGTTCTTCGGAATTCTGCTGAAGTTTAAAAATGCTACGGAACTCTTCCATTGTTCGTGGAATTCTGGTGAAGTTTAAAAATGCTACGGAACTCTTCCATTGTTCTCAGAATTCTTCTGAAGCTTATAAATTCTATGGTACTCTTCCATTGTTCTTGGGAATTCTGCTGAAGTTTAAAAATGTTACCGATCATTTCCATTGTTCTTCGGAATTCTGCTGAAGTTTAAAAATGCTACGGAACTCTTCCATTGTTTTTCGGAATTCTGCTGAAGTTTAAAAATGCTACGGAACACTTCGATTGTTCTTCGGAATTCTGCTGAAGTTTAAAAATGCTACGGAACTCTTCCATTGTTTTGCAGAATTCTGCTGAAGTTTAAAAATGCTACGGAACTCTTCCATTGTTCTTCGGAAATCTGCTGAAGTTTAAAAATGCTACGGAACACTTTCTTTGTTCTTCGGAATTCTGCTGAAGTTTAAAAATGCTACGGAACTCTTCCATTGTTATTCTTAATTCTACTGAAGTTTAAAAATGCTACGGAACTCTTCCATTGTTCTTCGGAATTCTGCTGAAGTTTAAAAATGCTACGGAACTCTTCCATTGTTCTTCGGAAATCTGCTGAAGTTTAAAAATGCTACGGAACACTTTCTTTGTTCTTCGGAATTCTGGTGAAGTTTAAAACTGCTGCGGAACTCTTCCATTGTTCTCGGATTTCTGCTGAAGTTTAAAAATGCTACGGAACTCTTCCATTGTTCTTGGAATTCTGTTGAAGTTTAAAATACTACGGAACTCTTCCATTGTTCTCAGAATTCTGCTGAAGTTTATAAATGCTACGGAACTCTTCCATTGTTCTTGGAATTCTGCTGAAGTTTATAAATGCTACGGTACTCTTCCATTGTTCTTGGGTATTCTGCTGAAGTTTAAAAATGTTACGGATCACTTCCATTATTCTTCAGAATTCTGATGAAGTTTAAAAATGCTATGGAACACTTCCATTGTTCTTCGGAATTCTGCTGAAGTTTAAAAATGCTACGGAACTCTTCCATTGTTCTTCGGAATTCTGCTGAACTTTAAAAATGCTACGGAACTTTTCCATTGTTCTTCGGAATTTTGATGAAGTTTAAAAATGCTACGGAACTCTTCCATTGTTCTTCGGAATTCTGCTGAAGTTTAAAAATGCTACGGAACTCTTCCATTGTTCTCGGAATTCTGTTGAAGTTTAAAAATGCTACGGAACTCTTCCATTGTTCTCGTAATTCTGGTGAAGTTTAAAAATGCTACGGAACTCTTCCATTGTTCTCGGAATTCTGCTGAAGTTTAAAAATGCTACGGAACTCTTCCATTGTTCTTCGGAATTCTGCTGAAGTTTAAAAATGCTACGGAACTTTTCCATTGTTCTTTGGAATTCTGATGAATTTTAAAAATGCTACGGAACTCTTCCATTGTTCTTCGGAATTCTGCTGAAGTTTAAAAATGCTACGGAACTCTTCCATTGTTCTTCGGAATTCTGCAGAAGTTAAAAAATGCTACGGAACTCTTCCATTGTTCTCAGAATTCTTCTGAAGTTTATAGATTCTATGGTACTCTTCCATTTTTCTTGGGAATTCTGCTGAAGTTTAAAAATGTTACGGATCATTTCCATTGTTCTTCAGAATTCTGATGAAGTTTAAAAATGCTATGGAACACTTCCATTGTTCTTCGGAATTCTGCTGAAGTTTAAAAATGCTACGGAACTCTTCCATTGTTCTTCGGAATTCTGCTGAAGTTTAAAAATGTTACGGAACTTTTCCATTGTTCTTCGGAATTCTGATGAAGTTTAAAAATGCTACGGAACTCTTCCATTGTTCTTTGGAATTCTGCTGAAGTTTAAAAATGCTACGGAACTCTTCCATTGTTATCGGAATTCTGTTGAAGTTTAAAAATGCTACGGAACTCTTCCATTGTTCTCGTAATTCTGGTGAAGTTTAAAAATGCTACGGAACTCTTCCATTGTTCTCGGAATTCTGCTGAAGTTTAAAAATGCTACGGAACTCTTCCATTGTTCTTCGGAATTCTGCTGAAGTTTAAAAATGCTACGGAACTTTTCCATTGTTCTTTGGAATTTGGATGAATTTTAAAAATGCTACGGAACTCTTCCATTGTTCTTCGGAATTCTGCTGAAGTTTAAAAATGCTACGGAACTCTTCCATTGTTCGTGGAATTCTGGTGAAGTTTAAAAATGCTACGGAACTCTTCCATTGTTCTCAGAATTCTTCTGAAGTTTATAAATTCTATGGTACTCTTCCATTGTTCTTGGGAATTCTGCTGAAGTTTAAAAATGTTACGGATCATTTCCATTGTTCTTCGGAATTCTGCTGAAGTTTAAAAATGCTACGGAACTCTTCCATTGTTTTTCGGAATTCTGCTGAAGTTTAAAAATGCTACGGAACTCTTCCATTGTTCTTCGGAATTCTGCTGAAGTTTAAAAATGCTACGGAACTCTTCCATTGTTTTGCAGAATTCTGCTGAAGTTTAAAAATGCTACGGAACTCTTCCATTGTTCTTCGGAAATCTGCTGAAGTTTAAAAATGCTACGGAACACTTTCTTTGTTCTTCGGAATTCTGCTTAAGTTTAAAAATGCTACGGAACTCTTCCATTGTTCACGGAATTCTGGTGAAGTTTAAAAATGCTACGGAACTCTTCCATTGTTATTCTTAATTCTACTGAAGTTTAAAAATGCTACGGAACTCTTCCATTGTTCTCGGAATTCTGGTGAAGTTTAAAAATGCTACGGAACTCTTCCATTGTTCTCGGAATTCTGGTGAAGCTTCAAAATGGTACGGAACTCTTCCATTGTTCTCGGAATTCTGGTGAAGTTGAAAACTGCTGCGGAACTCTTCCATTGTTCTCGGATTTCTGCTGAAGTTTAAAAATGCTACGGAACTCTTCCATTGTTCTTGGAATTCTGTTGAAGTTTAAAATACTACGGAACTCTTCCATTGTTCTCAGAATTCTGCTGAAGTTTATAAATGCTACGGAACTCTTCCATTGTTCTTGGAATTCTGCTGAAGTTTATAAATGCTACGGTACACTTCCATTGTTCTTGGGTATTCTGCTGAAGTTTAAAAATGTTACGGATCACTTCCATTGTTCTTCAGAATTCTGATGAAGTTTAAAAATGCTATGGAACACTTCCATTGTTCTTCGGAATTCTGCTGAAGTTTAAAAATGCTACGGAACTTTTCCATTGTTCTTTGGAATTTTGATGAAGTTTAAAAATGCTACGGAACTCTTCCATTGTTCTTCGGAATTCTGCTGAAGTTTAAAAATGCTACGGAACTCTTCCATTGTTCTCGGTATTCTGTTGAAGTTTAAAAATGCTACGGAACTCTTCCATTGTTCTCGTAATTCTGGTGAAGTTTAAAAATGCTACGGAACTCTTCCATTGTTCTCGGAATTCTGCTGAAGTTTAAAAATGCTACGGAACTCTTCCATTGTTCTTCGGAATTCTGCTGAAGTTTAAAAATGCTACGGAACTTTTCCATTGTTCTTTGGAATTCTGATGAATTTTAAAAATGCTACGGAACTCTTCCATTGTTCTTCGGAATTCTGCTGAAGTTTAAAAATGCTACGGAACTCTTCCATTGTTCTTCGGAATTCTGCAGAAGTTAAAAAATGCTACGGAACTCTTCCATTGTTCTCAGAATTCTGCTGAAGTTTATAAATTCTATGGTACTCTTCCATTGTTCTTGGGAATTATGCTGAAGTTTAAAAATGTTACGGATCATTTCCATTGTTCTTCAGAATTCTGATGAAGTTTAAAAATGCTATGGAACACTTCCATTGTTCTTCGGAATTCTGCTGAAGTTTAAAAATGCTACGGAACTCTTCCATTGTTCTTCGGAATTCTGCTGAAGTTTAAAAATGCTACGGAACTTTTCCATTGCTCTTCGGAATTCTGATGAAGTTTAAAAATGCTACGGAACTCTTCCATTGTTCTTCGGAATTCTGCTGAAGTTTAAAAATGCTACGGAACTCTTCCATTGTTATCGGAATTCTGTTGAAGTTTAAAAATGCTACGGAACTCTTCCATTGTTCTCGTAATTCTGGTGAAGTTTAAAAATGCTACGGAACTCTTCCATTGTTCTCGGAATTCTGCTGAAGTTTAAAAAGGCTACGGAACTCTTCCATTGTTCTTCGGAATTCTGCTGAAGTTTAAAAATGCTACGGAACTTTTCCATTGTTCTTTGGAATTTGGATGAATTTTAAAAATGCTACGGAACTCTTCCATTGTTCTTCGGAATTCTGCTGAAGTTTAAAAATGCTACGGAACTCTTCCATTGTTCGTGGAATTCTGGTGAAGTTTAAAAATGCTACGGAACTCTTCCATTGTTCTCAGAATTCTTCTGAAGTTTATAAATTCTATGGTACTCTTCCATTGTTCTTGGGAATTCTGCTGAAGTTTAAAAATGTTACCGATCATTTCCATTGTTCTTCGGAATTCTGCTGAAGTTTAAAAATTCTACGGAACTCTTCCATTGTTTTTCGGAATTCTGCTGAAGTTTAAAAATGCTACGGAACACTTCGATTGTTCTTCGGAATTCTGCTGAAGTTTAAAAATGCTACGGAACTCTTCCATTGTTTTGCAGAATTCTGCTGAAGTTTAAAAATGCTACGGAACTCTTCCATTGTTCTTCGGAAATCTGCTGAAGTTTAAAAATGCTACGGAACACTTTCTTTGTTCTTCGGAATTCTGCTGAAGTTTAAAAATGCTACGGAACTCTTCCATTGTTATTCTTAATTCTACTGAAGTTTAAAAATGCTACGGAACTCTTCCATTGTTTTTCGGAATTCTGCTGAAGTTTAAAAATGCTACGGAACTTTTCCATTGTTCTTTGGAATTCTGATGAATTTTAAAAATGCTACGGAACTCTTCCATTGTTCTTCGGAATTCTGCTGAAGTTTAAAAATGCTACCGAACTCTTCCATTGTTCTTCGGAATTCTGCAGAAGTTAAAAAATGCTACGGAACTCTTCCATTGTTCTCAGAATTGTTCTGAAGTTTATAAATTCTATGGTACTCTTCCATTGTTCTTGGGAATTCTGCTGAAGTTTAAAAATGTTACGGATCATTTCCATTGTTCTTCAGAATTCAGATGAAGTTTAAAAATGATATGGAACACTTCCATTGTTCTTCGGAATTCTGCTGAAGTTTAAAAATGCTACGGAACTCTTCCATTGTTCTTCGGAATTCTGCTGAAGTTTAAAAATGCTACGGAACTTTTCCATTGCTCTTCGGAATTCTGATGAAGTTTAAAAATGCTACGGAACTCTTCCATTGTTCTTCGGAATTCTGCTGAAGTTTAAAAATGCTCCGGAACTCTTCCATTGTTATCGGAATTCTGTTGAAGTTTAAAAATGCTACGGAACTCTTCCATTGTTCTCGTAATTCTGGTGAAGTTTAAAAATGCTACGGAACTCTTCCATTGTTCTCGGAATTCTGCTGAAGTTTAAAAATGCTACGGAACTATTCCATTGTTCTTCGGAATTCTGCTGAAGTTTAAAAATGCTACGGAACTTTTCCATTGTTCTTTGGAATTTGGATGAATTTTAAAAATGCTACGGAACTCTTCCATTGTTCTTCGGAATTCTGCTGAAGTTTAAAAATGCTACGGAACTCTTCCATTGTTCGTGGAATTCTGGTGAAGTTTAAAAATGCTACGGAACTCTTCCATTGTTCTCAGAATTCTTCTGAAGCTTATAAATTCTATGGTACTCTTCCATTGTTCTTGGGAATTCTGCTGAAGTTTAAAAATGTTACCGATCATTTCCATTGTTCTTCGGAATTATGCTGAAGTTTAAAAATGCTACGGAACTTTTCCATTGCTCTTCGGAATTCTGATGAAGTTTAAAAATGCTACGGAACTCTTCCATTGTTCTTCGGAATTCTGCTGAAGTTTAAAAATGCTACGGAACTCTTCCATTGTTATCGGAATTCTGTTGAAGTTTAAAAATGCTACGGAACTCTTCCATTGTTCTCGTAATTCTGGTGAAGTTTAAAAATGCTACGGAACTCTTCCATTGTTCTCGGAATTCTGCTGAAGTTTAAAAAGGCTACGGAACTCTTCCATTGTTCTTCGGAATTCTGCTGAAGTTTAAAAATGCTACGGAACTTTTCCATTGTTCTTTGGAATTTGGATGAATTTTAAAAATGCTACGGAACTCTTCCATTGTTCTTCGGAATTCTGCTGAAGTTTAAAAATGCTACGGAACTCTTCCATTGTTCGTGGAATTCTGGTGAAGTTTAAAAATGCTACGGAACTCTTCCATTGTTCTCAGAATTCTTCTGAAGTTTATAAATTCTATGGTACTCTTCCATTGTTCTTGGGAATTCTGCTGAAGTTTAAAAATGTTACCGATCATTTCCATTGTTCTTCGGAATTCTGCTGAAGTTTAAAAATTCTACGGAACTCTTCCATTGTTTTTCGGAATTCTGCTGAAGTTTAAAAATGCTACGGAACACTTCGATTGTTCTTCGGAATTCTGCTGAAGTTTAAAAATGCTACGGAACTCTTCCATTGTTTTGCAGAATTCTGCTGAAGTTTAAAAATGCTACGGAACTCTTCCATTGTTCTTCGGAAATCTGCTGAAGTTTAAAAATGCTACGGAACACTTTCTTTGTTCTTCGGAATTCTGCTGAAGTTTAAAAATGCTACGGAACTCTTCCATTGTTATTCTTAATTCTACTGAAGTTTAAAAATGCTACGGAACTCTTCCATTGTTTTTCGGAATTCTGCTGAAGTTTAAAAATGCTACGGAACTTTTCCATTGTTCTTTGGAATTCTGATGAATTTTAAAAATGCTACGGAACTCTTCCATTGTTCTTCGGAATTCTGCTGAAGTTTAAAAATGCTACCGAACTCTTCCATTGTTCTTCGGAATTCTGCAGAAGTTAAAAAATGCTACGGAACTCTTCCATTGTTCTCAGAATTGTTCTGAAGTTTATAAATTCTATGGTACTCTTCCATTGTTCTTGGGAATTCTGCTGAAGTTTAAAAATGTTACGGATCATTTCCATTGTTCTTCAGAATTCAGATGAAGTTTAAAAATGATATGGAACACTTCCATTGTTCTTCGGAATTCTGCTGAAGTTTAAAAATGCTACGGAACTCTTCCATTGTTCTTCGGAATTCTGCTGAAGTTTAAAAATGCTACGGAACTTTTCCATTGCTCTTCGGAATTCTGATGAAGTTTAAAAATGCTACGGAACTCTTCCATTGTTCTTCGGAATTCTGCTGAAGTTTAAAAATGCTCCGGAACTCTTCCATTGTTATCGGAATTCTGTTGAAGTTTAAAAATGCTACGGAACTCTTCCATTGTTCTCGTAATTCTGGTGAAGTTTAAAAATGCTACGGAACTCTTCCATTGTTCTCGGAATTCTGCTGAAGTTTAAAAATGCTACGGAACTATTCCATTGTTCTTCGGAATTCTGCTGAAGTTTAAAAATGCTACGGAACTTTTCCATTGTTCTTTGGAATTTGGATGAATTTTAAAAATGCTACGGAACTCTTCCATTGTTCTTCGGAATTCTGCTGAAGTTTAAAAATGCTACGGAACTCTTCCATTGTTCGTGGAATTCTGGTGAAGTTTAAAAATGCTACGGAACTCTTCCATTGTTCTCAGAATTCTTCTGAAGCTTATAAATTCTATGGTACTCTTCCATTGTTCTTGGGAATTCTGCTGAAGTTTAAAAATGTTACCGATCATTTCCATTGTTCTTCGGAATTATGCTGAAGTTTAAAAATGCTACGGAACTCTTCCATTGTTTTTCGGAATTCTGCTGAAGTTTAAAAATGCTACGGAACACTTCGATTGTTCTTCGGAATTCTGCTGAAGTTTAAAAATGCTACGGAACTCTTCCATTGTTTTGCAGAATTCTGCTGAAGTTTAAAAATGCTACGGAACTCTTCCATTGTTCTTCGGAAATCTGCTGAAGTTTAAAAATGCTACGGAACACTTTCTTTGTTCTTCGGAATTCTGCTGAAGTTTAAAAATGCTACGGAACTCTTCCATTGTTATTCTTAATTCTACTGAAGTTTAAAAATGCTACGGAACTCTTCCATTGTTCTTCGGAATTCTGCTGAAGTTTAAAAATGCTACGGAACTCTTCCATTGTTCTTCGGAAATCTGCTGAAGTTTAAAAATGCTACGGAACACTTTCTTTGTTCTTCGGAATTCTGGTGAAGTTTAAAACTGCTGCGGAACTCTTCCATTGTTCTCGGATTTCTGCTGAAGTTTAAAAATGCTACGGAACTCTTCCATTGTTCTTGGAATTCTGTTGAAGTTTAAAATACTACGGAACTCTTCCATTGTTCTCAGAATTCTGCTGAAGTTTATAAATGCTACGGAACTCTTCCATTGTTCTTGGAATTCTGCTGTAGTTTATAAATGCTACGGTACTCTTCCATTGTTCTTGGGTATTCTGCTGAAGTTTAAAAATGTTACGGATCACTTCCATTATTCTTCAGAATTCTGATGAAGTTTAAAAATGCTATGGAACACTTCCATTGTTCTTCGGAATTCTGCTGAAGTTTAAAAATGCTACGGAACTCTTCCATTGTTCTTCGGAATTCTGCTGAACTTTAAAAATGCTACGGAACTTTTCCATTGTTCTTCGGAATTTTGATGAAGTTTAAAAATGCTACGGAACTCTTCCATTGTTCTTCGGAATTCTGCTGAAGTTTAAAAATGCTACGGAACTCTTCCATTGTTCTCGGAATTCTGTTGAAGTTTAAAAATGCTACGGAACTCTTCCATTGTTCTCGTAATTCTGGTGAAGTTTAAAAATGCTACGGAACTCTTCCATTGTTCTCGGAATTCTGCTGAAGTTTAAAAATGCTACGGAACTCTTCCATTGTTCTTCGGAATTCTGCTGAAGTTTAAAAATGCTACGGAACTTTTCCATTGTTCTTTGGAATTCTGATGAATTTTAAAAATGCTACGGAACTCTTCCATTGTTCTTCGGAATTCTGCTGAAGTTTAAAAATGCTACGGAACTCTTCCATTGTTCTTCGGAATTCTGCAGAAGTTAAAAAATGCTACGGAACTCTTCCATTGTTCTCAGAATTCTTCTGAAGTTTATAGATTCTATGGTACTCTTCCATTTTTCTTGGGAATTCTGCTGAAGTTTAAAAATGTTACGGATCATTTCCATTGTTCTTCAGAATTCTGATGAAGTTTAAAAATGCTATGGAACACTTCCATTGTTCTTCGGAATTCTGCTGAAGTTTAAAAATGCTACGGAACTCTTCCATTGTTCTTCGGAATTCTGCTGAAGTTTAAAAATGTTACGGAACTTTTCCATTGTTCTTCGGAATTCTGATGAAGTTTAAAAATGCTACGGAACTCTTCCATTGTTCTTTGGAATTCTGCTGAAGTTTAAAAATGCTACGGAACTCTTCCATTGTTATCGGAATTCTGTTGAAGTTTAAAAATGCTACGGAACTCTTCCATTGTTCTCGTAATTCTGGTGAAGTTTAAAAATGCTACGGAACTCTTCCATTGTTCTCGGAATTCTGCTGAAGTTTAAAAATGCTACGGAACTCTTCCATTGTTCTTCGGAATTCTGCTGAAGTTTAAAAATGCTACGGAACTTTTCCATTGTTCTTTGGAATTTGGATGAATTTTAAAAATGCTACGGAACTCTTCCATTGTTCTTCGGAATTCTGCTGAAGTTTAAAAATGCTACGGAACTCTTCCATTGTTCGTGGAATTCTGGTGAAGTTTAAAAATGCTACGGAACTCTTCCATTGTTCTCAGAATTCTTCTGAAGTTTATAAATTCTATGGTACTCTTCCATTGTTCTTGGGAATTCTGCTGAAGTTTAAAAATGTTACGGATCATTTCCATTGTTCTTCGGAATTCTGCTGAAGTTTAAAAATGCTACGGAACTCTTCCATTGTTTTTCGGAATTCTGCTGAAGTTTAAAAATGCTACGGAACTCTTCCATTGTTCTTCGGAATTCTGCTGAAGTTTAAAAATGCTACGGAACTCTTCCATTGTTTTGCAGAATTCTGCTGAAGTTTAAAAATGCTACGGAACTCTTCCATTGTTCTTCGGAAATCTGCTGAAGTTTAAAAATGCTACGGAACTCTTCCATTGTTATTCTTAATTCTACTGAAGTTTAAAAATGCTACGGAACTCTTCCATTGTTCTTCGGAATTCTGCTGAAGTTTAAAAATGCTACGGAACTCTTCCATTGTTCTTCGGAAATCTGCTGAAGTTTAAAAATGCTACGGAACACTTTCTTTGTTCTTCGGAATTCTGGTGAAGTTTAAAAATGCTACGGAACTCTTCCATTGTTATTCTTAATTCTACTGAAGTTTAAAAATGCTACGGAACTCTTCCATTGTTCTCGGAATTCTGCTGAAGTTTAAAAATGCTACGGAACTCTTCCATTGTTCTTCGGAATTCTGCTGAAGTTTAAAAATGCTACGGAACTTTTCCATTGTTCTTTGGAATTCTGATGAATTTTAAAAATGCTACGGAACTCTTCCATTGTTCTTCGGAATTCTGCTGAAGTTTAAAAATGCTACGGAACTCTTCCATTGTTCTTCGGAATTCTGCAGAAGTTAAAAAATGCTACGGAACTCTTCCATTGTTCTCAGAATTCTTCTGAAGTTTATAAATTCTATGGTACTCTTCCATTTTTCTTTGGAATTCTGCTGAAGTTTAAAAATGTTACGGATCATTTCCATTGTTCTTCAGAATTCTGATGAAGTTTAAAAATGCTATGGAACACTTCCATTGTTCTTCGGAATTCTGCTGAAGTTTAAAAATGCTACGGAACTCTTCCATTGTTCTTCGGAATTCCGCTGAAGTTTAAAAATGCTACGGAACTTTTCCATTGTTCTTCGGAATTCTGATGAAGTTTAAAAATGCTACGGAACTCTTCCATTGTTCTTTGGAATTCAGCTGAAGTTTAAAAATGCTACGGAACTCTTCCATTGTTATCGGAATTCTGTTGAAGTTTAAAAATGCTACGGAACTCTTCCATTGTTCTCGTAATTCTGGTGAAGTTTAAAAATGCTACGGAACTCTTCCATTGTTCTCGGAATTCTGCTGAAGTTTAAAAATGCTACGGAACTCTTCCATTGTTCTTCGGAATTCTGCTGAAGTTTAAAAATGCTACGGAACTTTTCCATTGTTCTTTGGAATTTGGATGAATTTTAAAAATGCTACGGAACTCTTCCATTGTTCTTCGGAATTCTGCTGAAGTTTAAAAATGCTACGGAACTCTTCCATTGTTCGTGGAATTCTGGTGAAGTTTAAAAATGCTACGGAACTCTTCCATTGTTCTCAGAATTCTTCTGAAGTTTATAAATTCTATGGTACTCTTCCATTGTTCTTGGGAATTCTGCTGAAGTTTAAAAATGTTACGGATCATTTCCATTGTTCTTCGGAATTCTGCTGAAGTTTAAAAATGCTACGGAACTCTTCCATTGTTTTTCGGAATTCTGCTGAAGTTTAAAAATGCTACGGAACTCTTCGATTGTTCTTCGGAATTCTGCTGAAGTTTAAAAATGCTACGGAACTCTTCCATTGTTTTGCAGAATTCTGCTGAAGTTTAAAAATGCTACGGAACTCTTCCATTGTTCTTCGGAAATCTGCTGAAGTTTAAAAATGCTACGGAACACTTTCTTTGTTCTTCGGAATTCTGCTGAAGTTTAAAAATGCTACGGAACTCTTCCATTGTTATTCTTAATTCTACTGAAGTTTAAAAATGCTACGGAACTCTTCCATTGTTCTTCGGAATTCTGCTGAAGTTTAAAAATGCTACGGAACTCTTCCATTGTTCTTCGGAAATCTGCTGAAGTTTAAAAATGCTACGGAACACTTTCTTTGTTCTTCGGAATTCTGGTGAAGTTTAAAAATGCTACGGAACTCTTCCATTGTTATTCTTAATTCTACTGAAGTTTAAAAATGCTACGGAACTCTTCCATTGTTCTTCGGAATTCTGCTGAAGTTTAAAAATGCTACGGAACACTTCCATTGTTCTCGGAATTCTGGTGAAGCTTAAAAATGGTACGGAACTCTTCCATTGTTCTCGGAATTCTGGTGAAGTTTAAAACTGCTGCGGAACTCTTCCATTGTTCTCGGATTTCTGCTGAAGTTTAAAAATGCTACGGAACTCTTCCATTGTTCTTGGAATTCTGTTGAAGTTTAAAATGCTACGGAACTCTTCCATTGTTCTCAGAATTCTGCTGAAGTTTATAAATGCTACGGTACTCTTCCATTGTTCTTGGGTATTCTGCTGAAGTTTAAAAATGTTACGGATCACTTCCATTGTTCTTCAGAATTCTGATGAAGTTTAAAAATGCTATGGAACACTTCCATTGTTCTTCGCAATTCTGCTGAAGTTTAAAAATGCTATGGAACTCTTCCATTGTTCTTCAGAATTCTGCTGAAGTTTAAAAATGCTACGGAACTCTTCCATTGTTCTGGGAATTCTGGTGAAGTTTAAAAATGGTACGGAACTCTTCCATTGTTCTCGGAATTCTGGTGAAGTTTAAAAATGGTACGGAACTCTTCCATTGTTCTCGGAATTCTGGTGAAGTTTAAAACTGCTGCGGAACTCTTCCATTGTTCTCGGATTTCTGCTGAAGTTTAAAAATGCTACGGAACTCTTCCATTGTTCTTGGAATTCTGTTGAAGTTTAAAATGCTACGGAACTCTTCCATTGTTCTCAGAATTCTGCTGAAGTTATAAATGCTACGGTACTCTTCCATTGTTCTTGGGTATTCTGCTGAAGTTTAAAAATGTTACGGATCACTTCCATTGTTCTTCAGAATTCTGATGAAGTTTAAAAATGCTATGGAACACTTCCATTGTTCTTCGGAATTCTGCTGAAGTTTAAAAATGCTACGGAACTCTTCCATTGTTCTTCGGAATTCTGCTGAAGTTTAAAAATGCTACGGAACTTTTCCATTGTTCTTCGGAATTCTGATGAAGTTTAAAAATGCTACGGAACTCTTCCATTGTTCTTCGGAATTCTGCTGAAGTTTAAAAATGCTACGGAACTCTTCCATTGTTCTCGGAATTCTGTTGAAGTTTAAAAATGCTACGGAACTCTTCCATTGTTCTCGTAATTCTGGTGAAGTTTAAAAATGCTACGGAACTCTTCCATTGTTCTTCGGAATTCTGCTGAAGTTTAAAAATGCTACGGAACTCTTCCATTGTTCTCGTAATTCTGGTGAAGTTTAAAAATGCTACGGAACTCTTCCATTGTTCTCGGAATTCTGCTGAAGTTTAAAAATGCTACGGAACTCTTCCATTGTTCTTCGGAATTCTGCTGAAGTTTAAAAATGCTACGGAACTTTTCCATTGTTCTTTGGAATTTGGATGAATTTTAAAAATGCTACGGAACTCTTCCATTGTTCGTGGAATTCTGGTGAAGTTTAAAAATGCTACGGAACTCTTCCATTGTTCTCAGAATTCTTCTGAAGTTTATAAATTCTATGGTACTCTTCCATTGTTCTTGGGAATTCTGCTGAAGTTTAAAAATGTTACGGATCATTTCCATTGTTCTTCGGAATTCTGCTGAAGTTTAAAAATGCTACTGAACTCTTCCATTGTTTTTCGGAATTCTGCTGAAGTTTAAAAATGCTACGGAACTCTTCGATTGTTCTTCGGAATTCTGCTGAAGATTAAAAATGCTACGGAACTCTTACATTGTTTTGCAGAATTCTGCTGAAGTTTAAAAATGCTACGGAACTCTTCCATTGTTCTTCGGAAATCTGCTGAAGTTTAAAAATGCTACGGAACACTTTCTTTGTTCTTCGGAATTCTGCTGAAGTTTAAAAATGCTACGGAACTCTTCCATTGTTATTCTTAATTCTACTGAAGTTTAAAAATGCTACGGAACTCTTCCATTGTTCTTCGGAATTCTGCTCAAGTTTAAAAATGCTACGGAACTCTTCCATTGTTCTTCGGAAATCTGCTGAAGTTTAAAAATGCTACGGAACACTTTCTTTGTTCTTCGGAATTCTGGTGAAGTTTAAAAATGCTACGGAACTCTTCCATTGTTCTTCGGAATTCTGCTGAAGTTTAAAAATGCTACGGAACACTTCCATTGTTCTCGGAATTCTAGTGAAGTTTAAAAATGCTACGGAACTCTTCCATTGTTCTCGGAATTCTGGTGAAGCTTAAAAATGGTACGGAACTCTTCCATTGTTCTCGGAATTCTGGTGAAGTTTAAAACTGCTGCGGAACTCTTCCATTGTTCTCGGATTTCTGCTGAAGTTTAAAAATGCTACGGAACTCTTCCATTGTTCTTGGAATTCTGTTGAAGTTTAAAATGCTACGGAACTCTTCCATTGTTCTCAGAATTCTGCTGAAGTTTATAAATGCTACGGTACTCTTCCATTGTTCTTGGGTATTCTGCTGAAGTTTAAAAATGTTACGGATCACTTCCATTGTTCTTCAGAATTCTGATGAAGTTTAAAAATGCTATGGAACACTTCCATTGTTCTTCGCAATTCTGCTGAAGTTTAAAAATGCTATGGAACTCTTCCATTGTTCTTCAGAATTCTGCTGAAGTTTAAAAATGCTACGGAACTCTTCCATTGTTCTGGGAATTCTGGTGAAGTTTAAAAATGGTACGGAACTCTTCCATTGTTCTCGGAATTCTGGTGAAGTTTAAAAATGGTACGGAACTCTTCCATTGTTCTCGGAATTCTGGTGAAGTTTAAAACTGCTGCGGAACTCTTCCATTGTTCTCGGATTTCTGCTGAAGTTTAAAAATGCTACGGAACTCTTCCATTGTTCTTGGAATTCTGTTGAAGTTTAAAATGCTACGGAACTCTTCCATTGTTCTCAGAATTCTGCTGAAGTTATAAATGCTACGGTACTATTCCATTGTTCTTGGGTATTCTGCTGAAGTTTAAAAATGTTACGGATCACTTCCATTGTTCTTCAGAATTCTGATGAAGTTTAAAAATGCTATGGAACACTTCCATTGTTCTTCGGAATTCTGCTGAAGTTTAAAAATGCTACGGAACTCTTCCATTGTTCTTCGGAATTCTGCTGAAGTTTAAAAATGCTACGGAACTTTTCCATTGTTCTTCGGAATTCTGATGAAGTTTAAAAATGCTACGGAACTCTTCCATTGTTCTTCGGAATTCTGCTGAAGTTTAAAAATGCTACGGAACTCTTCCATTGTTCTCGGAATTCTGTTGAAGTTTAAAAATGCTACGGAACTCTTCCATTGTTCTCGTAATTCTGGTGAAGTTTAAAAATGCTACGGAACTCTTCCATTGTTCTTCGGAATTCTGCTGAAGTTTAAAAATGCTACGGAACTCTTCCATTGTTCTCGTAATTCTGGTGAAGTTTAAAAATGCTACGGAACTCTTCCATTGTTCTCGGAATTCTGCTGAAGTTTAAAAATGCTACGGAACTCTTCCATTGTTCTTCGGAATTCTGCTGAAGTTTAAAAATGCTACGGAACTTTTCCATTGTTCTTTGGAATTTGGATGAATTTTAAAAATGCTACGGAACTCTTCCATTGTTCTTCGGAATTCTGCTGAAGTTTAAAAATGCTACGGAACTCTTCCATTGTTCGTGGAATTCTGGTGAAGTTTAAAAATGCTACGGAACTCTTCCATTGTTCTCAGAATTCTTCTGAAGTTTATAAATTCTATGGTACTCTTCCATTGTTCTTGGGAATTCTGCTGAAGTTTAAAAATGTTACGGATCATTTCCATTGTTCTTCGGAATTCTGCTGAAGTTTAAAAATGCTACTGAACTCTTCCATTGTTTTTCGGAATTCTGCTGAAGTTTAAAAATGCTACGGAACTCTTCGATTGTTCTTCGGAATTCTGCTGAAGATTAAAAATGCTACGGAACTCTTACATTGTTTTGCAGAATTCTGCTGAAGTTTAAAAATGCTACGGAACTCTTCCATTGTTCTTCGGAAATCTGCTGAAGTTTAAAAATGCTACGGAACACTTTCTTTGTTCTTCGGAATTCTGCTGAAGTTTAAAAATGCTACGGAACTCTTCCATTGTTATTCTTAATTCTACTGAAGTTTAAAAATGCTACAGAACTCTTCCATTGTTCTTCGGAATTCTGCTGAAGTTTAAAAATGCTACGGAACTCTTCCATTGTTCTTCGGAAATCTGCTGAAGTTTAAAAATGCTACGGAACACTTTCTTTGTTCTTCGGAATTCTGGTGAAGTTTAAAAATGCTACGGAACTCTTCCATTGTTATTCTTAATTCTACTGAAGTTTAAAAATGCTACGGAACTCTTCCATTGTTCTTCGGAATTCTGCTGAAGTTTAAAAATGCTACGGAACACTTCCATTGTTCTCGGAATTCTGGTGAAGTTTAAAAATGCTACGGAACTCTTCCATTGTTCTCGGAATTCTGGTGAAGCTTAAAAATGGTACGGAACTCTTCCATTGTTCTCGGAATTCTGGTGAAGTTTAAAACTGCTGCGGAACTCTTCCATTGTTCTCGGATTTCTGCTGAAGTTTAAAAATGCTACGGAACTCTTCCATTGTTCTTGGAATTCTGTTGAAGTTTAAAATGCTACGGAACTCTTCCATTGTTCTCAGAATTCTGCTGAAGTTTATAAATGCTACGGTACTCTTCCATTGTTCTTGGGTATTCTGCTGAAGTTTAAAAATGTTACGGATCACTTCCATTGTTCTTCAGAATTCTGATGAAGTTTAAAAATGCTATGGAACACTTCCATTGTTCTTCTGAATTCTGCTGAAGTTTAAAAATGCTACGGAACTCTTCCATTTTTCTTCGGAATTCTGATGAAGCCTAAAACTGCACCGGAACTCTTCCATTGTTCTTCGGAATTCTGCTGAAGTTTAAAAATGCTTCGGAACTCTTCCATTGTTCTTCGGAATTCTGCTGAAGTTTAAAAATGCTACGGAACTCTTCCATTGTTCTCAGAATTCTGCTGAAGTTTAAAAATGCTACGGAACTCTTCCATTGTTCTGGGAATTCTGGTGAAGTTTAAAAATGCTACGGAACTCTTCCATTGTTCTCGGAATTCTGCTGAAGTTTAAAAATGCTACGGAACTCTTCCATTGTTCTTCGGAATTCTGCTGAAGTTTAAAAATGCTACGGAACTCTTCCATTGTTCTTCGGAATTCTGCTGAAGTTTAAAAATGCTATGGAACTCTTCCATTGTTCTCGGAATTCTGCTGAAGTATAAAAATGTTACGGAACTTTTCCATTGTTCTTCGGAATTCTGACGAAGTTTAAAAAGGCTACGGAACTCTTCCATTGTTCTTCAGAATTCTGCTGAAGTTTAAAAATGCTACGGAACTCTTCCATTGTTCTTCGGAATTCTGCAGAAGTTTAAAAATGCTACGGATCTCTTCGATTGTTCTTCGGAATTCTGCTGAAGTTTAAAAATGCTACGGAACTCTTCCATTGCTTTGCAGAATTCTGCTGAAGTTTAAAAATGCTACGGAACTCTTCCATTGTTCTTCGGAAATCTGCTGAAGTTTAAAAATGCTACGGAACACTTTCTTTGTTCTTCGGAATTCTGCTGAAGTTTAAAAATGCTACGGTACTCTTCCATTGTTCACGGAATTCTGGTGAAGTTTAAAAATGCTACGGAACTCTTCCATTGTTATTCTTAATTCTACTGAAGTTTAAAAATGCTACGGAACTCTTCCATTGTTCTTCAGAATTCTGCTGAAGTTTAAAAATGCTACGGAACTCTTCCATTGTTCTTCGGAATTCTGCTGAAGTTTAAAAATGCTACGGAACACTTCCATTGTTCTCGGAATTCTGGTGAAGTTTAAAAATGCTACGGAACTCTTCCATTGTTCTCGGAATTCTGGTGAAGCTTAAAAATGGTACGGAACTCTTCCATTGTTCTCGGAATTCTGGTGAAGTTTAAAACTGCTGCGGAACTCTTCCATTGTTCTCGGATTTCTGCTGAAGTTTAAAAATGCTACGGAACTCTTCCATTGTTCTTGGAATTCTGTTGAAGTTTAAAATGCTACGGAACTCTTCCATTGTTCTCAGAATTCTGCTGAAGTTTATAAATGCTACGGTACTCTTCCATTGTTCTTGGGTATTCTGCTGAAGTTTAAAAATGTTACGGATCACTTCCATTGTTCTTCAGAATTCTGATGAAGTTTAAAAATGCTATGGAACACTTCCATTGTTCTTCGCAATTCTGCTGAAGTTTAAAAATGCTACGGAACTCTTCCATTGTTCTTCAGAATTCTGCTGAAGTTTAAAAATGCTACGGAACTCTTCCATTGTTCTGGGAATTCTGGTGAAGTTTAAAAATGGTACGGAACTCTTCCATTGTTCTCGGAATTCTGGTGAAGTTTAAAAATGGTACGGAACTCTTCCATTGTTCTCGGAATTCTGGTGAAGTTTAAAACTGCTGCGGAACTCTTCCATTGTTCTCGGATTTCTGCTGAAGTTTAAAAATGCTACGGAACTCTTCCATTGTTCTTGGAATTCTGTTGAAGTTTAAAATGCTACGGAACTCTTCCATTGTTCTCAGAATTCTGCTGAAGTTTATAAATGCTACGGTACTCTTCCATTGTTCTTGGGTATTCTGCTGAAGTTTAAAAATGTTACGGATCACTTCCATTGTTCTTCAGAATTCTGATGAAGTTTAAAAATGCTATGGAACACTTCCATTGTTCTTGGAATTCTGCTGAAGTTTAAAAATGCTACGGAACTCTTCCATTGTTCTTCGGAATTCTGCTGAAGTTTAAAAATGCTACGGAACTTTTCCATTGTTCTTCGGAATTCTGATGAAGTTTAAAAATGCTACGGAACTCTTCCATTGTTCTTCGGAATTCTGCTGAAGTTTAAAAATGCTACGGAACTCTTCCATTGTTCTCGGAATTCTGTTGAAGTTTAAAAATGCTACGGAACTCTTCCATTGTTCTCGTAATTCTGGTGAAGTTTAAAAATGCTACGGAACTCTTCCATTGTTCTTCGGAATTCTGCTGAAGTTTAAAAATGCTACGGAACTCTTCCATTGTTCTCGGAATTCAGTTGAAGTTTAAAAATGCTACGGAACTCTTCCATTGTTCTCGGAATTCTGGTGAAGCTTAAAAATGGTACGGAACTCTTCCATTGTTCTCGGAATTCTGGTGAAGTTTAAAACTGCTGCGGAACTCTTCCATTGTTCTCGGATTTCTGCTGAAGTTTAAAAATGCTACGGAACTCTTCCATTGTTCTTGGAATTCTGTTGAAGTTTAAAATGCTACGGAACTCTTCCATTGTTCTCAGAATTCTGCTGAAATTTATAAATGCTACGGTACTCTTCCATTGTTCTTGGGTATTCTTCTGAAGTTTAAAAATGTTACGGATCACTTCCATTGTTCTTCAGAATTCTGATGAAGTTTAAAAATGCTATGGAACACTTCCATTGTTCTTCGCAATTCTGCTGAAGTTTAAAAATGCTACGGAACTCTTCCATTGTTCTTCAGAATTCTGCTGAAGTTTAAAAATGCTACGGAACTCTTCCATTGTTCTGGGAATTCTGGTGAAGTTTAAAAATGGTACGGAACTCTTCCATTGTTCTCGGAATTCTGGTGAAGTTTAAAAATGGTACGGAACTCTTCCATTGTTCTCGGAATTCTGGTGAAGTTTAAAACTGCTGCGGAACTCTTCCATTGTTCTCGGATTTCTGCTGAAGTTTAAAAATGCTGCGGAACTCTTCCATTGTTCGTGGAATTCTGTTGAAGTTTAAAATGCTACGGAACTCTTCCATTGTTCTCAGAATTCTGCTGAAGTTTATAAATGCTACGGTACTCTTCCATTGTTCTTGGGTATTCTGCTGAAGTTTAAAAATGTTACGGATCACTTCCATTGTTCTTCAGAATTCTGATGAAGTTTAAAAATTCTATGGAACACTTCCATTGTTCTTCGGAATTCTGCTGAAGTTTAAAAATGCTACGGAACTCTTCCATTGTTCTTCGGAATTCTGCTGAAGTTTAAAAATGATACTGAACTTTTCCATTGTTCTTCGGAATTCTGATGAAGTTTAAAAATGCTACGGAACTCTTCCATTGTTCTTCGGAATTCTGCTGAAGTTTAAAAATGCTACGGAACTCTTCCATTGTTCTCGGAATTCTGTTGAAGTTTAAAAATGCTACAGAACTTTTCCATTGTTCTCGTAATTCTGGTGAAGTTTAAAAATGCTACGGAACTCTTCCATTGTTCTCGGAATTCTGGTGAAGTTTAAAAATGCTACGGAACTTTTCCATTGTTCTTCGGAATTCTGATGAAGTTTAAAAATGCTACGGAACTCTTCCATTGTTCTTCGGAATTCTGCTGAAGTTTAAAAATGCTACGGAACTCTTCCATTGTTCTCGGAATTCTGTTGAAGTTTAAAAATGCTACGGAACTCTTCCATTGTTCTTCGGAATTCTGCAGAAGTTAAAAAATGCTACGGAACTCTTCCATTGTTCGTGGAATTCTTGTGAAGTTTAAAAATGCTACGGAACTCTTCCATTGTTCTCAGAATTCTTCTGAAGTTTATAAATTCTATGGTACTCTTCCATTGTTCTTGGGAATTCTGCTGAAGTTTAAAAATGTTACGGATCATTTCCATTGTTCTTCGGAATTCTGCTGAAGTTTAAAAATGCTACGGAACTCCTCCATTGTTCTTCGGAATTCTGCTGAAGTTTAAAAATGCTACGGAACTCTTCGATTTTTCTTCGGAATTCTGCTGAAGTTTAAAAATGCTACGGAACTCTTCCATTGCTTTGCAGAATTCTGCTGAAGTTTAAAAATGCTACGGAACTCTTCCATTGTTATTCTTAATTCTACTGAAGTTTAAAAATGCTACGGAACTCTTCCATTGTTCTTCGGAATTCTGCTGAAGTTTAAAAATGCTACGGAACTCTTCCATTGTTCTTCTGAGTTCTGCTGAAGTTTAAAAATGCTACGGAACTCTTCCATTGTTCTTCGGAATTCTGATGAAGTTTAAAACTGCAACGGAACTCTTCCATTGTTCTTCGGAATTCTGCTGAAGTTTAAAAATGCTACGGAACTCTTCCATTGTTCTTCGGAATTCTGCTGAAGTTTAAAAATGCTACGGAACTCTTACATTGTTCTTCTGAATTCTGCTGAAGTTTAAAAATGCTACGGAACTCTTCCATTGTTCTTCGGAATTCTGATGAAGCCTAAAACTGCAACGCAACTCTTCCATTGTTCTTCGGAATTCTGCTGAAGTTTAAAAATGCTACGGAACTCTTCCATTGTTCTTCGGAATTCTGCTGAAGTTTAAAAATGCTACGGAACTTTTCCATTGTTCTTTGGAATTCTGATAAATTTTAAAAATGCTACGGAACTCTTCCATTGTTCTTCGGAATTCTGCTGAAGTTTAAAAATGCTACGGAACTCTTCCATTGTTCTTCGGAATTCTGCAGAAGTTAAAAAATGCTACGGAACTCTTCCATTGTTCTCAGAATTCTTCTGAAGTTTATAAATTCTATGGTACTCTTCCATTGTTCTTGGGAATTCTGCTGAAGTTTAAAAATGTTACGGATCATTTCCATTGTTCTTCAGAATTCTGATGAAGTTTAAAAATGCTATGGAACACTTCCATTGTTCTTCGGAATTCTGCTGAAGTTTAAAAATGCTACGGAACTCTTCCATTGTTCTTCGGAATTCTGATGAAGTTTAAAAATGCTACGGAACTTTTCCATTGTTCTTCGGAATTCTGATGAAGTTTAAAAATGCTATGGAACTCTTACATTGTTCTTCTGAATTCTGCTGAAGTTTAAAAATGCTACGGAACTCTTCCATTGTTCTTCGGAATTCTGATGAAGCCTAAAACTGCAACGGAACTCTTCCATTGTTCTTCGGAATTCTGCTGAAGTTTAAAAATGCTTCGGAACTCTTCTATTGTTCTTCGGAATTCTGCTGAAGTTTAAAAATGCTACGGAACTCTTCCATTGTTCTCGGAATTCTGCTGAAGTTTAAAAATGCTACGTAACTCTTCCATTGTTCTCGGAATTCTGGTGAAGTTTAAAAATGCTACGGAACTCTTTCATTGTTCTCGGAATTCTGGTGAAGTTTAAAAATGGTACGGAACTCTTCTATTGTTCTCGGAATTCTGGTGAAGTTTAAAACTGCTGCGGAACTCTTCCATTGTTCTAGGATTTCTGCTGAAGTTTAAAAATGCTACGGAACTCTTCCATTGTTCTTGGAATTCTGCGGAAGTTTATAAATGCTACGGTACTCTTCCATTGTTCTTGGGTATTCTGCTGAAGCTTAAAAATGTTACGGATCACTTCCATTGTTCTTCAGAATTCTGATGAAGTTTAAAAATGCTATGGAACACTTCCATTGTTCTTCGGAATTCTGCTGAAGTTTAAAAATGCTACGGAACTCTTCCATTGTTCTTCGGAATTCTGCTGAAGTTTAAAAATGCTACGGAACTTTTCCATTGTTC
Source organism: Phyllobates terribilis (assembly GCF_046119375.1). NCBI lineage: Eukaryota > Metazoa > Chordata > Amphibia > Anura > Dendrobatidae > Phyllobates > Phyllobates terribilis. The sequence continues at coordinate 31,725 of NW_027363785.1, read as the reverse complement.
TTCGGAATTTTGATGAAGTTTAAAAATGCTACGGAACTCTTCCATTGTTCTTCGGAATTCTGCTGAAGTTTAAAAATGCTACGGAACTCTTCCATTGTTCTCGGAATTCTGTTGAAGTTTAAAAATGCTACGGAACTCTTCCATTGTTCTCGTAATTCTGGTGAAGTTTAAAAATGCTACGGAACTCTTCCATTGTTCTCGGAATTCTGCTGAAGTTTAAAAATGCTACGGAACTCTTCCATTGTTCTTCGGAATTCTGCTGAAGTTTAAAAATGCTACGGAACTTTTCCATTGTTCTTTGGAATTCTGATGAATTTTAAAAATGCTACGGAACTCTTCCATTGTTCTTCGGAATTCTGCAGAAGTTAAAAAATGCTACGGAACTCTTCCATTGTTCTCAGAATTCTTCTGAAGTTTATAAATTCTATGGTACTCTTCCATTGTTCTTGGGAATTCTGCTGAAGTTTAAAAATGTTACGGATCATTTCCATTGTTCTTCAGAATTCTGATGAAGTTTAAAAATGCTATGGAACACTTCCATTGTTCTTCGGAATTCTGCTGAAGTTTAAAAATGCTACGGAACTCTTCCATTGTTCTTTGTAATTCTGCTGAAGTTTAAAAATGCTACGGAACTTTTCCATTGTTCTTCGGAATTCTGATGAAGTTTAAAAATGCTACGGAACTCTTACATTGTTCTTCTGAATTCTGCTGAAGTTTAAAAATGCTACGGAACTCTTCCATTTTTCTTCGGAATTCTGATGAAGCCTAAAACTGCACCGGAACTCTTCCATTGTTCTTCGGAATTCTGCTGAAGTTTAAAAATGCTTCGGAACTCTTCCATTGTTCTTCGGAATTCTGCTGAAGTTTAAAAATGCTACGGAACTCTTCCATTGTTCTCAGAATTCTGCTGAAGTTTAAAAATGCTACGGAACTCTTCCATTGTTCTTGGAATTCTGGTGAAGTTTAAAAATGCTACGGAACTCTTCCATTGTTCTCGGAATTCTGCTGAAGTTTAAAAATGCTACGGAACTCTTCCATTGTTCTTCGGAATTCTGCTGAAGTTTAAAAATGCTACGGAACTCTTCCATTGTTCTTCGGAATTCTGCTGAAGTTTAAAAATGCTATGGAACTCTTCCATTGTTCTCGGAATTCTGCTGAAGTATAAAAATGTTACGGAACTTTTCCATTGTTCTTCGGAATTCTGACGAAGTTTAAAAAGGCTACGGAACTCTTCCATTGTTCTTCAGAATTCTGCTTAAGTTTAAAAATGCTACGGAACTCTTCCATTGTTCTTCGGAATTCTGCAGAAGTTTAAAAATGCTACGGATCTCTTCGATTGTTCTTCGGAATTCTGCTGAAGTTTAAAAATGCTACGGAACTCTTCCATTGCTTTGCAGAATTCTGCTGAAGTTTAAAAATGCTACGGAACTCTTCCATTGTTCTTCGGAAATCTGCTGAAGTTTAAAAATGCTACGGAACACTTTCTTTGTTCTTCGGAATTCTGCTGAAGTTTAAAAATGCTACGGTACTCTTCCATTGTTCACGGAATTCTGGTGAAGTTTAAAAATGCTACGGAACTCTTCCATTGTTATTCTTAATTCTACTGAAGTTTAAAAATGCTACGGAACTCTTCCATTGTTCTTCAGAATTCTGCTGAAGTTTAAAAATGCTACGGAACTCTTCCATTGTTCTTCGGAATTCTGCTGAAGTTTAAAAATGCTACGGAACTCTTCCATTGTTCTCGGAATTCTGGTGAAGTTTAAAACTGCTGCGGAACTCTTCCATTGTTCTCGGATTTCTGCTGAAGTTTAAAAATGCTACGGAACTCTTCCATTGTTCTTGGAATTCTGTTGAAGTTTAAAATGCTACGGAACTCTTCCATTGTTCTCAGAATTCTGCTGAAGTTTATAAATGCTACGGTACTCTTCCATTGTTCTTGGGTATTCTGCTGAAGTTTAAAAATGTTACGGATCACTTCCATTGTTCTTCAGAATTCTGATGAAGTTTAAAAATGCTATGGAACACTTCCATTGTTCTTCGCAATTCTGCTGAAGTTTAAAAATGCTACGGAACTCTTCCATTGTTCTTCAGAATTCTGCTGAAGTTTAAAAATGCTACGGAACTCTTCCATTGTTCTGGGAATTCTGGTGAAGTTTAAAAATGGTACGGAACTCTTCCATTGTTCTCGGAATTCTGGTGAAGTTTAAAAATGGTACGGAACTCTTCCATTGTTCTCGGAATTCTGGTGAAGTTTAAAACTGCTGCGGAACTCTTCCATTGTTCTCGGATTTCTGCTGAAGTTTAAAAATGCTACGGAACTCTTCCATTGTTCTTGGAATTCTGTTGAAGTTTAAAATGCTACGGAACTCTTCCATTGTTCTCAGAATTCTGCTGAAGTTTATAAATGCTACGGTACTCTTCCATTGTTCTTGGGTATTCTGCTGAAGTTTAAAAATGTTACGGATCACTTCCATTGTTCTTCAGAATTCTGATGAAGTTTAAAAATGCTATGGAACACTTCCATTGTTCTTCGGAATTCTGCTGAAGTTTAAAAATGCTACGGAACTCTTCCATTGTTCTTCGGAATTCTGCTGAAGTTTAAAAATGCTACGGAACTTTTCCATTGTTCTTCAGAATTCTGATGAAGTTTAAAAATGCTACGGAACTCTTCCATTGTTCTTCGGAATTCTGCTGAAGTTTAAAAATGCTACGGAACTCTTCCATTGTTCTCGGAATTCTGTTGAAGTTTAAAAATGCTACGGAACTCTTCCATTGTTCTCGTAATTCTGGTGAAGTTTAAAAATGCTACGGAACTCTTCCATTGTTCTTCGGAATTCTGCTGAAGTTTAAAAATGCTACGGAACTCTTCCATTGTTCTCGGAATTCTGTTGAAGTTTAAAAATGCTACGGAACTCTTCCATTGTTCTCGGAATTCTGGTGAAGCTTAAAAATGGTACGGAACTCTTCCATTGTTCTCGGAATTCTGGTGAAGTTTAAAACTGCTGTGGAACTCTTCCATTGTTCTCGGATTTCTGCTGAAGTTTAAAAATGCTACGGAACTCTTCCATTGTTCTTGGAATTCTGTTGAAGTTTAAAATGCTACGGAACTTTTCCATTGTTCTCAGAATTCTTCTGAAGTTTATAAATGCTACGGTACTCTTCCATTGTTCTTGGGTATTCTGCTGAAGTTTAAAAATGTTACGGATCACTTCCATTGTTCTTCAGAATTCTGATGAAGTTTAAAAATGCTATGGAACACTTCCATTGTTCTTCACAATTCTGCTGAAGTTTAAAAATGCTACGGAACTCTTCCATTGTTCTTCAGAATTCTGCTGAAGTTTAAAAATGCTACGGAACTCTTCCATTGTTCTGGGAATTCTGGTGAAGTTTAAAAATGGTACGGAACTCTTCCATTGTTCTCGGAATTCTGGTGAAGTTTAAAAATGGTACGGAACTCTTCCATTGTTCTCGGAATTCTGGTGAAGTTTAAAACTGCTGCGGAACTCTTCCATTGTACTCGGATTTCTGCTGAAGTTTAAAAATGCTACGGAACTCTTCCATTGTTCTTGGAATTCTGTTGAAGTTTAAAATGCTACGGAACTCTTCCATTGTTCTCAGAATTCTGCTGAAGTTTATAAATGCTACGGTACTCTTCCATTGTTCTTGGGTATTCTGCTGAAGTTTAAAAATGTTACGGATCACTTCCATTGTTCTTCAGAATTCTGATGAAGTTTAAAAATGCTATGGAACACTTCCATTGTTCTTGGAATTCTGCTGAAGTTTAAAAATGCTACGGAACTCTTCCATTGTTCTTCGGAATTCTGCTGAAGTTTAAAAATGCTACGGAACTTTTCCATTGTTCTTCGGAATTCTGATGAAGTTTAAAAATGCTACGGAACTCTTCCATTGTTCTTCGGAATTCTGCTGAAGTTTAAAAATGCTACGGAACTCTTCCATTGTTCTCGGAATTCTGTTGAAGTTTAAAAATGCTACGGAACTCTTCCATTGTTCTCGTAATTCTGGTGAAGTTTAAAAATGCTACGGAACTCTTCCATTGTTCTTCGGAATTCTGCTGAAGTTTAAAAATGCTACGGAACTCTTCCATTGTTCTCGGAATTCTGTTGAAGTTTAAAAATGCTACGGAACTCTTCCATTGTTCTCGGAATTCTGGTGAAGCTTAAAAATGGTACGGAACTCTTCCATTGTTCTCGGAATTCTGGTGAAGTTTAAAACTGCTGCGGAACTCTTCCATTGTTCTCGGATTTCTGCTGAAGTTTAAAAATGCTACGGAACTCTTCCATTGTTCTTGGAATTCTGTTGAAGTTTAAAATGCTACGGAACTCTTCCATTGTTCTCAGAATTCTGCTGAAGTTTATAAATGCTACGGTACTCTTCCATTGTTCTTGGGTATTCTGCTGAAGTTTAAAAATGTTACGGATCACTTCCATTGTTCTTCAGAATTCTGATGAAGTTTAAAAATGCTATGGAACACTTCCATTGTTCTTCGCAATACTGCTGAAGTTTAAAAATGCTACGGAACTCTTCCATTGTTCTTCAGAATTCTGCTGAAGTTTAAAAATGCTACGGAACTCTTCCATTGTTCTGGGAATTCTGGTGAAGTTTAAAAATGGTACGGAACTCTTCCATTGTTCTCGGAATTCTGCTGAAGTTTAAAAATGGTACGGAACTCTTCCATTGTTCTCGGAATTCTGGTGAAGTTTAAAACTGCTGCGGAACTCTTCCATTGTTCTCGGATTTCTGCTGAAGTTTAAAAATGCTGCGGAACTCTTCCATTGTTCGTGGAATTCTGTTGAAGTTTAAAATGCTACGGAACTCTTCCATTGTTCTCAGAATTCTGCTGAAGTTTATAAATGCTACGGTACTCTTCCATTGTTCTTTGGTATTCTGCTGAAGTTTAAAAATGTTACGGATCACTTCCATTGTTCTTCAGAATTCTGATGAAGTTTAAAAATGCTATGGAACACTTCCATTGTTCTTCGGAATTCTGCTGAAGTTTAAAAATGCTACGGAACTCTTCCATTGTTCTTCGGAATTCTGCTGAAGTTTAAAAATGATACGGAACTTTTCCATTGTTCTTCGGAATTCTGATGAAGTTTAAAAATGCTACGGAACTCTTCCATTGTTCTTCGGAATTCTGCTGAAGTTTAAAAATGCTACGGAACTCTTCCATTGTTCTCGGAATTCTGTTGAAGTTTAAAAATGCTACAGAACTCTTCCATTGTTCTCGTAATTCTGGTGAAGTTTAAAAATGCTACGGAACTCTTCCATTTTTCTCGGAATTCTGGTGAAGTTTAAAAATGCTACGGAACTTTTCCATTGTTCTTCGGAATTCTGATGAAGTTTAAAAATGCTACGGAACTCTTCCATTGTTCTTCGGAATTCTGCTGAAGTTTAAAAATGCTACGGAACTCTTCCATTGTTCTCGGAATTCTGTTGAAGTTTAAAAATGCTACGGAACTCTTCCATTGTTCTAGTAATTCTGGTGAAGTTTAAAAATGCTACGGAACTCTTCCATTGTTCTCGGAATTCTGCTGAAGTTTAAAAATGCTACGGAACTCTTCCATTGTTCTTCGGAATTCTGCTGAAGTTTAAAAATGCTACGGAACTTTTCCATTGTTCTTTGGAATTCTGATGAATTTTATAAATGCTACGGAACTCTTCCATTGTTCTTCGGAATTCTGCTGAAGTTTAAAAATGCTACGGAACTCTTCCATTGTTCTTCGGAATTCTGCAGAAGTTAAAAAATGCTACGGAACTCTTCCATTGTTCGCGGAATTCTTGTGAAGTTTAAAAATGCTACGGAACTCTTCCATTGTTCTCAGAATTCTTCTGAAGTTTATAAATTCTATGGTACTCTTCCATTGTTCTTGGGAATTCTGCTGAAGTTTAAAAATGTTACGGATCATTTCCATTGTTCTTCGGATTTCTGCTGAAGTTTAAAAATGCTACGGAACTCCTCCATTGTTCTTCGGAATTCTGCTGAAGTTTAAAAATGCTACGGAACTCTTCGATTTTTCTTCGGAATTCTGCTGAAGTTTAAAAATGCTACGGAACTCTTCCATTGCTTTGCAGAATTCTGCTGAAGTTTAAAAATGCTACGGAACTCTTCCATTGTTATTCTTAATTCTACTGAAGTTTAAAAATGCTACGGAACTCTTCCATTGTTCTTCGGAATTCTGCTGAAGTTTAAAAATGCTACGGAATTCTTCCATTGTTCTTCTGAGTTCTGCTGAAGTTTAAAAATGCTACGGAACTCTTCCATTGTTCTTCGGAATTCTGATGAAGTTTAAAACTGCAACGGAACTCTTCTATTGTTCTTCGGAATTCTGCTGAAGTTTAAAAATGCTACGGAACTCTTCCATTGTTCTTCGGAATTCTGCTGAAGTTTAAAAATGCTACGGAACTCTTACATTGTTCTTCTGAATTCTGCTGAAGTTTAAAAATGCTACGGAACTCTTCCATTGTTCTTCGGAATTCTGATGAAGCCTAAAAATGCTACGGAACTCTTCCATTGTTCTTCGGAATTCTGCAGAAGTTAAAAAATGCTACGGAACTCTTCCATTGTTCTCAGAATTCTTCTGAAGTTTATAAATTCTATGGTACTCTTCCATTGTTCTAGGGAATTCTGCTGAAGTTTAAAAATGTTACGGATAATTTCCATTGTTCTTCAGAATTCTGATGAAGTTTAAAAATGCTATGGAACACTTCCATTGTTCTTCGGAATTCTGCTGAAGTTTAAAAATGCTACGGAACTCTTCCATTGTTCTTCGGAATTCTGATGAAGTTTAAAAATGCTACGGAACTTTTCCATTGTTCTTCGGAATTCTGATGAAGTTTAAAAATGCTATGGAACTCTTACATTGTTCTTCTGAATTCTGCTGAAGTTTAAAAATGCTACGGAACTCTTCCATTGTTCTTCGGAATTCTGATGAAGCCTAAAACTGCAACGGAACTCTTCCATTGTTCTTCGGAATTCTGCTGAAGTTTAAAAATGCTTCGGAACTCTTCTATTGTTCTTCGGAATTCTGCTGAAGCTTAAAAATGCTACGGAACTCTTCCATTGTTCTCGGAATTCTGCTGAAGTTTAAAAATGCTACGGAACTCTTCCATTGTTCTCGGAATTCTGGTGAAGTTTAAAAATGCTACGGAACTCTTTCATTGTTCTCGGAATTCTGGTGAAGTTTAAAAATGGTACGGAACTCTTCTATTGTCCTCGGAATTCTGGTGAAGTTTAAAACTGCTGCGGAACTCTTCCATTGTTCTCGGATTTCTGCTGAAGTTTAAAAATGCTACGGAACTCTTCCATTGTTCTTCGGAATTCTGCTGAAGTTTAAAAATGCTTCGGAACTCTTCCATTGTTCTTCGGAATTCTGCTGAAGTTTAAAAATGCTACGGAACTCTTCCATTGTTCTCAGAATTCTGCTGAAGTTTAAAAATGCTACGGAACTCTTCCATTGTTCTTGGAATTCTGGTGAAGTTTAAAAATGCTACGGAACTCTTCCATTGTTCTCGGAATTCTGCTGAAGTTTAAAAATGCTACGGAACTCTTCCATTGTTCTTCGGAATTCTGCTGAAGTTTAAAAATGCTATGGAACTCTTCCATTGTTCTCGGAATTCTGCTGAAGTATAAAAATGTTACGGAACTTTTCCATTGTTCTTCGGAATTCTGACGAAGTTTAAAAAGGCTACGGAACTCTTCCATTGTTCTTCAGAATTCTGCTGAAGTTTAAAAATGCTACGGAACTCTTCCATTGTTCTTCGGAATTCTGCAGAAGTTTAAAAATGCTACGGATCTCTTCGATTGTTCTTCGGAATTCTGCTGAAGTTTAAAAATGCTACGGAACTCTTCCATTGCTTTGCAGAATTCTGCTGAAGTTTAAAAATGCTACGGAACTCTTCCATTGTTCTTCGGAAATCTGCTGAAGTTTAAAAATGCTACGGAACACTTTCTTTGTTCTTCGGAATTCTGCTGAAGTTTAAAAATGCTACGGTACTCTTCCATTGTTCACGGAATTCTGGTGAAGTTTAAAAATGCTACGGAACTCTTCCATTGTTATTCTTAATTCTACTGAAGTTTAAAAATGCTACGGAACTCTTCCATTGTTCTTCAGAATTCTGCTGAAGTTTAAAAATGCTACGGAACTCTTCCATTGTTCTTCGGAATTCTGCTGAAGTTTAAAAATGCTACGGAACACTTCCATTGTTCTCGGAATTCTGGTGAAGTTTAAAAATGCTACGGAACTCTTCCATTGTTCTCGGAATTCTGGTGAAGCTTAAAAATGGTACGGAACTCTTCCATTGTTCTCGGAATTCTGGTGAAGTTTAAAACTGCTGCGGAACTCTTCCATTGTTCTCGGATTTCTGCTGAAGTTTAAAAATGCTACGGAACTCTTCCATTGTTCTTGGAATTCTGTTGAAGTTTAAAATGCTACGGAACTCTTCCATTGTTCTCAGAATTCTGCTGAAGTTTATAAATGCTACGGTACTCTTCCATTGTTCTTGGGTATTCTGCTGAAGTTTAAAAATGTTACGGATCACTTCCATTGTTCTTCAGAATTCTGATGAAGTTTAAAAATGCTATGGAACACTTCCATTGTTCTTCGCAATTCTGCTGAAGTTTAAAAATGCTACGGAACTCTTCCATTGTTCTTCAGAATTCTGCTGAAGTTTAAAAATGCTACGGAACTCTTCCATTGTTCTGGGAATTCTGGTGAAGTTTAAAAATGGTTCGGAACTCTTCCATTGTTCTCGGAATTCTGGTGAAGTTTAAAAATGGTACGGAACTCTTCCATTGTTCTCGGAATTCTGGTGAAGTTTAAAACTGCTGCGGAACTCTTCCATTGTTCTCGGATTTCTGCTGAAGTTTAAAAATGCTACGGAACTCTTCCATTGTTCTTGGAATTCTGTTGAAGTTTAAAATGCTACGGAACTCTTCCATTGTTCTCAGAATTCTGCTGAAGTTTATAAATGCTACGGTACTCTTCCATTGTTCTTGGGTATTCTGCTGAAGTTTAAAAATGTTACGGATCACTTCCATTGTTCTTCAGAATTCTGATGAAGTTTAAAAATGCTATGGAACACTTCCATTGTTCTTCGGAATTCTGCTGAAGTTTAAAAATGCTACGGAACTCTTCCATTGTTCTTCGGAATTCTGCTGAAGTTTAAAAATGCTACGGAACTTTTCCATTGTTCTTCAGAATTCTGATGAAGTTTAAAAATGCTACGGAACTCTTCCATTGTTCTTCGGAATTCTACTGAAGTTTAAAAATGCTACGGAACTCTTCCATTGTTCTCGGAATTCTGTTGAAGTTTAAAAATGCTACGGAACTCTTCCATTGTTCTCGTAATTCTGGTGAAGTTTAAAAATGCTACGGAACTCTTCCATTGTTCTTCGGAATTCTGCTGAAGTTTAAAAATGCTACGGAACTCTTCCATTGTTCTCGGAATTCTGTTGAAGTTTAAAAATGCTACGGAACTCTTCCATTGTTCTCGGAATTCTGGTGAAGCTTAAAAATGGTACGGAACTCTTCCATTGTTCTCGGAATTCTGGTGAAGTTTAAAAATGCTGCGGAACTCTTCCATTGTTCTCGGATTTCTGCTGAAGTTTAAAAATGCTACGGAACTCTTCCATTGTTCTTGGAATTCTGTTGAAGTTTAAAATGCTACGGAACTTTTCCATTGTTCTCAGAATTCTGCTGAAGTTTATAAATGCTACGGTACTCTTCCATTGTTCTTGGGTATTCTGCTGAAGTTTAAAAATGTCACGGATCACTTCCATTGTTCTTCAGAATTCTGATGAAGTTTAAAAATGCTATGGAACACTTCCATTGTTCTTCACAATTCTGCTGAAGTTTAAAAATGCTACGGAACTCTTCCATTGTTCTTCAGAATTCTGCTGAAGTTTAAAAATGCTACGGAACTCTTCCATTGTTCTGGGAATTCTGGTGAAGTTTAAAAATGGTACGGAACTCTTCCATTGTTCTCGGAATTCTGGTGAAGTTTAAAAATGGTACGGAACTCTTCCATTGTTCTCGGAATTCTGGTGAAGTTTAAAACTGCTGCGGAACTCTTCCATTGTACTCGGATTTCTGCTGAAGTTTAAAAATGCTACGGAACTCTTCCATTGTTCTTGGAATTCTGTTGAAGTTTAAAATGCTACGGAACTCTTCCATTGTTCTCAGAATTCTGCTGAAGTTTATAAATGCTACGGTACTCTTCCATTGTTCTTGGGTATTCTGCTGAAGTTTAAAAATGTTACGGATCACTTCCATTGTTCTTCAGAATTCTGATGAAGTTTAAAAATGCTATGGAACACTTCCATTGTTCTTGGAATTCTGCTGAAGTTTAAAAATGCTACGGAACTCTTCCATTGTTCTTCGGAATTCTGCTGAAGTTTAAAAATGCGACGGAACTTTTCCATTGTTCTTCGGAATTCTGATGAAGTTTAAAAATGCTACGGAACTCTTCCATTGTTCTTCGGAATTCTGCTGAAGTTTAAAAATGCTACGGAACTCTTCCATTGTTCTCGGAATTCTGTTGAAGTTTAAAAATGCTACGGAACTCTTCCATTGTTCTCGTAATTCTGGTGAAGTTTAAAAATGCTACGGAACTCTTCCATTGTTCTTCGGAATTCTGCTGAAGTTTAAAAATGCTACGGAACTCTTCCATTGTTCTCGGAATTCTGTTGAAGTTTAAAAATGCTACGGAACTCTTCCATTGTTCTCGGAATTCTGGTGAAGCTTAAAAATGGTACGGAACTCTTCCATTGTTCTCGGAATTCTGGTGAAGTTTAAAACTGCTGCGGAACTCTTCCATTGTTCTCGGATTTCTGCTGAAGTTTAAAAATGCTACGGAACTCTTCCATTGTTCTTGGAATTCTGTTGAAGTTTAAAATGCTACGGAACTCTTCCATTGTTCTCAGAATTCTGCTGAAGTTTATAAATGCTACGGTACTCTTCCATTGTTCTTGGGTATTCTGCTGAAGTTTAAAAATGTTACGGATCACTTCCATTGTTCTTCAGAATTCTGATGAAGTTTAAAAATGCTATGGAACACTTCCATTGTTCTTCGCAATTCTGCTGAAGTTTAAAAATGCTACGGAACTCTTCCATTGTTCTTCAGAATTCTGCTGAAGTTTAAAAATGCTACGGAACTCTTCCATTGTTCTGGGAATTCTGGTGAAGTTTAAAAATGGTTCGGAACTCTTCCATTGTTCTCGGAATTCTGGTGAAGTTTAAAAATGGTACGGAACTCTTCCATTGTTCTCGGAATTCTGGTGAAGTTTAAAACTGCTGCGGAACTCTTCCATTGTTCTCGGATTTCTGCTGAAGTTTAAAAATGCTACGGAACTCTTCCATTGTTCTTGGAATTCTGTTGAAGTTTAAAATGCTACGGAACTCTTCCATTGTTCTCAGAATTCTGCTGAAGTTTATAAATGCTACGGTACTCTTCCATTGTTCTTGGGTATTCTGCTGAAGTTTAAAAATGTTACGGATCACTTCCATTGTTCTTCAGAATTCTGATGAAGTTTAAAAATGCTATGGAACACTTCCATTGTTCTTCGGAATTCTGCTGAAGTTTAAAAATGCTACGGAACTCTTCCATTGTTCTTCGGAATTCTGCTGAAGTTTAAAAATGCTACGGAACTTTTCCATTGTTCTTCAGAATTCTGATGAAGTTTAAAAATGCTACGGAACTCTTCCATTGTTCTTCGGAATTCTGCTGAAGTTTAAAAATGCTACGGAACTCTTCCATTGTTCTCGGAATTCTGTTGAAGTTTAAAAATGCTACGGAACTCTTCCATTGTTCTCGTAATTCTGGTGAAGTTTAAAAATGCTACGGAACTCTTCCATTGTTCTTCGGAATTCTGCTGAAGTTTAAAAATGCTACGGAACTCTTCCATTGTTCTCGGAATTCTGTTGAAGTTTAAAAATGCTACGGAACTCTTCCATTGTTCTCGGAATTCTGGTGAAGCTTAAAAATGGTACGGAACTCTTCCATTGTTCTCGGAATTCTGGTGAAGTTTAAAACTGCTGCGGAACTCTTCCATTGTTCTCGGATTTCTGCTGAAGTTTAAAAATGCTACGGAACTCTTCCATTGTTCTTGGAATTCTGTTGAAGTTTAAAATGCTACGGAACTTTTCCATTGTTCTCAGAATTCTGCTGAAGTTTATAAATGCTACGGTACTCTTCCATTGTTCTTGGGTATTCTGCTGAAGTTTAAAAATGTCACGGATCACTTCCATTGTTCTTCAGAATTCTGATGAAGTTTAAAAATGCTATGGAACACTTCCATTGTTCTTCACAATTCTGCTGAAGTTTAAAAATGCTACGGAACTCTTCCATTGTTCTTCAGAATTCTGCTGAAGTTTAAAAATGCTACGGAACTCTTCCATTGTTCTGGGAATTCTGGTGAAGTTTAAAAATGGTACGGAACTCTTCCATTGTTCTCGGAATTCTGGTGAAGTTTAAAAATGGTACGGAACTCTTCCATTGTTCTCGGAATTCTGGTGAAGTTTAAAACTGCTGCGGAACTCTTCCATTGTACTCGGATTTCTGCTGAAGTTTAAAAATGCTACGGAACTCTTCCATTGTTCTTGGAATTCTGTTGAAGTTTAAAATGCTACGGAACTCTTCCATTGTTCTCAGAATTCTGCTGAAGTTTATAAATGCTACGGTACTCTTCCATTGTTCTTGGGTATTCTGCTGAAGTTTAAAAATGTTACGGATCACTTCCATTGTTCTTCAGAATTCTGATGAAGTTTAAAAATGCTATGGAACACTTCCATTGTTCTTGGAATTCTGCTGAAGTTTAAAAATGCTACGGAACTCTTCCATTGTTCTTCGGAATTCTGCTGAAGTTTAAAAATGCTACGGAACTTTTCCATTGTTCTTCGGAATTCTGATGAAGTTTAAAAATGCTACGGAACTCTTCCATTGTTCTTCGGAATTCTGCTGAAGTTTAAAAATGCTACGGAACTCTTCCATTGTTCTCGGAATTCTGTTGAAGTTTAAAAATGCTACGGAACTCTTCCATTGTTCTCGTAATTCTGGTGAAGTTTAAAAATGCTACGGAACTCTTCCATTGTTCTTCGGAATTCTGCTGAAGTTTAAAAATGCTACGGAACTCTTCCATTGTTCTCGGAATTCTGTTGAAGTTTAAAAATGCTACGGAACTCTTCCATTGTTCTAGGAATTCTGGTGAAGCTTAAAAATGGTACGGAACTCTTCCATTGTTCTCGGAATTCTGGTGAAGTTTAAAACTTCTGCGGAACTCTTCCATTGTTCTCGGATTTCTGCTGAAGTTTAAAAATGCTACGGAACTCTTCCATTGTTCTTGGAATTCTGTTGAAGTTTAAAATGCTACGGAACTCTTCCATTGTTCTCAGAATTCTGCTGAAGTTTATAAATGCTACGGTACTCTTCCATTGTTCTTGGGTATTCTGCTGAAGTTTAAAAATGTTACGGATCACTTCCATTGTTCTTCAGAATTCTGATGAAGTTTAAAAATGCTATGGAACACTTCCATTGTTCTTCGCAATTCTGCTGAAGTTTAAAAATGCTACGGAACTCTTCCATTGTTCTTCAGAATTCTGCTGAAGTTTAAAAATGCTACGGAACTCTTCCATTGTTCTGGGAATTCTGGTGAAGTTTAAAAATGGTACGGAACTCTTCCATTGTTCTCGGAATTCTGGTGAAGTTTAAAAATGGTACGGAACTCTTCCATTGTTCTCGGAATTCTGGTGGAGTTTAAAACTGCTGCGGAACTCTTCCATTGTTCTCGGATTTCTGCTGAAGTTTAAAAATGCTGCGGAACTCTTCCATTGTTCGTGGAATTCTGTTGAAGTTTAAAATGCTACGGAACTCTTCCATTGTTCTCAGAATTCTGCTGAAGTTTATAAATGCTACGGTACTCTTCCATTGTTCTTTGGTATTCTGCTGAAGTTTAAAAATGTTACGGATCACTTCCATTGTTCTTCAGAATTCTGATGAAGTTTAAAAATGCTATGGAACACTTCCATTGTTCTTCGGAATTCTGCTGAAGTTTAAAAATGCTACGGAACTCTTCCATTGTTCTTCGGAATTCTGCTGAAGTTTAAAAATGATACGGAACTTTTCCATTGTTCTTCGGAATTCTGATGAAGTTTAAAAATGCTACGGAACTCTTCCATTGTTCTTCGGAATTCTGCTGAAGTTTAAAAATGCTACGGAACTCTTCCATTGTTCTCGGAATTCTGTTGAAGTTTAAAAATGCTACAGAACTCTTCCATTGTTCTCGTAATTCTGGTGAAGTTTAAAAATGCTACGGAACTCTTCCATTGTTCTCGGAATTCTGGTGAAGTTTAAAAATGCTACGGAACTTTTCCATTGTTCTTCGGAATTCTGATGAAGTTTAAAAATGCTACGGAACTCTTCCATTGTTCTTCGGAATTCTGCTGAAGTTTAAAAATGCTACGGAACTCTTCCATTGTTCTCGGAATTCTGTTGAAGTTTAAAAATGCTACGGAACTCTTCCATTGTTCTAGTAATTCTGGTGAAGTTTAAAAATGCTACGGAACTCTTCCATTGTTCTCGGAATTCTGCTGAAGTTTAAAAATGCTACGGAACTCTTCCATTGTTCTTCGGAATTCTGCTGAAGTTTAAAAATGCTACGGAACTTTTCCATTGTTCTTTGGAATTCTGATGAATTTTAAAAATGCTACGGAACTCTTCCATTGTTCTTCGGAATTCTGCTGAAGTTTAAAAATGCTACGGAACTCTTCCATTGTTCTTCGGAATTCTGCAGAAGTTAAAAAATGCTACGGAACTCTTCCATTGTTCGTGGAATTCTTGTGAAGTTTAAAAATGCTACGGAACTCTTCCATTGTTCTCAGAATTCTTCTGAAGTTTATAAATTCTATGGTACTCTTCCATTGTTCTTGGGAATTCTGCTGAAGTTTAAAAATGTTACGGATCATTTCCATTGTTCTTCGGAATTCTGCTGAAGTTTAAAAATGCTACGGAACTCGTCCATTGTTCTTCGGAATTCTGCTGAAGTTTCAAAATGCTACGGAACTCTTCGATTTTTCTTCGGAATTCTGCTGAAGTTTAAAAATGCTACGGAACTCTTCCATTGCTTTGCAGAATTCTGCTGAAGTTTAAAAATGCTACGGAACTCTTCCATTGTTATTCTTAATTCTACTGAAGTTTAAAAATGCTACGGAACTCTTCCATTGTTCTTCGGAATTCTGCTGAAGTTTAAAAATGCTACGGAACTCTTCCATTGTTCTTCTGAGTTCTGCTGAAGTTTAAAAATGCTACGGAACTCTTCCATTGTTCTTCGGAATTCTGATGAAGTTTAAAACTGCAACGGAACTCTTCCATTGTTCTTCGGAATTCTGCTGAAGTTTAAAAATGCTACGGAACTCTTCCATTGTTCTTCGGAATTCTGCTGAAGTTTAAAAATGCTACGGAACTCTTACATTGTTCTTCTGAATTCTGCTGAAGTTTAAAAATGCTACGGAACTCTTCCATTGTTCTTCGGAATTCTGATGAAGCCTAAAACTGCAACGCAACTCTTCCATTGTTCTTCGGAATTCTGCTGAAGTTTAAAAATGCTACGGAACTCTTCCATTGTTCTTCGGAATTCTGCTGAAGTTTAAAAATGCTACGGAACTTTTCCATTGTTCTTTGGAATTCTGATGAATTTTAAAAATGCTACGGAACTCTTCCATTGTTCTTCGGAATTCTGCTGAAGTTTAAAAATGCTACGGAACTCTTCCATTGTTCTTCGGAATTCTGCAGAAGTTAAAAAATGCTACGGAACTCTTCCATTGTTCTCAGAATTCTTCTGAAGTTTATAAATTCTATGGTACTCTTCCATTGTTCTTGGGAATTCTGCTGAAGTTTAAAAATGTTACGGATCATTTCCATTGTTCTTCAGAATTCTGATGAAGTTTAAAAATGCTATGGAACACTTCCATTGTTCTTCGGAATTCTGCTGAAGTTTAAAAATGCTACGGAACTCTTCCATTGTTCTTCGGAATTCTGATGAAGTTTAAAAATGCTACGGAACTTTTCCATTGTTCTTCGGAATTCTGATGAAGTTTAAAAATGCTATGGAACTCTTACATTGTTCTTCTGAATTCTGCTGAAGTTTAAAAATGCTACGGAACTCTTCCATTGTTCTTCGGAATTCTGATGAAGCCTAAAACTGCAACGGAACTCTTCCATTGTTCTTCGGAATTCTGCTGAAGTTTAAAAATGCTTCGGAACTCTTCTATTGTTCTTCGGAATTCTGCTGAAGTTTAAAAATGCTACGGAACTCTTCCATTGTTCTCGGAATTCTGCTGAAGTTTAAAAATGCTACGGAACTCTTCCATTGTTCTCGGAATTCTGGTGAAGTTTAAAAATGCTACGGAACTCTTTCATTGTTCTCGGAATTCTGGTGAAGTTTAAAAATGGTACGGAACTCTTCTATTGTTCTCGGAATTCTGGTGAAGTTTAAAACTGCTGCGGAACTCTTCCATTGTTCTCGGATTTCTGCTGAAGTTTAAAAATGCTACGGAACTCTTCCATTGTTCTTGGAATTCTGAGGAAGTTTATAAATGCTACGGTACTCTTCCATTGTTCTTGGGTATTCTGCTGAAGTTTAAAAATGTTACGGATCACTTCCATTGTTCTTCAGAATTCTGATGAAGTTTAAAAATGCTATGGAACACTTCCATTGTTCTTCGGAATTCTGCTGAAGTTTAAAAATGCTACGGAACTCTTCCATTGTTCTTCGGAATTCTGCTGAAGTTTAAAAATGCTACGGAACTCTTCCATTGTTCTCGGAATTCTGTTGAAGTTTAAAAATGCTACAGAACTCTTCCATTGTTCTCGTAATTCTGGTGAAGTTTAAAAATGCTACGGAACTCTTCCATTGTTCTCGGAATTCTGGTGAAGTTTAAAAATGCTACGGAACTTTTCCATTGTTCTTCGGAATTCTGATGAAGTTTAAAAATGCTACGGAACTCTTCCATTGTTCTTCGGAATTCTGCTGAAGTTTAAAAATGCTACGGAACTCTTCCATTGTTCTCGGAATTCTGTTGAAGTTTAAAAATGCTACGGAACTCTTCCATTGTTCTAGTAATTCTGGTGAAGTTTAAAAATGCTACGGAACTCTTCCATTGTTCTCGGAATTCTGCTGAAGTTTAAAAATGCTACGGAACTCTTCCATTGTTCTTCGGAATTCTGCTGAAGTTTAAAAATGCTACGGAACTTTTCCATTGTTCTTTGGAATTCTGATGAATTTTAAAAATGCTACGGAACTCTTCCATTGTTCTTCGGAATTCTGCTGAAGTTTAAAAATGCTACGGAACTCTTCCATTGTTCTTCGGAATTCTGCAGAAGTTAAAAAATGCTACGGAACTCTTCCATTGTTCGTGGAATTCTTGTGAAGTTTAAAAATGCTACGGAACTCTTCCATTGTTCTCAGAATTCTTCTGAAGTTTATAAATTCTATGGTACTCTTCCATTGTTCTTGGGAATTCTGCTGAAGTTTAAAAATGTTACGGATCATTTCCATTGTTCTTCGGAATTCTGCTGAAGTTTAAAAATGCTACGGAACTCGTCCATTGTTCTTCGGAATTCTGCTGAAGTTTCAAAATGCTACGGAACTCTTCGATTTTTCTTCGGAATTCTGCTGAAGTTTAAAAATGCTACGGAACTCTTCCATTGCTTTGCAGAATTCTGCTGAAGTTTAAAAATGCTACGGAACTCTTCCATTGTTATTCTTAATTCTACTGAAGTTTAAAAATGCTACGGAACTCTTCCATTGTTCTTCGGAATTCTGCTGAAGTTTAAAAATGCTACGGAACTCTTCCATTGTTCTTCTGAGTTCTGCTGAAGTTTAAAAATGCTACGGAACTCTTCCATTGTTCTTCGGAATTCTGATGAAGTTTAAAACTGCAACGGAACTCTTCCATTGTTCTTCGGAATTCTGCTGAAGATTAAAAATGCTACGGAACTCTTCCATTGTTCTTCGGAATTCTGCTGAAGTTTAAAAATGCTACGGAACTCTTACATTGTTCTTCTGAATTCTGCTGAAGTTTAAAAATGCTACGGAACTCTTCCATTGTTCTTCGGAATTCTGATGAAGCCTAAAACTGCAACGCAACTCTTCCATTGTTCTTCGGAATTCTGCTGAAGTTTAAAAATGCTACGGAACTCTTCCATTGTTCTTCGGAATTCTGCTGAAGTTTAAAAATGCTACGGAACTTTTCCATTGTTCTTTGGAATTCTGATGAATTTTAAAAATGCTACGGAACTCTTCCATTGTTCTTCGGAATTCTGCTGAAGTTTAAAAATGCTACGGAACTCTTCCATTGTTCTTCGGAATTCTGCAGAAGTTAAAAAATGCTACGGAACTCTTCCATTGTTCTCAGAATTCTTCTGAAGTTTATAAATTCTATGGTACTCTTCCATTGTTCTTGGGAATTCTGCTGAAGTTTAAAAATGTTACGGATCATTTCCATTGTTCTTCAGAATTCTGATGAAGTTTAAAAATGCTATGGAACACTTCCATTGTTCTTCGGAATTCTGCTGAAGTTTAAAAATGCTACGGAAATCTTCCATTGTTCTTCGGAATTCTGATGAAGTTTAAAAATGCTACGGAACTTTTCCATTGTTCTTCGGAATTCTGATGAAGTTTAAAAATGCTATGGAACTCTTACATTGTTCTTCTGAATTCTGCTGAAGTTTAAAAATGCTACGGAACTCTTCCATTGTTCTTCGGAATTCTGATGAAGCCTAAAACTGCAACGGAACTCTTCCATTGTTCTTCGGAATTCTGCTGAAGTTTAAAAATGCTTCGGAACTCTTCTATTGTTCTTCGGAATTCTGCTGAAGTTTAAAAATGCTACGGAACTCTTCCATTGTTCTCGGAATTCTGCTGAAGTTTAAAAATGCTACGGAACTCTTCCATTGTTCTCGGAATTCTGGTGAAGTTTAAAAATGCTACGGAACTCTTTCATTGTTCTCGGAATTCTGGTGAAGTTTAAAAATGGTACGGAACTCTTCTATTGTTCTCGGAATTCTGGTGAAGTTTAAAACTGCTGCGGAACTCTTCCATTGTTCTCGGATTTCTGCTGAAGTTTAAAAATGCTACGGAACTCTTCCATTGTTCTTGGAATTCTGAGGAAGTTTATAAATGCTACGGTACTCTTCCATTGTTCTTGGGTATTCTGCTGAAGTTTAAAAATGTTACGGATCACTTCCATTGTTCTTCAGAATTCTGATGAAGTTTAAAAATGCTATGGAACACTTCCATTGTTCTTCGGAATTCTGCTGAAGTTTAAAAATGCTACGGAACTCTTCCATTGTTCTTCGGAATTCTGCTGAAGTTTAAAAATGCTACGGAACTTTTCCATTGTTCTTCGGAATTTTGATGAAGTTTAAAAATGCTACGGAACTCTTCCATTGTTCTTCGGAATTCTGCTGAAGTTTAAAAATGCTACGGAACTCTTCCATTGTTCTCGGAATTCTGTTGAAGTTTAAAAATGCTACGGAACTCTTCCATTGTTCTCGTAATTCTGGTGAAGTTTAAAAATGCTACGGAACTCTTCCATTGTTCTCGGAATTCTGCTGAAGTTTAAAAATGCTACGGAACTCTTCCATTGTTCTTCGGAATTCTGCTGAAGTTTAAAAATGCTACGGAACTTTTCCATTGTTCTTTGGAATTCTGATGAATTTTAAAAATGCTACGGAACTCTTCCATTGTTCTTCGGAATTCTGCAGAAGTTAAAAAATGCTACGGAACTCTTCCATTGTTCTCAGAATTCTTCTGAAGTTTATAAATTCTATGGTACTCTTCCATTGTTCTTGGGAATTCTGCTGAAGTTTAAAAATGTTACGGATCACTTCCATTGTTCTTCAGAATTCTGATGAAGTTTAAAAATGCTATGGAACACTTCCATTGTTCTTCGCAATTCTGCTGAAGTTTAAAAATGCTACGGAACTCTTCCATTGTTCTTCAGAATTCTGCTGAAGTTTAAAAATGCTACGGAACTCTTCCATTGTTCTGGGAATTCTGGTGAAGTTTAAAAATGGTACGGAACTCTTCCATTGTTCTCGGAATTCTGGTGAAGTTTAAAAATGGTACGGAACTCTTCCATTGTTCTCGGAATTCTGGTGAAGTTTAAAACTGCTGCGGAACTCTTCCATTGTTCTCGGATTTCTGCTGAAGTTTAAAAATGCTGCAGAACTCTTCCATTGTTCGTGGAATTCTGTTGAAGTTTAAAATGCTACGGAACTCTTCCATTGTTCTCAGAATTCTGCTGAAGTTTATAAATGCTACGGTACTCTTCCATTGTTCTTGGGTATTCTGCTGAAGTTTAAAAATGTTACGGATCACTTCCATTGTTCTTCAGAATTCTGATGAAGTTTAAAAATGCTATGGAACACTTCCATTGTTCTTCGGAATTCTGCTGAAGTTTAAAAATGCTACGGAACTCTTCCATTGTTCTTCGGAATTCTGCTGAAGTTTAAAAATGCTACGGAACTCTTCCATTGTTCTCGGAATTCTGTTGAAGTTTAAAAATGCTACAGAACTCTTCCATTGTTCTCGTAATTCTGGTGAAGTTTAAAAATGCTACGGAACTCTTCCATTGTTCTCGGAATTCTGGTGAAGTTTAAAAATGCTACGGAACTTTTCCATTGTTCTTCGGAATTCTGATGAAGTTTAAAAATGCTACGGAACTCTTCCATTGTTCTTCGGAATTCTGCTGAAGTTTAAAAATGCTACGGAACTCTTCCATTGTTCTCGGAATTCTGTTGAAGTTTAAAAATGCTACGGAACTCTTCCATTGTTCTAGTAATTCTGGTGAAGTTTAAAAATGCTACGGAACTCTTCCATTGTTCTCGGAATTCTGCTGAAGTTTAAAAATGCTACGGAACTCTTCCATTGTTCTTCGGAATTCTGCTGAAGTTTAAAAATGCTACGGAACTTTTCCATTGTTCTTTGGAATTCTGATGAATTTTAAAAATGCTACGGAACTCTTCCATTGTTCTTCGGAATTCTGCTGAAGTTTAAAAATGCTACGGAACTCTTCCATTGTTCTTCGGAATTCTGCAGAAGTTAAAAAATGCTACGGAACTCTTCCATTGTTCTCAGAATTCTTCTGAAGTTTATAAATTCTATGGTACTCTTCCATTGTTCTTCGGAATTCCGCTGAAGTTTAAAAATGTTACGGATCATTTCCATTGTTCTTCGGAATTCTGCTGAAGTTTAAAAATGCTACGGAACTCCTCCATTGTTCTTCGGAATTCTGCTGAAGTTTAAAAATGCTACGGAACTCTTCGATTTTTCTTCGGAATTCTGCTGAAGTTTAAAAATGCTACGGAACTCTTCCATTGCTTTGCAGAATTCTGCTGAAGTTTAAAAATGCTACGGAACTCTTCCATTGTTATTCTTAATTCTACTGAAGTTTAAAAATGCTACGGAACTCTTCCATTGTTCTTCGGAATTCTGCTGAAGTTTAAAAATGCTACGGAACTCTTCCATTGTTCTTCTGAGTTCTGCTGAAGTTTAAAAATGCTACGGAACTCTTCCATTGTTCTTTGGAATTCTGATGAAGTTTAAAACTGCAACGGAACTCTTCCATTGTTCTTCGGAATTCTGCTGAAGTTTAAAAATGCTACGGAACTCTTCCATTGTTCTTCGGAAGTCTGCTGAAGTTTAAAAATGCTACGGAACTCTTACATTGTTCTTCTGAATTCTGCTGAAGTTTAAAAATGCTACGGAACTCTTCCATTGTTCTTCGGAATTCTGATGAAGCCTAAAACTGCAACGCAACTCTTCCATTGTTCTTCGGAATTCTGCTGAAGTTTAAAAATGCTACGGAACTCTTCCATTGTTCTTCAGAATTCTGCTGAAGTTTAAAAATGCTACGGAACTTTTCCATTGTTCTTTGGAATTCTGATGAATTTTAAAAATGCTACGGAACTCTTCCATTGTTCTTCGGAATTCTGCTGAAGTTTAAAAATGCTACGGAACTCTTCCATTGTTCTTCGGAATTCTGCAGAAGTTAAAAAATGCTACGGAACTCTTCCATTGTTCTCAGAATTCTTCTGAAGTTTATAAATTCTATGGTACTCTTCCATTGTTCTTGGGAATTCTGCTGAAGTTTAAAAATGTTACGGATCATTTCCATTGTTCTTCAGAAATCTGATGAAGTTTAAAAATGCTATGGAACACTTCCATTGTTCTTCGGAATTCTGCTGAAGTTTAAAAATGCTACGGAACTCTTCCATTGTTCTTCGGAATTCTGATGAAGTTTAAAAATGCTACGGAACTTTTCCATTGTTCTTCGGAATTCTGATGAAGTTTAAAAATGCTATGGAACTCTTACATTGTTCTTCTGAATTCTGCTGAAGTTTAAAAATGCTACGGAACTCTTCCATTGTTCTTCGGAATTCTGATGAAGCCTAAAACTGCAACGGAACTCTTCCATTGTTCTTCGGAATTCTGCTGAAGTTTAAAAATGCTTCGGAACTCTTCTATTGTTCTTCGGAATTCTGCTGAAGTTTAAAAATGCTACGGAACTCTTCCATTGTTCTCGGAATTCTGCTGAAGTTTAAAAATGCTACGGAACTCTTCCATTGTTCTCGGAATTCTGGTGAAGTTTAAAAATGCTACGGAACTCTTTCATTGTTCTCGGAATTCTGGTGAAGTTTAAAAATGGTACGGAACTCTTCTATTGTTCTCGGAATTCTGGTGAAGTTTAAAACTGCTGCGGAACTCTTCCATTGTTCTCGGATTTCTGCTGAAGTTTAAAAATGCTACGGAACTCTTCCATTGTTCTTGGAATTCTGCGGAAGTTTATAAATGCTACGGTACTCTTCCATTGTTCTTGGGTATTCTGCTGAAGTTTAAAAATGTTACGGATCACTTCCATTGTTCTTCAGAATTCTGATGAAGTTTAAAAATGCTATGGAACACTTCCATTGTTCTTCGGAATTCTGCTGAAGTTTAAAAATGCTACGGAACTTTTCCATTGTTCTTCGGAATTTTGATGAAGTTTAAAAATGCTAAGGAACTCTTCCATTGTTCTTCGGAATTCTGCTGAAGTTTAAAAATGCTACGGAACTCTTCCATTGTTCTCGGAATTCTGTTGAAGTTTAAAAATGCTACGGAACTCTTCCATTGTTCTCGTAATTCTGGTGAAGTTTAAAAATGCTACGGAACTCTTCCATTGTTCTCGGAATTCTGCTGAAGTTTAAAAATGCTACGGAACTCTTCCATTGTTCTTCGGAATTCTGCTGAAGTTTAAAAATGCTACGGAACTTTTCCATTGTTCTTTGGAATTCTGATGAATTTTAAAAATGCTACGGAACTCTTCCATTGTTCTTCGGAATTCTGCAGAAGTTAAAAAATGCTACGGAACTCTTCCATTGTTCTCAGAATTCTTCTGAAGTTTATAAATTCTATGGTACTCTTCCATTGTTCTTGGGAATTCTGCTGAAGTTTAAAAATGTTACGGATCATTTCCATTGTTCTTCAGAATTCTGATGAAGTTTAAAAATGCTATGGAACACTTCCATTGTTCTTCGGAATTCTGCTGAAGTTTAAAAATGCTACGGAACTCTTCCATTGTTCTTCGGAATTCTGCTGAAGTTTCAAAATGCTACGGAACTTTTCCATTGTTCTTCGGAATTCTGATGAAGTTTAAAAATGCTACGGAACTCTTACATTGTTCTTCTGAATTCTGCTGAAGTTTAAAAATGCTACGGAACTCTTCCATTTTTCTTCGGAATTCTGATGAAGCCTAAAACTGCACCGGAACTCTTCCATTGTTCTTCGGAATTCTGCTGAAGTTTAAAAATGCTTCGGAACTCTTCCATTGTTCTTCGGAATTCTGCTGAAGTTTAAAAATGCTACGGAACTCTTCCATTGTTCTCAGAATTCTGCTGAAGTTTAAAAATGCTACGGAACTATTCCATTGTTCTCGGAATTCTGGTGAAGTTTAAAAATGCTACGTAACTCTTCCATTGTTCTCGGAATTCTGCTGAAGTTTAAAAATGCTACGGAACTCTTCCATTGTTCTTCGGAATTCTGCTGAAGTTTAAAAATGCTACGGAACTCTTCCATTGTTCTTCGGAATTCTGCTGAAGTTTAAAAATGCTATGGAACTCTTCCATTGTTCTCGGAATTCTGCTGAAGTATAAAAATGTTACGGAACTTTTCCATTGTTCTTCGGAATTCTGACGAAGTTTAAAAAGGCTACGGAACTCTTCCATTGTTCTTCGGAATTCTGCTGAAGTTTAAAAATGCTACGGAACTCTTCCATTGTTCTTCGGAATTCTGCAGAAGTTTAAAAATGCTACGGATCTCTTCGATTGTTCTTCGGAATTCTGCTGAAGTTTAAAAATGCTACGGAACTCTTCCATTGCTTTGCAGAATTCTGCTGAAGTTTAAAAATGCTACGGAACTCTTCCATTGTTCTTCGAAAATCTGCTGAAGTTTAAAAATGCTACGGAACACTTTCTTTGTTCTTCGGAATTCTGCTGAAGTTTAAAAATGCTACGGAACTCTTCCATTGTTCACGGAATTCTGGTGAAGTTTAAAAATGCTACGGAACTCTTCCATTGTTATTCTTAATTCTACTGAAGTTTAAAAATGCTACGGAACTCTTCCATTGTTCTTCAGAATTCTGCTGAAGTTTAAAAATGCTACGGAACTCTTCCATTGTTCTCGGAATTCTGGTGAAGTTTAAAAATGGTACGGAACTCTTCCATTGTTCTCGGAATTCTGGTGAAGTTTAAAACTGCTGCGGAACTCTTCCATTGTTCTCGGATTTCTGCTGAAGTTTAAAAATGCTACGGAACTCTTCCATTGTTCTTGGAATTCTGCTGAAGTTTATAAATGCTACAGTACTCTTCCATTGTTCTTGGGTATTCTGCTGAAGTTTAAAAATGTTACGGATCACTTCCATTGTTCTTCAGAATTCTGATGAAGTTTAAAAATGCTATGGAACACTTCCATTGTTCTTCGGAATTCTGCTGAAGTTTAAAAATGCTACGGAACTCTTCCATTGTTCTTCGGAATTCTGCTGAAGTTTAAAAATGCTACGGAACTTTTCCATTGTTCTTCGGAATTTTGATGAAGTTTAAAAATGCTACGGAACTCTTCCATTGTTCTCGTAATTCTGTTGAAGTTTAAAAATGCTACGGAACTCTTCCATTGTTCTCGGAATTCTGGTGAAGTTTAAAAATGCTACGGAACTCTTTCATTGTTCTCGGAATTCTGGTGAAGTTTAAAAATGGTACGGAACTCTTCTATTGTTCTCGGAATTCTGGTGAAGTTTAAAACTGCTGCGGAACTCTTCCATTGTTCTCGGATTTCTGCTGAAGTTTAAAAATGCTACGGAACTCTTCCATTGTTCTTGGAATTCTGCGGAAGTTTATAAATGCTACGGTACTCTTCCATTGTTCTTGGGTATTCTGCTGAAGTTTAAAAATGTTACGGATCACTTCCATTGTTCTTCAGAATTCTGATGAAGTTTAAAAATGCTATGGAACACTTCCATTGTTCTTCGGAATTCTGCTGAAGTTTAAAAATGCTACGGAACTCTTCCATTGTTCTTCCGAATTCTGCTGAAGTTTAAAAATGCTACGGAACTTTTCCATTGTTCTTCAGAATTTTGATGAAGTTTAAAAATGCTACGGAACTCTTCCATTGTTCTTCGGAATTCTGCTGAAGTTTAAAAATGCTACGGAACTCTTCCATTGTTCTCGGAATTCTGTTGAAGTTTAAAAATGCTACGGAACTCTTCCATTGTTCTCGTAATTCTGGTGAAGTTTAAAAATGCTACGGAACTCTTCCATTGTTCTCGGAATTCTGCTGAAGTTTAAAAATGCTACGGAACTCTTCCATTGTTCTTCGGAATTCTGCTGAAGTTTAAAAATGCTACGGAACTTTTCCATTGTTCTTTGGAATTCTGATGAATTTTAAAAATGCTACGGAACTCTTCCATTGTTCTTCGGAATTCTGCAGAAGTTAAAAAATGCTACGGAACTCTTCCATTGTTCTCAGAATTCTTCTGAAGTTTATAAATTCTATGGTACTCTTCCATTGTTCTTGGGAATTCTGCTGAAGTTTAAAAATGTTACGGATCATTTCCATTGTTCTTCAGAATTCTGATGAAGTTTAAAAATGCTATGGAACACTTCCATTGTTCTTCGGAATTCTGCTGAAGTTTAAAAATGCTACGGAACTCTTCCATTGTTCTTCGGAATTCTGCTGAAGTTTAAAAATGCTACGGAACTTTTCCATTGTTCTTCGGAATTCTGATGAAGTTTAAAAATGCTACGGAACTCTTACATTGTTCTTCTGAATTCTGCTGAAGTTTAAAAATGCTACGGAACTCTTCCATTGTTCTTCGGAATTCTGATGAAGCCTAAAACTGCACCGGAACTCTTCCATTGTTCTTCGGAATTCTGCTGAAGTTTAAAAATGCTTCGGAACTCTTCCGTTGTTCTTCGGAATTCTGCTGAAGTTTAAAAATGCTACGGAACTCTTCCATTGTTCTCAGAATTCTGCTGAAGTTTAAAAATGCTACGGAACTCTTCCATTGTTCTCGGAATTCTGGTGAAGTTTAAAAATGCTACGGAACTCTTCCATTGTTCTCGGAATTCTGCTGAAGTTTAAAAATGCTACGGAACTCTTCCATTGTTCTTCGGAATTCTGCTGAAGTTTAAAAATGCTACGGAACTCTTCCATTGTTCTTCGGAATTCTGCTGAAGTTTAAAAATGCTATGGAACTCTTCCATTGTTCTCGGAATTCTGCTGAAGTATAAAAATGTTACGGAACTTTTCCATTGTTCTTCGGAATTCTGACGAAGTTTAAAAAGGCTACGGAACTCTTCCATTGTTCTTCGGAATTCTGCTGAAGTTTAAAAATGCTACGGAACTCTTCCATTGTTCTTCGGAATTCTGCAGAAGTTTAAAAATGCTACGGAACTCTTCGATTGTTCTTCGGAATTCTGCTGAAGTTTAAAAATGCTACGGAACTCTTCCATTGCTTTGCAGAATTCTGCTGAAGTTTAAAAATGCTACGGAACTCTTCCATTGTTCTTCGGAAATCTGCTGAAGTTTAAAAATGCTACGGAACACTTTCTTTGTTCTTCGGAATTCTGCTGAAGTTTAAAAATGCTACGGAACTCTTCCATTGTTCACGGAATTCTGGTGAAGTTTAAAAATGCTACGGAACTCTTCCATTGTTATTCTTAATTCTACTGAAGTTTAAAAATGCTACGGAACTCTTCCATTGTTCTTCAGAATTCTGCTGAAGTTTAAAAATGCTACGGAACTCTTCCATTGTTCTCGGAATTCTGGTGAAGTTTAAAAATGGTACGGAACTCTTCCATTGTTCTCGGAATTCTGGTGAAGTTTAAAACTGCTGCGGAACTCTTCCATTGTTCTCGGATTTCTGCTGAAGTTTAAAAATGCTACGGAACTCTTCCATTGTTCTTGGAATTCTGCTGAAGTTTATAAATGCTACGGTACTCTTCCATTGTTCTTGGGTATTCTGCTGAAGTTTAAAAATGCTACGGATCACTTCCATTGTTCTTCAGAATTCTGATGAAGTTTAAAAATGCTATGGAACACTTCCATTGTTCTTCGGAATTCTGCTGAAGTTTAAAAATGCTACGGAACTCTTTCATTGTTCTTCGGAATTCTGCTGAAGTTTAAAAATGCTACGGAACTTTTCCATTGTTCTTCGGAATTTTGATGAAGTTTAAAAATGCTACGGAACTCTTCCATTGTTCTCGTAATTCTGTTGAAGTTTAAAAATGCTACGGAACTCTTCCATTGTTCTCGTAATTCTGGTGAAGTTTAAAAATGCTAAGGAACTCTTCCATTGTTCTCGTAATTCTGGTGAAGTTTAAAAATGCTACGGAACTCTTCTATTGTTCTCGGAATTCTGCTGAAGTTTAAAAATGCTACGGAACTCTTCCATTGTTCTTCGGAATTCTGCTGAAGTTTAAAAATGCTACGGAACTTTTCCATTGTTCTTTGGAATTCTGATGAATTTTAAAAATGCTACGGAACTCTTCCATTGTTCTTCGGAATTCTGCTGAAGTTTAAAAATGCTACGGAACTTTTCCATTGTTCTTTGGAATTCTGATGAATTTTAAAAATGCTACGGAACTCTTCCATTGTTCTTCGGAATTCTGCTGAAGTTTAAAAATGCTACGGAACTCTTCCATTGTTCTTCGGAATTCTGCAGAAGTTAAAAAATGCTACGGAACTCTTCCATTGTTCTCAGAATTCTTCTGAAGTTTATAAATTCTATGGTACTCTTCCATTGTTCTTCGGAATTCTGCTGAAGTATAAAAATGCTACGGAACTTTTCCATTGTTCTTCGGAATTCTGATGAAGTTTAAAAATGCTACGGAACTCTTCCATTGTTCTTCGGAATTCTGCTGAAGTTTAAAAATGCTACGGAACTTTTCCATTGTTCTTTGGAATTCTGATGAATTTTAAAAATGCTACGGAACTCTTCCATTGTTCTTCGGAATTCTGCTGAAGTTTAAAAATGCTACGGAACTCTTCCATTGTTCTTCGGAATTCTGCAGAAGTTAAAAAATGCTACGGAACTCTTCCATTGTTCTCAGAATTCTTCTGAAGTTTATAAATTCTATGGTACTCTTCCATTGTTCTTCGGAATTCTGCTGAAGTATAAAAATGCTACGGAACTTTTCCATTGTTCTTCGGAATTCTGATGAAGTTTAAAAATGCTACGGAACTCTTCCATTGTTCTTCGGAATTCTGCTGAAGTTTAAAAATGCTACGGAACTCTTCCATTGTTCTCGGAATTCTGTTGAAGTTTAAAAATGCTACGGAACTCTTCCATTGTTCTCGTAATTCTGGTGAAGTTTAAAAATGCTACGGAACTCTTCCATTGTTCTCGGAATTCTGCTGAAGTTTAAAAATGCTACGGAACTCTTCCATTGTTCTTCGGAATTCTGCTGAAGTTTAAAAATGCTACGGAACTTTTCCATTGTTCTTTGGAATTCTGATGAATTTTAAAAATGCTACGGAACTCTTCCATTGTTCTTCGGAATTCTGCTGAAGTTTAAAAATGCTACGGAACTCTTCCATTGTTCTTCGGAATTCTGCAGAAGTTAAAAAATGCTACCGAACCCTTCCATTGTTCGTGGAATTCTGGTGAAGTTTAAAAATGCTACGGAACTCTTCTATTGTTCTCAGAATTCTTCTGAAGTTTATAAATTCTATGGTACTCTTCCATTGTTCTTGGGAATTCTGCTGAAGTTTAAAAATGTTACGGATCATTTCCATTGTTCTTCGGAATTCTGCTGAAGTTTAAAAATGCTACGGAACTCTTCCATTGTTTTTCGGAATTCTGCTGAAGTTTAAAAATGCTACGGAACTCTTCGATTGTTCTTCGGAATTCTGCTGAAGTTTAAAAATGCTACGGAACTCTTCCATTGTTTTGCAGAATTCTGCTGAAGTTTAAAAATGCTACGGAACTCTTCCATTGTTCTTCGGAAATCTGCTGAAGTTTAAAAATGCTACGGAACACTTTCTTTGTTCTTCGGAATTCTGCTGAAGTTTAAAAATGCTACGGAACTCTTCCATTGTTCACGGAATTCTGGTGAAGTTTAAAAATGCTACGGAACTCTTCCATTGTTCTCGGAATTCTGGTGAAGCTTAAAAATGGTACGGAACTCTTCCATTGTTATTCTTAATTCTACTGAAGTTTAAAAATGCTACGGAACTCTTCCATTGTTCTCGGAATTCTGGTGAAGTTTAAAAATGCTACGGAACTCTTCCATTGTTCTCGGAATTCTGGTGAAGCTTAAAAATGGTACGGAACTCTTCCATTGTTCTCGGAATTCTGGTGAAGTTTAAAACTGCTGCGGAACTCTTCCATTGTTCTCGGATTTCTGCTGAAGTTTAAAAATGCTACGGAACTCTTCCATTGTTCTTGGAATTCTGTTGAAGTTTAAAATACTACGGAACTCTTCCATTGTTCTCAGAATTCTGCTGAAGTTTATAAATGCTACGGAACTCTTCCATTGTTCTTGGAATTCTGCTGAAGTTTATAAATGCTACGGTACTCTTCCATTGTTCTTGGGTATTCTGCTGAAGTTTAAAAATGTTACGGATCACTTCCATTGTTCTTCAGAATTCTGATGAAGTTTAAAAATGCTATGGAACACTTCCATTGTTCTTCGGAATTCTGCTGAAGTTTAAAAATGCTACGGAACTCTTCCATTGTTCTTCGGAATTCTGCTGAAGTTTAAAAATGCTACGGAACTTTTCCATTGTTCTTCGGAATTTTGATGAAGTTTAAAAATGCTACGGAACTCTTCCATTGTTCTTCGGAATTCTGCTGAAGTTTAAAAATGCTACGGAACTCTTCCATTGTTCTCGGAATTCTGTTGAAGTTTAAAAATGCTACGGAACTCTTCCATTGTTCTCGTAATTCTGGTGAAGTTTAAAAATGCTACGGAACTCTTCCATTGTTCTCGGAATTCTGCTGAAGTTTAAAAATGCTACGGAACTCTTCCATTGTTCTTCGGAATTCTGCTGAAGTTTAAAAATGCTACGGAACTTTTCCATTGTTCTTTGGAACTCTGATGAATTTTAAAAATGCTACGGAACTCTTCCATTGTTCTTCGGAATTCTGCTGAAGTTTAAAAATGCTACGGAACTCTTCCATTGTTCTTCGGAATTCTGCAGAAGTTAAAAAATGCTACGGAACTCTTCCATTGTTCTCAGAATTCTTCTGAAGTTTATAAATTCTATGGTACTCTTCCATTGTTCTTGGGAATTCTGCTGAAGTTTAAAAATGTTACGGATCATTTCCATTGTTCTTCAGAATTCTGATGAAGTTTAAAAATGCTATGGAACACTTCCATTGTTCTTCGGAATTCTGCTGAAGTTTAAAAATGCTACGGAACTCTTCCATTGTTCTTCAGAATTCTGCTGAAGTTTAAAAATGCTACGGAACTTTTCCATTGTTCTTCGGAATTCTGATGAAGTTTAAAAATGCTACGGAACTCTTCCATTGTTCTTCGGAATTCTGCTGAAGTTTAAAAATGCTACGGAACTCTTCCATTGTTATCGGAATTCTGTTGAAGTTTAAAAATGCTACGGAACTCTTCCATTGTTCTCGTAATTCTGGTGAAGTTTAAAAATGCTACGGAACTCTTCCATTGTTCTCGGAATTCTGCTGAAGTTTAAAAATGCTACGGAACTTTTCCATTGTTCTTTGGAATTTGGATGAATTTTAAAAATGCTACGGAACTCTTCCATTGTTCTTCGGAATTCTGCTGAAGTTTAAAAATGCTACGGAACTCTTCCATTGTTTTTTGGAATTCTGCAGAAGTTAAAAAATGCTACGGAACTCTTCCATTGTTCGTGGAATTCTGGTGAAGTTTAAAAATGCTACGGAACTTTTCCATTGTTCTTTGGAATTTGGATGAATTTTAAAAATGCTACGGAACTCTTCCATTGTTCTTCGGAATTCTGCTGAAGTTTAAAAATGCTACGGAACTCTTCCATTGTTTTTTGGAATTCTGCAGAAGTTAAAAAATGCTACGGAACTCTTCCATTGTTCGTGGAATTCTGGTGAAGTTTAAAAATGCTACGGAACTCTTCCATTGTTCTCAGAATTCTTCTGAAGTTTATAAATTCTATGGTACTCTTCCATT